>NC_048299.1:6583046-6745504 GCF_013100865.1 Trachemys scripta elegans | reverse complement strand
AGACTAACAGAAGTATTGGGAGCATAAGCTTTCATGGGTAAGAACCTCACTTCTTCATCTGAAGTGAGGTTCTTACCCACGAAAGCTTATGCTCCCAGTACTTCTGTTAGTCTCAAAGGTGCCACAGGACCCTCTGTTGCTTTTTACAGATTCAGACTAACACGGCTACCCCTCTGATACTAGTGTTATATTATTATTGTTATTATTATGTGCAAAATAATTGTTTCATAGATGAGATTTAAAACTCAACCCAAACCTGAAGATTGACTGCTCTGCTTTGTATTCACACTTGCCAAGCGCTTACCCTGACTTATTTTTGCAGACACCATTTCTGTGATATGGGAGGTGAGTTTCTGGAGGAATTCTTCTGTTCCAACATCAGCTAATGAAATGTGACTTCTGGACACACCTTCTTTATCAGCCTCACCTTCTACAAGCTCTCCTAGAAAAGGGAGAACATGCTATCAAGTCTGTAGTATGTCATCTGAAAGTCCATTCCAATGAACCAGACATGACTGACTTGTCCTTCTGAAACTGATGTCAGTGATGCTATGGTGTCCAGACAAGAACAATTTGGAGTTCACGCTCCCCACCAGACACAGTGGAGAGTCACCTCTACAGGGAACACAGCCTCTCAGTGGATAGGATGGGTAGCATGTAGTGATTGAGGCAGGAGTCCCCTCATTGAACAGTAATGATAAAAATAAATATTGAACAGCTGCTTTATTCCCTGTGGACCATTCGACCTATGCAACAAATGATGCAGTGTCCTGCAGAAAAAAATAGTACGTGATCATGCAATTAAGGGCCAGCTGATAATGCAGAAGGGGGCAGAGTTAAGGTTGCACAGAACAGTGCTTAGATTCCAGAGTGATTGGTGTGGTGTAAAAACCTTAACTCTTCTCCCTTGTGGGAATGCACTTTACCTGTGCATTCCTATGGAGTCTTGCCTCCCTCAGGCTGAAATTCACCCCTGTACAGTTGGCATGAGGTCTAAAAACCACTTAAGTTCTATTTAGGCTCCATTTTGAAGAATTATGTGGGATTCAATAGCTGACTATTCCTCATGCTGGTCTTCTGCATAGAGATAAATTGTATCCTCAATGTGCAAACCTTGGGTACATTTTTTAGACAGCTAGACTGGCCAGGAATGCCTGGAGCACAGCCTGATGTCCTTCCAAGCCAAACAGTTGTTCCAAAAAAGGTGACAGAAGTATTTTGTAATGAGAAAAGTGTGTATTTCAGAATTTCAAAAAGTTCTAAGGAATTGAAAACAGAAGGTTACAATGGAAACACATTGGCAACCTTAACTATAGACGTGGAGATCATGAGTCTCCAGCTAAAGCAGCTTCTCCTACCTTTCCTTGGTTCAGGAGGGTGGATAGAGATTCCAACTCTGAAAAAGAGAAAGGGGGAGTCAAAGGCCAAAATGACAAGTGTGATCATGGAAGCTATTTACATCAGGGATGAGTCCGAACCAGATGCCCTTTCACTCTTCACATGGTCTTTGAGCATATCTGGATTAGGACCCAGATGTGAACTTTAGAACTGATGATAAACTCTGAACACGGAAACCACAATCGTGCCACACTGAAGCCAATGGGGTGGCATAGGTATTGTTATTCCTCTTGCATGAGGTGTAGAATAATAGAACCATGAGGTTAGAAGGGACCACAAGGGTCATCTAGTCTAAGCCCTTGCCCAGATACAGGATTTGTTGTGTCTAGCCATCCAAGACAGATGGCTTATTTTAACATGGATTTTTAGAGGACTGCATTGCCCAGGGGAACCGTTCATCTCTAGAACACTGGTTGAAATTTTGCCCAGGTTATTAGTGACTGAAAGTGTTACCATGAGAGGATTGAACAGTGGCTTATGTCAAATGAGAGTTCTAGTCTCAGCTCCAGTGAATTTATGTGCCCATTGCCGACTATTGCCCTGGTTTGTAGTTATAATAGAGAAACCAAGGACTGAGGAATATGCAGGCTGTCCGTGAATCTGCCCATAGAGGAGGTCCCTGCAGATCAGGATTGAGGTACATTGGTGGGACAGTTTGGGGGTAAACTACCACTGCCAGTGCTGTAATTATTCGGCCGGTAAAAAGAAGTTTTCACACTGTGCAGAGCTGCTAGTCTGACACCTTTCACCAGCACAAAATTCACTCAGCCCAGAAAAACAAACAAACCCTACATTTTAAATTGTGAATGAAGTTGGTGTTCATGAGTGTGAAAAACCAATAGCACTAGGCTGAGTCACGCATTGCATGGAAAGACACCGTGCAAGGTTTTCCCACAGCGCAGCTCTGCCAATGCACTTCTGTCCTGATATGCAACACTCCTGCTTTCCAGCATCAGTCCTTTCTGAGACAGAGATTTCCATTTGTGTCAAATCATGCCAAGTTGTGTGGCGTGCAGATCCTGGACACATCATTACACATCTTCATAAAAGTGCTCTGCATTTTCTTAAGGAAGCAATGCTGGAGCCTTCTTACTCTAGCAGAAGCAAAACTAGCAAATAAATATAGTTACAGAGCATTTCAGGGACATAGTCTTGACAAGCTAGAGATATTGACATTGTCCCTTTAATTGAATGATTTTTAAGTTGAGAGCCACCAAATTTTATTGCTAATGTACCAGACACAACTTTTAAAGAAAAATTCCAGCTGTAAACCTTTTAAAATGTAATGACTAGTTACCAGTGTTTATTTTTCAAAATCTTTTTCTCCTATCTAGTATGTAAGATCAAGATGGCAGAGTTGGAGAATTATGTTTCATTTAAATTAGTAAACAAGCAGTTTAGTGGTCATCCCCGTCATTCATTTTTTTCCTCAAGCTATGCAAGTGAAATTCAGAATTTAAGTATGGGAATTTTGCCTGCTTTGGAAGTGAAGGAGGTATACTATACAAGAACAAGAGTTTTCATACAACTTTACCCATGTCCTTTTCTGTCCTTGTCTTCATACCTGCCAATCAAGAAGAAACTTGTTACTATTAATACACTCACTTATCTTTCATTGGAGGATCTCAAATAATCTAATAAACCTTCAGAAATTACCACATGCCTCTAAGGTTCTTAACTGAAGTATTAGCCCCATTTTACACATGGCAAAGTTGAAGCACAGAGTGGGTACAGCCAACATTATCAAACTTTAGTACCCCAAATTAGATGCCCAAGTCTATTAGGCTTCTAAGTGAAAGTGACTTGTTTTTCAGAGGTGCTACAACTACCACTGACTCTGAAAATCAGAACATTTACATTTAGATGCCTGTTTTAGTTCCTAAAGTTTGACATAAGAGAGTTTTCCAAGCCTAGGCAGATATTCCATGTCAGGACTAGGAACAGAATCTAGATCTCCTGACTCTTTTGACTGCACAAACTAACTCCTTATCGGGTCATATCATGAAAAGACCTTCATGCATTATGCAAGCAAAGTGCTACCCTTTAAAACACAGATACTGACAGTGTCCCACTGCACATATTCAGCATACTTTGGCTCTGTGGTAATATCTCATGAGAAAACCTTTGTTATACTCTTGGCCATTCTGTTTACAGGCCTAATTCTGTACCTGCTCCACGTGAGAAACCCCATTAACAACATGTCTCGGAAGCAGTTGCAGAATGGGGATCTGTATGAATTGGCAGGATTATGAACTAAACCAAGTCTAAGAATTTAAAACAATCCTTTATTCTTAACCTTATGTACAACTCAATATTCAGATGTGAAATGGAGCTAAAGTCACATTATTCCTAAGAAAACTATGACAAAATTAACAAGGAGTCCGGTGGCATCTTAAGGTGCAAAGTGCACTGCAAATGAATGCAAAGCAGGGCCGGCTCCAGGCACCAGCCCTCCAAGCATGTGCTTGGGGCGGCACCTGGAGAGGGGCGGCGCTCACCCGGGGAGAGCGGGGCCGCGGCCGGGCTCTCCGCCCTCCTCCCGGCGCTCTTGCCGGCCGGGGAGAGTGGGGCCGCAGTGGGCTCGGCGCCCTCCCCCGGTGCTCTGGCCAACCGGGGAGAGCAGGGCCGCGGCCGGGCTCTCCGCCCTCCTCCCAGCGCTCCAGCCAGCCGGGGAGAGCGGGGCCCCGGCCGGGCTCGGCGCCCTCCCATGCCGCGCTCCCTGCTGGGGGGGCGGGGGGAGGCTTTTTTGCCTGGGGCGGCAAAAAAGCCAGAGCTGGCCCTGGTGCAAAAAGTGAGTGTAAAACACCATCAAATCAGAATTCGTCACTCGTTTACACCAGCAGAGGCATTTTACACCAAATCTGCACAGGTTTGATTACACACAGTACCACAGGTACGCGTGGCAGTGAAGAATTAGGAGAATTTGGCGGTGATACAGGCTTTAGCTCCGGTGGAGAATTGGAAGATCTGTCTAATCGGAAAAAGAGGGAAAGGAAATCTGACTGGATTGGAGAGTGGTTTCCAGCAGTGAAAGGCAGGGTACTAGCTCACTGCATCATTTTGTCCCTGGAAATAGTGATCTTTCAATAACCTCTTGCATTTAGCTTTTTGGAACTAGAGTTGTATACGTCAGGATTTTAAACACTTGTAATCAAACAGAAGATTCCCTCCAGTTAAGGCTTCAGGCTGGGGCCAAACCCTTTAGTTGAATACTGGGGAACCTTCCCAAACAAGCCAGCCCCATGCCCCACACACTTCCAGATCTTTGGAGAGCTCAGTCAGTCTCCCATCTGATCTGAACAGTGGGACTGACGGGCAATACATTCTGTAAATCCATCTCAGTGAAATCTAGAGGAATCTTGTATACGCTCTTCTGGCTTAACATACACTGCCATTGCTTACCCCAGCGTGGTCATTATAACATCTGTCACCATCATGCGCTCGCGGGTCAGAACTTCCGCCTCTTTCACTGCAAGATCAGAGTTTATAATCAGAGGGTCTTTGCCAAAAGAAGGTATTTGCTAAACACTGAGGGGCAGATTCCTCACCCTGCCCAAACCCTGCCCTGGTACAGTGCAGATGGGACTGCAGCTCTAATGTACATCAAGGCAGAATAAGGTTTGGTGGAGCAGAGCTCTTCCAGGCCCCACCCTGCCTTGGCCATGCCCCACCCCCAGAATGCCCTTAACATGTCCCTTCCCGCCCCTCCTCTCACACCAGAGCGTGGGGGAGAGGAGGCTGAAACAAGAGATGATGGAGAATTTCTCTGCGCAGCAGGAATTCTCCACTCGCCTGCCCCAGGTGCTTTAAGGCAGAGATGTGACGCAAAACAGCCTTAGCAGAGTGAAGAAAAGCTGATGTTTGGGGCCTGTTTTCTTCCTTTTTATTCTCTTGATTGTTCTTTAGTCTCTTGTTTTGTTTATGCAAAACCTCACCACACTTTTAATCTGACACATGGCCCAAAGCCCTACACTGTAGACCTTATTCTTATATTAGGGGCATATATTCATTTTCTATCAAAGAAAAGTAATAGAGATATACCAGAATCTCTGTGGAATGTATGTACTTGCGTTGTAGTTTGTTGAAATTCATTGTATTTTCACACTTGCTCTTCATTCAGCAATTATATACACAATAGAATGAGGAGATACCATTCATGTACACTATATTATGTTTAATACTATAGGGAAAGTGTTTGTAATGTTGCAAAAATTTACCATCCAGAACTTCTAGGGAGGCGGTGCAGATGGATTGTCCAGCCTTGTTAGTAGCAATGCAAGTGTAGGTTCCACTATATTCCTTTCCAACATCCAGCAGGATTAGACTGTGATGCATGTTGGAACTGGCAAGTTTGTAGCCAGGAGTCTCTGGTTTGATCCACAAAACATCTTCATGAGATTCTTCTTTCAACCAGGTAATTGTGGGTGCTGGATGTCCTAAAGAAAAGAGCAATAGCCTCTTTAATTGTCCCACTGGGGTTCCTCCCGTCTTACAAATCCTGTGTACTGTGAGCGAATACTACTTTCAACATGTTTGCTGATCCGTTTCCAATAACAGTAAAAAATCCTAAATAAATACTTGCACTTCTAGAGCATCTTCCATCTAAGAACTTCAAAGCACTTTACAAAAATGAAAGATTAGCCCTCATAACACCCCTGTGAGATAAGAATGTGCTATTATCCCCATTTTATACATAGGGAAATTGAGGCAAAGAAGAGTTACATGTCTTGGCTAGCAGCATCCAAAAGTCTGTTACAAAGATGGAAACAGAACCCAAATCTTCTGACTCCTACACTAGGTAATGTGACAGACCCAGACCAGTGGGGTACAGGAGTCTGGTAGAGGGCAAATATACTGGTCACTGGATGAGTAGTTTTCTGTTCCCTGAGTGACCAGAGCAGGGGCTGCACTAGAGTAATCAAGAACCTGCTAGAACCAGTTAAGGCAGGCAGGCTAATTAGGATACCCGGGGCCAATTAAGAAGAAGCTGCTAGAATCAATTAAGGCAGGCTAATCAGGGCACCTGGGTTTTAAAAAGGAGCTCACTTCAGTTTGTGGTGGGAGTGTGAGGAGCTGGGAGCAAGAGGCGCAAGGAGCTGAGAGTGAGAGGGTGTGCTGCTGGAGGACTGAGGAGCACAAGCGTTATCAGACACCAGGAGGAAGGTCCTGTGGTGAGAATAAGAAAGGTGTTTGGAGGAGGCCATGGGGAAGTAGCCCAGGGAGTTGTAACTGTCATGCAGCTGTTACAGGAGGCACTATAGACAGCTGCAGTCCACAGGGCCCTGGGCTGGAACCCGGAGTAGAGTGCAGGCCCGGGTCCCCCCCAAACCTCCCAGTTGACCTGTACTGCGGGTTCTCCCAGAGGGGAAGGTCTCTGGGCTGTTCCCAAACCCACATAGTGAATCTCTGAGGCAAGAAAATCCACCAATAAGCGCAGGACACACCAAGATAGAGGAGGAACTTTGTCACAGTAAGGACTTCAAGATTTGGCCCACTGAGAGGATAGGATACACTGGGCAGCTATGCAAATTACGTAACACAGTAAGAAAGTTGTGTTTAAGCTCCATTTACCTTCAACCTTCACAGAGAAGGTGATACTTGCACCTTTCCTCACTCTTTTACTGGTAAATCTCTCCAGGAACCTGGGTGGCACCAGCTGTTCTTGAGCATCTGAAAATTAAAAAGTTCATGGTGAAATGGTGCAAGTGAGGCTAAGACTATTGAGAAGTTACTAGTGGTTCTATTATCACCGATTGTGCTGCTCCTCTCACCTGTTTCTGGCAGTTCTTCCTTCTCACCAGGACCTGTAACACAGAAAGCCAAATCATCTCATCATGAAACTACATCTATAGAGAGGACAAATGTCTCCTTTCTCTGACTTATGCAGTCAAGCATGTGGTCAGGTGCTATCAGAGACTTACTCAGTACAATATGGACTATACATAAATTATATTTTTACTAAAAATTGTTATTCATCTCGTTAGTAAAATACATCTAAAAGCCATTTTATAATATAAATGACATGTACAGTAACTCAGCATAAGAGTGATTGAAATCCGTTTTAAGCTTCAATTAATATATCATATATTTGGACAAAGATCATTTTGATAAATTACATCAGAAAAACATTTGGCCATAAATTACTAACTCCATGAGTACTGATATTTAATAAAAATAATAATAATAATAATAATAATAAAAACACCACAGTGGCTCTATGCCTATCTGCTTCTACAATTGAGACAAAACTCAACCCTTATTAAAAGTACTGCAGTATTCTACAGTTATGGCCTCAGATATGGACCATATCATACCCTTAGTTTTTAAGCACAATTCCCCAGTGAAGGCATTGAGGACAATGGAGTTAGACTGCATGTGCAAGTAAGATCAGAATCAGGTCAACAGAGAGGTGATATGACTTTCCCTAAGTACACAGTGGAAATCCATGGATGAGCCAGGAATAGAACACAGGTTGCCTGACTCTCAGTCCAGCGCTCTAAACACAAAACCATCCCTCTACCCTTCGTTTATAACCCATTTTATTTTCCAGAATATCTTGCTTTCTATAGGCTTTATTGGGAAAAGTGAACATGTAAAACAGAGATAGCCACTGGCAGATAGAGCAAAAAGCACCAATAACTTACCTTTGACAACCAAACTGGCCGAGGAATATGCAGAACCTGCAGAGTTGCTAATAAACACTGAGTATTGACCAGCATCCTCCTTAACGACATTGAGGATTTCGAGTGCATGAAATTGCTTCTTCTCAATCTTCAGGATTCGGTCTGAGGCCTGTAATGGTTGCCCGTCTTTGAACCAGTAAAGACGAGGCTCTGGGTACCCTACAAGGAGCAATGTAAGAAGGGGTGACTCTAACTATTTTGAAGCCTCTCAAACCAATCATACACTTCAGTGTAATCAAAGAAAAGTCCATTCTTACCAATGCTGTTTGTTCAAGGTTCTACAGTGTCTGTTTGGAAACTAACCTACCTACAGAGAGTAGCTCGATTCTGATATTTGTGAAATGCTCTTTATGAATTAGAATTCTATTACTTACTTTTCAGGTTCTAATTCTGCCCCCCTCACGTTGATATCTGAGTGCCTTCCAGAGTTAGAATGTTGATATTTGGATCTGATTTTCTACAAATACAAAGCCAAATCCTAAAATCCTTATTCAGGCAAAATTCAGACTGAAGTCATACTTTGCCTGTATGGGGACTTCGAGATCGGCCTCATGGCCATTTAAGCCAAAACAATCCCCACTCCTTCCATGGGCAGGAGCAGAACAACCCAGTAAAAGTGCTCCAGGAAAGCACAAACGGGGGCAGTGACATCTCTGTAGTTTTTCTGCTTTATCCACCCAGACGTTGTAGGCGTTTCAGTGTGAGGTCAGGGAAATACACAGGTGGAATGGGTGGGCCAGTGGAGGAAGGATCTAGGTCACAGAGGTGGGTTGGGTACACATCTACAGTGTAGGTCTTCTGTAGAAGAAGGACAGGAGATGGGACAACAAGAGATCCCAGAGCCGGGGCGGAGGCACTGGGCCATTGTGTGGCTTTTGGGGAAATCTGCTGGTTTTGGGGGACAAACCACCTTTTTGGATAACAACCCCCCTCCCGTCCCCCTGCACACTGATGGAAAGATCAAAAAGAAAGCACAATGACTTAGCAAAGCTTCCTGTGCCCTATATAGGCTTATCCCAAGTAGCAGACAATTTGGGTCCTAGTTACTATCTCTTGAACTAATTTAATCATTGCATAGTACATCTACCCTGAAATACTCATGAAAAGCAATGGTTCATATTGGCAAGCATTATTTTTAAAAAGTAGCATGTTCACACTGTACTTTTCATTCCTGGCACCACAGCAATTAATGCATTCAGAGACTAGCCGATCTTCATGACCTAAAACCTACAAAAATGGAGTTACAGGACTAGATTTCCAGAAACGCGTGCATGCAATTAATCATTGCGGATATGAGCACATAACTGAATACTTACTTTGCACGAACTATTGCCCAGTTAGGTGCTGGTCATTTGCGCATACACACACTTGTGACTGCCATTTCAAATGTGCTATTTGAGTGCACAAATTATGAGCACAACTGCATGCAAAGGCACATGAGAAAATCTTGTCCACATGTTCACAGATATCAAGATGGGACTATTGTAAATGTCATAGGTTCCCTTACCTTTGACCTTCAGGTGAAATTTAGCCAAAGGTGCTCCAGGGGCCACATGAATATCATGAAGCTCATCTAGGATCTGAGGCAGCTGCTCCTCTTCTGTGGTGGATTCTACTCCCTCTTGTTCTCGGCTAGGTATAGATTAGAGTCGGAAAGAAAGGAGGAATTGGCATATACCATTTTAGGCTCTAGAGAGGAGCGCACTCTAGTAGGCACAGACTCTTCTTCGACTCCCCCCAAGCATGATCCCTTCTGCCCAATCTCCTCCAACCTGCCCATGTCGCAGTCTTTTCTCTTTCCCACCGCTGGCGCTCGCACTCCCAGTCGCATTCTCCTCAAGTTTCTCATCCCAGTCCCAGTCTCCTTGTCCCGTCAGTCTACGTTACCTCCCTCCTGACTCCTCATCCAAGCTGTTTCTCTCTTCCACCTTGCCTCCAGATGCCTCCCCCTTTTCTCCACCCCACTGGCTCCCAGTCCTAATCTTCCTCTCTGGGCTCTTAATCTAATCTCAGGGTCAGCCGTTTGGCTCCTTAAACCCGTCTCCTTCCCCAGCCACTCCCAGTCTCCCCCTGCTTCCCAGTCCCGGTATCCTCCCTACCCCAACTTCCAGTCCCCTGCCTCCTTCTATACCCCTTGTACCAATCTACTCTCCCCACCACAAGTACAGCTCTTGTCTTCACTGCATTCAAATCAGGCAGCTTCCTCCTCCATACCACCTGGGCCCAGCATGGGGGTCATTTAGAGCACGGGAGAGACAGTCTTGCTGTTTTCAATGCAGGTGCCCAGACCCAACATGGCCCACAGCAGCCAGGCCCAAGTATGGATGGAACCTTTATTGA
Organism: Trachemys scripta elegans; assembly: GCF_013100865.1. Classification (NCBI taxonomy): domain Eukaryota; kingdom Metazoa; phylum Chordata; order Testudines; family Emydidae; genus Trachemys; species Trachemys scripta. Next base: position 6,735,083 of record NC_048299.1, on the reverse strand, counting down.
CTTTAGCTGATAAGTTCTTAAGGAGTCTCTAATGAGCTTGCGTGAACTGGGATTTTTCAAAGGCTTATCAATTGGTCAAATTTGGGTAGATATTCATAAGGACTGCAAAAGACACATCCCTGACAAAAGGGAAACACCCCACCCTCTGCCAAATTTCAAGTTCCTGCTTCAAATCATGGGAGCACCAGAGCTTTTAAAAACAAAGGTAGTCAGAATTTTTTTTTTTTAACATCGGCAAAATAACCCCCACTCCCCAAGCCCCATTCTCAGAAATGACCGAACCAATTTGGCTACAATTTAGAAAAAAAAAAAAAAAAAAGAATCAGGCTAGGCAGACACTTGGGATGAAAAATTTGAGCCCAAATGATAAAACTTTGGTAAAGTCATAATCAGCTGAAAACAGGGTCTTATAATGGGAATTGTTGGGCAACCTGAATAACAGGCAGTGTTATCGGCCCCATTCACAATACAAGCTTTTTATCTGTACATCTCAAAGTGTTTTACAAAGGTGGGAAAGCAGCGTTATCCTCACTTCATAGATGAGGAATCTATGGCACAGAATTTAAGGAAACTGCCCGAGGTCACACAGCAGATCCGTGCCAAAACAGGGAACAGAACCCCAGGATTCCAGCCATTCTACATGTGGCTGAAAAGTAAAATCAGACACGCGTTAAATCCCATCTAAAACAATCGGCTAAAATCTCAGTTGTGGCCAACATACACCCGGCCAGGGCCGGCTCCAGGCACCAGCTCAGCAAGCAGGTGCTTGGGGCAGCCAACGGAGAGGGGCAGCACATCCGGCTCTTCGGTGGCGGGTCCCTCAGTCCCTCTTGGAGCGAGGGACCTGCCGCTGAATTGCTGCTGAAGAATTAATTAAGAATTTCACTGTAACCAAGCCCACCGTAAGCAGGTACCACTGACATGAAATTATATTCACAGATTACCATAGCCTTTGCTTTACCACCGTAATGATCGTGGTTGTCTGATTCCCACTGAACCCATCTAAATCAAACACTCATGAATAAAAATTAGCATTGTGCCATGTTTTCCAGTCACCGCAGCTCTATCATTCATCTTTTACCTTGAGAGATATCCTTTGGCACTGTAATACGAAGATGTCTCTGTTGCATCTGCTGCTGTATCGTAATCAGTACTGGTCACTGATAAAAGAAAAAGGGACAATCTCCATGATCCACACTTTGTAACCACTGCAGTTCATAACAGTTGCAGCTAAAGGTCCTTGCAGGTTCTGAAATGTCTTTATTGGGAGCAGCAGCAGCCTCCGTGATCCCCCTTCTTAATACTCATTCATCTCCACCCACTCGACCTGATGCCCCCTCCAGACAAAGGACAGCTGGATGTGTCTCCCTTTGAGCCCCACCAATGCTACTGCAAGCGCCAGCCAGAGGGTATTGCAAGAGAGAGAAGCCACACACGTTTTTCCCCAGGAGTGAATGTGCTGTCTCTGTAATGCTTACAGCCTTCGTGGAGAGAGAGGGAGCTGGGAACCCAGGATCAGATCACGATGCACTGGGTATGGCCCCATGGTGCATTTCTCATGTGAGATTTCTCCGACCTTTGGGAATGAATGTGCAGTGCTTGGCAACTCACTAATCCAGTTACACTGGTGACAACATTGCCAAAAGCTGCATTTCCCTCAAACACGGGTCACGATAATAGGAGAAAAAACACCCCACAAAATCATTAAGCTTACAGCTCCTTCATCTACATTTTAATGAACAAAACCCCAATTATCCCATACGAAAGGAGTAAAAAAACCCAAGTGAACTGATTTTACCTCTCACGTGTCATTTTCCTGCCAATGAGATTCACTTATTCAGATCAACCGGAATAAACATGTATCTTTATTCAACACCATTCACGCTCCCCTATTAATATTATGAATAATATTATAACAAACATGCAAATATGCATCTTATTCAAATACCACTCACACGCCCCATTAATATTATGAAACATTTTGTTTCAGAACATTCGGTCTTCTCAATCATTCCTCAAGACTCACAGTCCACCCGCAACTCCGCCTTGCTTGAAGAAACTCCCATGTTGTTTTCAGCAAGGCAGCGGTAGACACCCATGTCAGTAGGGACCACGGCGGTGATGATCAGTTGGTGGCACCCTTCCTGGTCCTCGTTGATCATATAATGGTCGTCTTCTTCGATAACTTTCCCATCCTTGAACCAGCGCACCGTGGGTAAGGGTTTGCCAACAACAACACAGTCAAAGCTGACTGGGTAGCCGTCCTGCACCTCTTGGTTTTGAAGCTCGGTTATGAACATGGGAGCTGAATACGGTACAGTTGGAAGAGAGAAAAGGAAACAACCAGCTGTGTTAATTGGTAAGGATGCGTTTCAAGAACGCTCTGTGCAGTGTCTGAGAGGAAGGGACTTGCAGTGATGGCTGGCACGTTTTGAAATAATAGAGAGGTGCCCTTCCTACATAATATAAACAGTGAAGAAGTAGCTTAGGTTGGGAATTTTCCAGTGAAATGTTTTTTTCACCAGCAAACGCCACTTCCTCAAAACCAAAAATTTTTGTGCAAAAGGGTCAGTTTTGACATCTTTTATGACTTGGAAAATGTTTGAACTGTTTTGAATGGTGTAGTTTCAACATTTTCTAAAAGACAAATTCTAGTTTTCCAATTCTAAATGGAGTTTTGTTTCAAAATGCCAGTTAATTAGAGTAAAAAAAAATTGAAAATGGTCAAAATCAAAACCAAATGTTTTGAAATTATCAAAACAAAACATTCCAAAATCACTGAAAGAAAACATTTAGAGTGACGCAAAAGGATTTTTTTCTGATTTCCAATTCATGAAAATTTTCAAAGATTTTGGCTTTTTGCCGCCCGTTCAGGACTGGAAAATGTTTTGATATCTTGAAATCTTCAAGGAATGGGAAAACCGCTTTCCACCCCCGTCCCCAACTCTACTCAGTAGAATTTGCCTTATAAAAAGGACTCATTTATTCTCCAATAGCTGTTCCAGACACTGCAGCATCACTACTCTAAGCTTGGGTCAAGTCCCTCCCTCTGTAAAACAGGCTGAGAATGTTCTCAGAACTGCTTAGTTAACTGATGCCTTCAAAGCATTGTACGGATGCTATTGTGTGTTTTGTTATTAGGGTGAGTAAAAAATTTTCCCTCAAAACATTTTTACAACGCCAAAAGGATTTTTGACTAAATGGAAATTTTAGTAAAATATAAAAATCTCTGTTTTCAGGTTTTCAACCCCTCAAAATTTTAAAGAAAATTGTTGTGAGGAAAAATAATTTCTGAGTGAGCTCTAAATATGATTATTAAATAAGAAACTAGCATGCCTTGCTAACCTGTGTCAGAAGTCAGTAAAGGTGGTGGAGTTCTTTTCACCAAGGGATGAATCTGCCCTGGAGCAGGTGGTGCTGCTTTCCCTATGCGAAGCTCTATTTTTTTAAGGCCTTGGTCCAGGATGTCAATCTCGACTGGGATACCCAGCGCAGCAAACATCTCTCTGAACCGGCCGGCTGCTGTTTTTGCTTCCGCCAAGATTTCAAACTTGATGTAGATGTAGTGATCATCCTCGCGATACGTCTGGTGATCCACCACCTCCACATCCCCTTCATCCGCGCTGACAAAGAGCTCCTCCTCCACATCAGACATTTCCGTTGAGATCTTGGACTTGAAGAGCTTGTGAAGTCTCCTTCCTGCTTTACGGAACGCATCGTCCAGTTCGCTGCCAGAAGAGCTCTCCGTTTCGCTGTCAGCGAGGCGTTTCACTTGCTTGTGCTTACGAAGAGCATCCGGCGCCTGGGTACCAACCACCACCTTAGCACTCTGGGAAACCTTGCCAAACTTATTAGATGCCTCACAGGTATATTTTCCTGTGTCTTTCATGTCCAGGCCAGTGATAATCAAGGAGCAAGTTCCATCACTGTAATTGTCTATGTGATAGTGGCGCCCATCTGAAAGTTCCTCATTGTCTTTCAGCCAACGGACCTTCATATCGGTTTTGCTGAGAGCCACACACTCAAGGTGAAGAGTGCCTCCTGGCTCACCACAAAAATCTTTGAAGGTATCGCCAAACACGGGACATTCCTGCTGTTTGATCTCCTTCCTCACTTTATACCCTTTGAAAGCAGCCTGAATTTTCACAGCTGCTTTGGTCATGGAAGGATCATCTAAATCTTCCATGATTTCTGGTTCAGCAGGCTTGGCAGGAAGAGCAGACTCAGTAGTCTCGACGCCCGATTGCTCCCAGTGTTTCCAGAATTTACTGGTGGAGACTGTCTGAACCTTGCTACCAATGCTAATAGTAGATTTTCCGGCCTTTTTAAGGTAGTTAACTAGTGAAGGCGTCCCAGCCCTAGACTCATCATCTGAGCTCGTGAAAGAGAAGTCTGCTTCTCCAGTTTTAGTCAGCTCATCACAGGTGGAGTATTCTTCTGAGTAATAATGAGACTCCGCTTCTTCCTTCTTCAGCTTATGAAGTTTATCATCCTCTTCTGGCACTTCACTGATGGAATCCAGGGTTGGCTCCCTGCTCATTCTTCGCTTCTTGGCAATAGCCTCCCAGAGCAGGTGAAGGTCCCCCTCCTGAGCAGCTTCGGGCGGCAAGCTGGGCTGGAGCTGTCCATCCACCATCTCTTCAAGTTGAATCACGTCATGTGCTTCCTGGGCTACCTCTTTTGGCAGTGCCACTGTGGGAACTAATTGGGATTCAGTTAGTAAGACAGTAAGAAGAAGCATGTGAATAACGCAAGAGAAATCACATGAAAATGTTACTCCAAATCCAGGCAGTAAAATATCACTGAAATTAAAATTAACCACTGCATTTTAGCCATAAAGCAAAAATCATCTATGTTAGAAAGAAAACATGGCCAAGCTTTGAACAAATTCCCCCTCTCCCCCCATGCAGAAAAGTGATGGGCCAAATCCTGCCTTTGTTTGTCTGTGCAAATGTCTAACCCAGCTTCTTATATGCAGTCACTTTCTGAAACTGAAAGCTGTCTAGCTTTCTGCTGAATATACCCCATGGAAACAGTGCCCCACAGGACCTGCAGTGAAAGCCATAGGCGGTAATAAGAACATCAGAATGGCCATACTGGGTCAGACCAATGGTCCATATAGCCCAGTATCCTGTCTTTCACCAATGACCAGTGCCAGATGCTTAGAGAGAATGAACAGAATGGGACAGTTTATCAATGATACATCCCCTGTTGTCCAGTCCCAGCTTCCGGCAGTCAGAGATTTAGGAACACCCACAGCATGGGGTTGTGTGCCTGATCAACCTGGCTAATAGCCATTGATGGACCTATCTTCTATGAACTTATCTAATTCTTTTTTGAACCCCATTATATTTTTGGCCCTCACAACATCCCCTGGCAATGTGCTCCACAGGCTGACTGTGTGTGTTGTGAGGAAAAAGTACTTCCTTACGTTTGTTTTATGTTACATCCCGGATCAACCTGCAGAAGATCAGTGAAAACATGTATTGTAACAACACACTGATTCTCATTGGAGAATTTGAGAGGAAGTCACATATTCTTCACCTGTCTCCACTTAATGCATTTGTCTGGGGGTGCAGAAAAATATTTTCCAGTACAAACGGTTTTGTAAACACTATTTTTTATCTACATTATGTATTTTCAACTTGACTAATGCCATTAGGAAAGTGTAGCATTTTTTTAAGAGGTGCCCTGGCACCGAATGGGAAAAGTCTAAATTGCAATGTAAGAATTTTTTAATTTTTAAGAATGCTGCCTCTCTGCCTCAGAGTTGCAGCAGCCTGTCTTAGAGGAGATCCATGTCCTGTGCTCTCTCACTGAGACTTTTCTTTTGCTCTCTCTCACCATTTTTTCTAACAGGAAAGTAATTCAGAATGAAAGCATATGGTTGCCTCTTGTGTAGGGAATAAATACACTTACCCTGCTTTGACTTTGATTTCCCTCCCTCTTGAGGAATCCAATAAACTCAATTTTAATTCTTTCCCACCATCCTTGGTCTCAAGTGAGGATGTGGCAAAAAAGCATTTGAGGAATCTTCTAATGTGGTGAACACCATTTTTCTTACTGTGTTTTAATTTACCTACAGCTTGTCCAATTAAGCTCGAAAAGAGCTAGAGACTTATTTTCCTCCTTTAAATGAAAGCTTACCAGTAGGTCTTCAGCGGACATCTGGTGACCCTTTTTACGCCTGTGGGAGCCAATGAGACACTTGGACATCACAATTTAAAATCTTAATGACCTACAATTAGAGTTTAATCAACAGTCTTGAGCACTAGGATGTGGCTATATGACTCCAGTGAACTAAAATGTCTCACTTCTGTTTTTGTGTGTGTTTTGGTTTTATTCTTAGCTATAAAGTGGCAAAAAAGTTTTGGACTCTGGTGAATGTGTCCATTTTTAAATGTATCATTGATAAGGAAATTCTTGTCTGATCATTTCAAAACCCATAGACAAATTCTACCTCGACAACAGACATGATGTCCTAATTTTGAGGCTGATATGTCTTTGCTTGTGGATTTAGCAGGAGGAAAAATATTGAGCTTATAATGAAAACTGAATTCCAATCTTAACAATGGAGAGGCTATTGAGTATCCTTAATTAGAACTAATAAAAACTCTCAGATACACACTTTTTGTACCTTCAAGAGACAGAAGAGCAGAGGATCTGGTATCAGGAGAGATCATGCAGGTGTACAATCCTTGATCTTCAGGTTTAAATGCATGAATAATGAGCATCTGCTTTTTGCCATCAGACTTTATTTCATATCTTCCTCCAGGCTGTAGTTGTTCTTTTCCTTTGACCCAGATTGCCTCTTGGGTCTCTCTTGAAAATTCACACTCCAGGACAGCCACCTCCCCTTCCAAGACCGACTTGCCTACTAAGGGATGAGTGACTGTAAATGGAGGCTCTGCAATTATAAAAATTAGGGCATTAAAATCAATGAAGGTGGGGGGGGGGGGAATTAGAGTCTGTGAAGCATCCAAGCTTTGAATGTTGGCGTTTTAAAATTTTTGTTCAACTGTTGCAGCCAATCATTGGAAGGTAAAATGGAAAAACTGCTGTAATTTAGAGTTTCCAACTTCTAAAGCTCTCCAAGAAGATTAGATCGCATTAGTTTACAGCTACATTCAGAAGCCATTGCGCTTTCCCCTTATGTTTCTGTGCTTATAGGTCATCACTCAGGCTACAATTTTGTCACGAAGGTCGCGGAAGTCACTGAATCAGTGACTTCCAGAGACCTCTGTGACTTCAGCCTGCGGCAGCTGGGAGCTGCAGGGCCCCCCGGCTGCCTACGGTGGCCAGGAGCTGTGGGGGCCCCTGGGAGTTCTGGGCCACTGCAGGTGGTGTGGGGACCCTGAAGATGAGCTCCCCAGTTTGTCACAGATATTTTTAATAAAAGTCACGGGCAGGTCATGGGCTTCCATGAATTTTTCTTTATTGCCCGCTACCTATCTGTGACTTTTACTAAAAACATCCATGACAAAATCTTAGCCTTAGTCATAACCAAGTGTCTCACACAGTCTCATACACCCCACCAAGACCTAGCCCATAGTAGCTTTACAATTCCTATACGCTCGAAGCATAAATTAGAAGCGTAGAGCCAGCTGAAATGGCGCTCCCTTCAACTTTTGAAGAAAAGATCCAACATAGAAAAAAGATTTTGAAAGTTGCCTCCATCTCAGGTTTTGAAAAACATGATGAAACCTTCACTCTTGTTACTAATGACTGAGCCAGCAGCTCTTAAATCGTGAGAAAATGTCTTGTTGTGTTCATCACTTTGATAGATGACCTTCTAATAACATGACAGCTGCATGGCACCAGTATTTAAAATGCACCCGAGTTCAGCCAGACTTGACCGAAGAAAGAAACATGGGCAAATATGTTTTTTAAATGTTCTTTTCCCCCTCTTAGGAATTTAACTTACCAGGGGTTTTCAAAAAAGATAAGAAGAAACTATACAAAGCACACAGGCACCATTGCAATAGAATGTAGAGAGAGGCTTTACAAGAAAACAACTTAGAGGTAACTGAAATGATGGCTCCCTCTCTCTCCATGACCACTGGGGTTTCACAAATAGTCACTGAAGCAACTGTGAATTGGTACCCGCAGGTACATTGTTAAGGTGTTAAATTACAAGAGATATACAAATATCAGAGAGAGAGAGAGAAAGAGGCATTTTAAGAAGGAAACACTGTCTCTCCCTTGCATGCGCAATAAAATTCTCGCTTGCCATCAGCCACAGTAACATAGCCATTCCAGCATGCCCTGCCTCAGTCATTACGTCTGGTCTCCACGAGAAAAGAATCTTATGTTGATCAGACAAAACTCGGAGATGCATTGCAAGCCATGAGACTGAGTGCTGCGTTATGGAGAGAAAGATGTCAAGTAGATAAACAATATAGCAGGTTTCGCTTTGCTTCTGCCCAAAATAATTTACCAACGTTCTCTCCAAGACTCAGAAGCACCGAACTATGCTATAGTGTGGACGCTTCGCTCTCACGTGAGGTCCCTTGAATGTGCAGGGCCGCCCGGGGGGGGGAGGCAAGTGGGGCAATTTGCTCCAGGCCCCACAGGGACCCCCACGAGAATATAGTATTCTATAGTATTGAAACTTTTTTTTATGGGAGGGCCCCCCAAAATTGCTTTGCCCCAGCCCCCTGAATCTTCTGGGCGGCCCTGTGAATGTGTGATGCAGACATAGGGTGACCAGTCAGTGAATGTGAAAAATCAGGATGGGGGTGGGGGATAATAGGAGCCTATGCAAGAAAACGGCCCAAAAATCAGGACTCTCCCTATAAAATCGGGACAGCTGGTCACCCTAAGCAGACATGCCATGTGAAATACAGGCCTATAACAGCTCTCAGTGCATTATGGGACTTCTCTAATTCTCACCTAGCTGCACAGTTTGAGGTAAATGCACTGGTTCACCAGCACCAACTTTGTTTACAGCTGAAATGCGGAACCTGTAGGGTTCGCCTGGTGAGAGATTGTCCACAACAAACTCCGTGTTTTGAATAAGTTCCTTGTTGCATTGCTGCCAGCCACTGCCAGGTGTTTTCCTCTCGACATTGTAGCCTAAGATGCCACAGCCACCATTGCTCAGCGGTGTGAACCAGGACAGAGTTACCGAGCGACTGCTCTTACTTAAGATCTCTGGATCTTCAGGGGGATCGGGGAGGGCTGAGGGAACAACAGAGTTCCAATGATGTATAAACTAAGTGCTGTCGCTTTTTAGTGAGATTACAAATAAGCCCTCATTATAAGCAATCAGGAGAAATCTAAGTGCACATTCAGTATCTTTCTCACCATGAATCGGAGCTGCGTTGTGCCGATGAAAATCAGACACATCTTCGCACAATTGACAACTTTCTGCAGAGCTGTGCTGCACCGTAATCTATGGACCTAATTAATACCATTTGGGAAAAAGGTTTTCCTGACCAGCAAACTCTGTGTCTGAATCTGTCCTTAGCCTAGCGGTTAGGTCGCATGCCTAAGATGAGGGAGACCCAAGCTTGAATCCCCACTCTGGAGCAGGTCACCTCCTCCCAGGTGAACAGCCTGGCTATAGACTATTCTGGGGTATGGCTGCTCTCAATCTCTCTTGTTGAAACTGTTCCACTTCATATAAACACTTACATAGTCATTGGGTCAGAGCGAGAATGTGAGGATGACTATACCCTGCATTCACCTAAGAGGTAGGAGACGTGGCTTCCAATCTTCTCTCCCTGTGATTCAGAGCAGGGATTCAAACCTCAGTCCATCACAAGTGCCCTAACCACTGGGTTAAAGGTTATAAAGGGGACCCACACATATTTGCTGGCCTGAAACTGACTTTTCCAATTTGCCTACCATTTCCGAAAGTCTTCAGAACCAAACTGAATATTTTCCTTGATTTTGCGGTTTCCTCACTGACTGTAATTCAATTTTCCCTAAGGCTGGTATGTTGGCAGAGTATTATTTTAAATAAAGATAGCGAGAACTTGCTCAGAAAATTGGTTTCTCCACAAGTATGTACAGTTCTAGTTAGTACTTTACGGAAGAATGGTAGGTTACAAAATGGTGGATTTCAGCTAAGGTAACACTGAAAAGAAGATCTCATCACTAGTTGGTTTAATTTTCATTTCATGAGACAGTCAGACCAGACTAGCACAGCAGCAATTTATCAAACCTGAGAAAGCTGGTGTGTGTGCCTGTGGGAAGGAGAAACAGAAAACAGCACAGATGTAAGAAAATCAGAGTGACAGAGCTCAATCCTGTAGGCTGAGAAGCATAGAATCATAGGGTTAGAAGGGACCAAAAGGGTCATCTACTTTAACCCCCTGCCAAGCTGCAGGATTTGTTGTCTAAAAACCAACCAAGACGGATGGATCTCCAGCCTCCTTTTGAAAACCTCCAGTGAAGGAGCATCCACAACCTCTCTAGGAATCTGGTCCATTGTCCTACTGTTCTTACAGTTAGGAAGTTTTTCCTGAGATTTAATCTAAATCTGCTCTGCTGTAGTTTTAACCCATTGCCTCTTCTCCTGCCCTCCATGGTGCAAGTGCCAATGGCTAGAAATGGCAGAAACATTCACTGGATGAACCTACCTATTACAGATAACGTGGCTGATGCAATTGCATCCCTTGCAGCAAAAGTCACCTCTCCAGCATGATGTGGTTGGGCTTTCTTCAGGATCAGTTTGTAGGTGGCTCCATCTGCCTGCATTTCCCAGTTCTCGTCTGGTTGGATATCCATGTCATTAATATACCAGGCGACTTCGCTGACTGGCACTGCTTCACTTAAAACACAGCTAAGGGTAGCTCGGTCCCCAGCAGTGACTTCAGTGTCAACCAAAGGCTGCAAAATTTCCAGGCACCATCCTGCAGTTAAAAATATGTAATCAAACCCCAAGATACTGAAGCAAAGATTAAGTGTCAAGATTTATACTTAATGTTCTTGATGAATCTTTCGACAGCTAGACCTTATGGGCTGGCAGAAGAGCCTGATGGGTTTTCTGCGGTCTAGGTTATGCAAACTGGTTAGAGGTGGCAGAAATCTTAGAAGCTGAACTGCCAAAACAATCAGGAAAGCTCCTTCAGATCTGTGTGCTGTAGCCTCCTGTTTTTGTCCCGCGTTAGCCCTGATTCTGCATTCTCATGTGTAGGTGGATCCCTTTAGCACCAGGACGGAGCCCCAGTGACTTTAAAGTGGTTCTGCACAAGTAGAGTCCAACTGTGCCAACAGGTTTCAGGAGAGGGGCCTTTATTGATTACAATGGTCCTTTTCCCAAGTTTTAGCCAAGAACTTCAAAAGCACTTTTCTCACTTGTGTAACGACCCAGCCGTTTGCAAATTAATTCCACTCAGTAACAGACTTAAAGGTGGCAATTTTGCAAGAGAAAAGCTTAAAAAACAGACTCCAACGAGAAACTGCTGAACTGGAATTAATTTGCAAACTAGACACCATTAACTTGGGCTTGAATAGAGACTGAGAGTGGCTGAGTCATTACACAAATTGAATCTATTTCCCCATGTTCAGTATCCTCACACCTTCTTGTCAACTGTCTGAAATGGGCCATCTTGATTATCACTACAAAAGTTTTTTTTCTCCTGCTGATAATAGCTCAACTTAATTAATTAGCCTCTTAGAGTTAGTATGGCAACTTCCACCTTTTCATGTTCTCTGTATGTATTTATATCTTCTTACTATATGTTCCATTCTATGCATCTGATGAAGTGGGCTGTAGCCCACGAAAGCTTATGCTCAAATACATTTGTTAGTCTCTAAGGTGCCACAAGGACTCCTGTTCTTTTAACAGGAATTAGGGTTTGCTCTGGATCAGATGTTCAGTTTTTTTCATGGAACATGCCCTTTGGCACATAACATTGTGAGACACAAGATGTCCAGATGTGAAATGGAGATTATGAGAGTGTAACCCGCCAGGTGCACTTATGCTCCTAAGAATTATAAAGAAATGTTGCGTAGATAAATGAATATGCTCCTCTTTCTAGCTAGTTGAAATTATTTGGTTGGACGAGTGAGATTGAGATAGGTACTTTGTACAACTGTGCAAACTGTGACTGTGAATCCATTTCCCGCCAACAAAAAACTGATATTTTGTGCATGTCGTGAAGATTAAAGATTTATCTGAGCCCCGAGTTCCCAAAACATTATTTTAACTCTACATCCTGTATAAGGAACGTGATTAATTTCTGTCTGCGGGAGAAGCAGATGGGGGAAATGACGGAAATGCATGGAAAGTGCACTGATAAGTTTACAGAAAACATACTATTCCATCACAATAGAAAAGAAGCTAAGATCACCACAGACAGAAAAGAATTAGGAGCTGTGGGCGAGTATAGCTACCCAGTCCAGGTGAGGGATGCTATTCCTCACCAAGAAGATAGACTGGAGGGAAACAAAACTGTGGGAAACCTTTGAAAGATAGAAGAAAAAGTTCCACCTCTATTTAAAAATTAGATTTTTAACACTGGGGTAACCACCAACCCATGAGCTGATAATTAACAAACACTTCAACAAGAAGGTTTGGAGAGCAAGCTGGAATGTGAAGCATGAGAAGAGGTATGCATGGCTTACATGGAAAAATAGGAAAGCACATAAATGGATAAGAGAAAGAAACAAGATGAAAGGCCAGTGGAAAACTCTGATGAATCGAGAATTGCATTGAGCTTCCAGTAGCTGAACTATAAGGAAGGCTAAAAGACATAGTATACTTACAACTGGCAACTGAAAGACGAAGATGGAGAGACATATCCAACATGTTTGCAACCTGTGTGGTTACATTTAACCAAGAAGCAGCATGTTCGTCAATGCCATGAGGCGATGCAATCACTCAAATACATAAGCCAGGTTTTATTTAATATATATTATGTAAGAATAAAGTTCTCATTACATGTAAGTTTGACATAACATTGTCAGAATTTAACCACTTTTTCCAAACACCTTACGATGTTGACTAGCAGTAGACAAGGCAGTCCCAAATAATTCTTCAGCCTGTACTCATGCCCTCCTGGAAGCATTTTCTAATGGTGCCACAGAAGTATTGATGCTAAAAGACTGTCAATAGATGGGATTTATACTGATGATTAAGTAGGCACAGCAAACTTCACCAAGAGAGGAAACCCAGCTGTCAAAGTGTCATGAGTTAAATTGCAGTGCATCTTTACACTGTAACTCAGTTATCTTATCAGCTGTGATTGTAACATACTAAGCCATACTGCACCTGATAAAGAATTTTTTAAAATGTAACATAAAAGAAATTTTAAAAAGAGTATGATGAAATAACCATAGTTTAGATTGTTAGAAGGAAAGAAAACAAAATTAAATTAAATTATATTAAAAGTTCAAACTCAGTAAAGTAGAGATTGACCAGATCCTCAGAGTGAAAGGGTGGCTTGTGCTTTGGCTTATTATAGGAAACAGGTCAGCCATAAATGTCAGATGTGGGTTCAAACTCTTCTGAAATTCTCGGACGTTTAGGATCTGGGCCAATCTCCACTGAAAATCTCAGAGCAATTACCATTGTTGTTCATCCTTCTAGTTAGAAGATGACCATGACATCACGGGTTGGTTTAGTTTCTGTGAACCCGTGAGTAGCTGATCAGGCCATTCTGAGCTTTGAACTGTCTGTGGCACATTGAACAAGAGATGCTACTATGGGTTGCTTGATTAACAGCGGACATGCTGCTGTTACGAAATTTACGCTGTTGGTACTTCTGCTCTGCCTCAGCAGTTCTCCTCCACTCACAGACTATAGCTCCAGTATGGATGAGGTTTCGCCAAATAGAACTACCATGAAGGAGATCTTCCCAAAACTCAGGGTCATTGTTGAAACACTCCAAGGATAACTTGAGGGAGTCTTTGAAATGTTTCTTCTGGCCTCCCTGCGAGCACTTTCCCTCCTTTAGCTTGCCGTAAAAGTTCTTCTCTGGCAGTCACTAAATCTGACATTCTGGTGACATGGCCTGCCCATCTCACCTGTGATTTCATCAACGGAATAGGGATGCTTGGAATGCCGGCCCGTATGAGAACCTCAGTATCTGGAACCTTGACTTGCCATGTTATCCTCATCAGTTTCCTCAGACAGCCCATGGGAAAGTGAGTTTGTGCCATTATCATAATAGGCATTTGATAGTGGCACCTTTTAAAGCCAGCTCACCAAAGTAAGGTTGTTTTCTGACATAAAATCTAGAGAGAGACAAGAATGTATTTGCCACACATTATCTTCTCTCTGGCATTGAATTGAAGTAGGTAGGTAAGGACTAAAGGGGAGAACAAATTAGGAATTCTCAGGGAAGGCAAACAGCTGATTGAGTTTGTACATAGCCCTGCACTGGTTTCCAAGACTCAAGAGGGACAAGCAGCATTCACAGAGGTTACAGATCAATGCAGGGAAGATGAAGATCAGACTAGCTGTACAATGGAATTCAAGAGGGGACGGATTGTTTGACAGCACAAAGGAATTCACATACCTGGGCACCCCAATTAGCATAGTTGGAGAGGTAGTCCATGAAATAAATACATAAAGGAGCCACATTTATTCCTAGTGCAATCATGGGCAATGACATTGGTTTCAATGGAGTTGCATCTGTTTATACCAGGGCTGAATTTGGTTTAATAATTAGCAGTAGATGCATGTAACTGATTCAACAAGATTGGGCAAGCAGAAAACTGAAGCTAAAAACCCCAACATCCTGCAACTATGATTTCATTATGTTGCATGGCTGTGAGATCCTGTGTCCGATTGAAAAACGGAAGCATTTCCTCATAGCAAGAATGCTTTGCAAAGCTCATGAGTATAATATGGTAAGAGGCGTTCAGGTGCAGTTCAGGAAAATAGCACACTGGAAAGCATACAAGAATAGATGTTATTCTGGTTGGGCCACATCAATCAAGATGTATAATGAGTGAATGTACAAGCAAGTCCTAAAATATGGGAAGACAAGCGATGGATAGTCAGACCACAGAGAAACTGATAAAGCATGTTTGAGAAGGATTCATCTCTGCTGAGTAACAGAAAGAAATTCCACAGCCAACAGAAGTTGCGCAAAGTATACTCACCTTTGCCATGATGCTTGCAAATCAGTCAGCAATGGCTAGGCTGTGTGGTCTACTGCTATTTCTACTTAATAGGGTTGCCAACTCTGACCGAAGCTATTCCGGGAGATTTTTTTCCCCAACATGACATAATGTCATTTTCTTAAAATATCCTATTAAAGTCTCCCGGATTGCTTTCAATAGTAATGGGGAGATCGATGCCAATTCCGGGAGACTCCAGGCCAAACTTGGAGGGTTGACAACCCTACTACTTAACCTAATCAGGACTGTCTCACTGTTTACCTTGTTGCCATCCTCATTGGTTTGTTTAATACACCCTTTGTTGACTTGGTATGCTGATAGATTCAAAGCTCTTTGGGGCAGTGTCTGCTTTTTATTCTATGTCTGTGCTTTGCTTAACTGTTTGGGGCCTCTAGGAACTAAAGTAATCAACAATAATAATGATGATGATCATGATGTAAATTGTAACCTGTGAACCCTTGAAATATCTATATCTGATCCATTAGAATACTCACTCTCTGTATGAATGTTGCTTGTTTCTAGGTAATTTGCACAATTTATAAGCATTATATGAGATGTGGCATATGTCACTTCCTACCCGTAAGTGTTTGTCACACGAAACATAAGTAGTAAAGTATAAAATAAAAGATTTCTCTGTGTGAAGCAGAAGTAATGCAGGGAGCCCATGACCTACGCTACTCATGAACTATCCAGCTCTGGCACTCAACAAATATTTTTCTGGGTTGTCCAGCCTTTCAAACCGGAAAGCTAGCACTCCAAGAACAGGTTTGTCATTATTACCTTTCACAGTCAGGAACGCAGATGTCATTGCGTCACTACACAGGAAAGTCACCCTGCAGTTGTCCTGGGGAGTGAGGTTCTTCAAGAGGAGAATATGCCTGCGTCCATTTTCAAAGTAAACCATCTCAATGTTTTCTGTGGTTTTGACAGGCTCATCATCAATCAGCCAGTTGTAATTGTAGCACTCTGGTTTGAAAAGGTAGCACTCAAACAGGGCTTCACCACCTTCCATGGCTTCCACATTCTCCAAACCCTTGACAATACTGTTCTTGGCTAATGGAAAAGGAAAATGATTAAAAACATTAACTATTTTGCTTACGCACTTCTGAGTAGTAGTGAGCCTTAAAGCACACTATGTAATTTCCATCACCTGGAAGCTGATATGAGAGCACCATATGTGGAAAGTTAACTTGTGGTTTCTCCTTTTAAATGTCAATGGCATCCTAACACAGCATTATGTTTAAAATACATCCACAACAGTAATGTGGTTTAACAAGTAGTAAAATAACTCTAACACGGTGTTTCCTTCTGGCTTAATTCAACATTTATCCAATAACTTGACCTATATCTTTATAAATGAAGGATGAAATCATATTGTTCATATGAACTGGGGTAATTGTTCAATGGAAACGAATACAAAAAGCCATCTACAGTTCAAGAATATAGGGTATAACCAGTTTCCTTTTGCGTACAACAGGAATCTTTTCTTGCCAACCTCCTCCATATGTATAATTAACATCATAGCTGGAGAGATTTGAAACCGATAGGGAGCTCACCTTAAAATCTTACCACCTTTTATACAAAACATGTCCTTATCCCAGCAGCAGACTACTGTTGGTCAATGCAATGATATTTGTAATCTAAGTCAACAAGGGATTTTGCAAATTATACTACTAAAAGCCATTTGCAAAATTACAATTTATTGCATCGGTAACACTTTTTTAGTAGTAACTTTCTAATTATTACCAAATTCTTCTGACAGATGTCCAGGACCTGATTTTCTAATCTGAGTGTCGGGGGTCGGGGCCATTGTGTGTGCAAAAATGTTCATAGATGTGTATGACCCATTTGCACACAATTACTGCAAGTGCGTGCACCAACTGATAGTTGTACACAACTAACCAGTTTGATGTACATATCCCCAATTTGTGTGCACAGCCAGGTTAATTGCATAGACACATTAGGCACACACTACTGTACAAGTTTATGTACACTGAGCTAGTTTAGAAACAGAAACCCACAACGCTCACCTGAGTTATATACCATGGTCCTCATGATCAGTGTTCTAATACAGCACCAGAATAATGGGCCAATCAATCCTGTTTAGTAACCACATCAATCATTGTAACCCGTGTGCAATTGCTTGTCACTTAGAAAATTGATACTGAACTATTTATTCTCTAGCAAAGCCAAATCAGTTTTTCTGAGGTTCCAGAATTTTCCAACTTGAATGTTTAAAGAGAACAACGGTCTTGTGTCTAGGGCAAATGACAGGAGTCAGAGGCATGACTGCATTCCTGTGTGTAGGTATCCGCGTCATTTAATTTCTCTGTGCGCCACTTTCCTCATAAGTAGAATGTTGATACTTACAGATCCCTGCCCCCCTGGAGCGTTTTAAGACTAAATTCATTAATACTTGGTAAGTGCTTTTAGACCCTAAGAGGAAGGAGCTATCAAAGTGCAGAGCATTATAATAAATAATAAATTGGCTTTTTAACTGACCACAATCCCACAGTTCAGAAACCAGATAAGAAACAATATTATTTCTAATCATCCGGTAATTGAAAACAAGAATTCCATATGCAAATAGCAGAAAACTAGTTATTAAAACATTATATCCGCTATGCTCTACTGTTGTTTGCTTTGATCACTTGGATATTTCGGTGCTTTAAAGGCGGTCCCGTTTTAAATGGCAGGCTCTGGGCCTCGTTCTGTAGTTGCTCCATGTAGGTGTCCCACTGAAGTCAAGGAGAGTTCCTTACATGGAGCAGCTGCGCGTCAACTCCCTCAATCCGTTAATACTGGCAAACGTATGGTAGTTTTCTTTGAAGTATCTTATACACCATCAAGTCTAAGACTGAGATCAGGTGTCTTTCACCTTACGTGGGACACCAAATGCTAGATTGGTCTCAGAAACCTGTGGAGGAAGATTTTCAAAAATGCCTACGGGTTACAGCGTCACAACTCTCATTTAAGGCCAATGGGCCTTGTGCTACTAAATCTCCTAGGCCTTTTTGAAAATCATCCCTGTGATGTTTGGACAATTATTTTTTGAAATATATTCATTTCCACTCTGTCCTAAATTGAAAATAAATAAAGAGTGTGGGGCACTTGCATAGCACAGTAACGGGGGCAATACAAGTACCTAAGAGAGAGACAGAAAATAGTGACTCTTGAATGCAGACTCCGAGCAACTGAGTCCAAGACATCTATAAACAAAGCTCTGTTGATTAAATCAATAAAGGTTACATATGGGGCCACATCCTCATGCTATTAAAATCAATGGCAAAACTCTCATTAACTTCATTGGAAACAAGAGTTAAGTCTTTGGTGGGAAAAAATTTAAGAACAGGATACAACAAACCTTGAAACACTGTTTTCTGTAAACCTAAGAATCAAGCTGCTCTCTTCATCTTTTCTATCACAGACACTTAACTACATATAAAAGAATATTTCTCTTGTTTTTCCACTTTTTGTCTCCCAGGGACACTTACAATATCTAATTTCAAATTACAAGAGGCTTTACAAGTTATCATTATTTTAAATAGATATAAAACTCAAGAAAGGCGAGCTGTAGATTAGATTAACTGGAAATAAAAAATACAATGCCATTTTATCCTTTAGTTCGTTTTTTAAGGCACTTTGTATGTGAAAAGCGCTATATAAGTACTATTATTTTTCAAGTCCAAGAACGCCACATCTGCAGTATGACAATAATTCAGCAGAACATATCCCATTTGATTAGTGCTACTACCAAATTCAGTTCATTGGAGAGCAAGCATGATTATCTATATACGCGTTTGGAACCAAAAGTGGGCATTAAATTGAACTAGTTTCCAACTGAATTTTGTACATTTTCACATTCAACTCATGTTAACACCAAACATGGTTCTCATTATTATTGATATTGGAATGAACACCAAATGAATAGGTAACGATTTGCCACTTATTGTCAGATGCGGCTGTGATTTGCCACTTGGTCGCTATTTGGTCCCCATGGTAGTCTTCCTTTTGTGCTGGAAGACCTCACCTTGAACATCAAGCATAGCCACAACTTTGGTGTTTCCAGCTTCACAAGAATAGATGCCACTGTCTTCTGGAAGGGCAGGTTTAATTTTTAGCTTGGCTACATTCCAGTCCTGCTCGATAATGACTCGTTGCCCATCTGCGGAAACTTCCTGATCATTTTTCTTCCATGTGGCTTGCACTGGCCTAGAGTACTGGCATATGAGCTCTGCTGTGCCATCTTCATCAACGGTAATGTCCTGCATGGGACTGACCACCTCAATAGTTGGATCTGTCAACCAACATGTCAGGAGGGACATGCATTAGTGGATCCTTATGGAAAGGGCAGCTTAGATTTTTTCAAGCACAGAGCCCGCGTGGAATGGGAAGCAAAGGAAATGAAATTACAAGCATAAGGCTGCCCAGATGCGCTACAGGTTAGCAGGTTTAGCGTTTGCTTGTGTCAGCATCAAGCAGCGTGGAAGCAAACAGGATATATTAGGATAGCTGTACCATCAGATAGTTTAGACCAGTGGTTCTCAAACTTATTTGATCGGGCCCCCCTTCTTTGTGTCTGTAGTCGTTTACGTGTTCCCTCCCCCCACCCCACAAGTACATATACTGCCACCCAGCTCTGAAGGCAGAGCGGAGAGCAGCGGCTGCTGGCCGGGCGCCCAGCTCTGAAGGCAGCACTGCACAGAAGTAACGGTGGCAGCGTGAAAAGCGATATTTGTCAATATCACTTTTCACAGCAGACTTAGTGTCCCATTGCCACCCTTACTTCTGCGCTGCTGCTGCCACCCCAGGTGAGGGATTGAGTGGAGGGGATGGAGAGCCCGAGCTCAGGTGGTGTGGCTCCAGCTATCAGCTCCAGGGTTCCAGCTGTCCCCTTTATTCCTGTCTCCCGGGTGTGCACGGCCCTTCTGCACGAGCCCCAGTCACCCGGGGCTGAAAGAGTTCTTAAATAAAATCACACAGCTCACACCTCCCTTGACACATTTGCCCCATAGTTTGAGAACCACTGGTTTAGCCTAAATAACTAAGACTTATACTAAGATTCTTGAAGGCTATTTTTCATCCGCTAGGATGCTCTCCATTGCCATCATTTCCTCCCCACAACGACACATATCACAGTAGCCCTCGTTCCACCAAGGAGCACTGCTGGTGGCTCTCTCTCGAGTATGTCAGGGCTTCTCAGAATCTGTCAGGGGTGGAGATAGTGAAGTGGGATGGGTGAGCTGCCTTGAGAAGACGGTTGAGTGACTTAAACAAAAACAGAAACATCAGAGAGAACATATTCAGCAAGATTGGTGAGGGTTTAGCTGGGTGACTCCAATTAAACTGGTAAGTCTGTGCTAAAAATGAACCCCAGTGTGGCTATATGTTCATCTGATTAAATCTGGCTAGGAATTTTCCAATGACGAACCTATAGCTTCCAACAGGCTGTGATATGACGGTGCCTTTACTATGATACTTTAGATGCCCAAAGGAAAACTGCACCAGTGATACCTAGGTCTGTCTGAAAGTTCATAGGAGCCTTTCTCTATGTGAACAAACCGTGAAAGCTACTTGAAATGAAACGTACAATTACATTAGGCATTTCGGCTTACCACTGGTCATAAAGCCTGTCAGAAACCCACAGGCAGTAAGGCAAGCATGGCGCTACAGGTGGGGAACCCTATTCTGGACCTTCCAAAATATCACGAGGAGGGCACTCCATAGAAGATAAGTGCCCGGTTTTTGACTAATCGTGTGTCTATCTGTGTTTAAAACAGACAATTACAGGCACAAATGATTGCATATAGCCATCTAACTAGTTGATTTGTAAAGTCAATCATGTAATTACAGAAGAACCTCAGAGTTATGAACACCAGAGTTACAAACTGACCGGTCAACCACACACCTCATTTGGAACTGGAAGTATGCAATCAGACAGCAGCAGAGACCAAAAAAAAAAAAAAAAAAAAGGCAAATACTGTATAGTACTGTGTTAAACATAAACTACTAAATAATTAAAGAGAAAGTTTAAAAAAAATAGATTTGACAAGGTAAGGAAACAGTTTCTGTGCTTGTTTCATTTAAATTAAGATGGTCAAAACCAGCATTTTTCTTCTGCATCATAAAGTTTCAAAGCTGTATGAAGTCACTGTTCAGTTGTAAACTTGAAAGAACACCCATAACGATTTGTTCAGAGTTACGAACATTTCAGTGCTACGGACAACCTCCATTCCCGAGGTGTTCGTAAGTGAGGTTCTACTGTAGATAACATTAGTACCCATGGCTCATTGAAATCTTGAACTGAGGAACCCAAGAAATCCTGCGAATGGTCCTGGTAGCTGATGGCTCCCACTGAGAAAGGCGATACCCATGCCGCTGCTTTTGAATTTTCACGGTCTTTACTTTCTTTTAAAATACCACTGTTGAAGATTGCTGCTATCATTATAGGCGTAATACAATACAGTAAAGAAAACAAAATCAAACCAAAGATTTTGCAAGCTTCAAAAGCAGGCATGGGGCATCCTCCCACATGCTACTTTGTATTCCCCCTCCATCAGCGTATTTGCAGGCGATATTTATTGTATATATTTGACCAAAAATCAGAATGGCGATTGAAACAGCAGCCTCTCAGCAAAGCCCTTCTCCCTGGAAGCACAGCTATGCTACAAAGGACTTTGTAGGTGTGAAGTTATATAATCAATTAGGTTAAAGAACTAATAGTCATTGAAGGTCGCGACCAGAAGTAGCCCTCATCTTAAGAAGCAGAATTCATTGCAGCCTAGCTAAAATCAGCTAAACTGGACCTGTGAGAAAATGCTCCTCTCAACAATGTGTGCATTTCCCTGATGTTAATGGAAATGATATGCACGCTTTGGCATGCAAAGGCAGCCCAGAGATGTCTACTGAATTCCCCCTGCTAGGCTCAGTTCTGTTCCCTAAGGGCTCTATCATGGCTTTTAATGGCACAGCTCCCCTCATGAGAAATGCGATGGCAGGTCCTGAAGCCATTCTTGCTGCTTAGGAGTTGATGGTGTAACCGAAAATGGATGGTAGTTTCAGATTGCGATTACACGTCTCTGACTACTCCTGTTTTAGTTAAAGGACACAGCTACCCAACAAAGAGGAGTATTTTAATGGAAAGAGTAGCTAACCTTCTACGCCTCCTGGTATGTGACTCCCTCCCAATAATACAAGAAAGAAAAAAATTATTTTTGTCTCAGTACAAAAGCAAAATCACAGCTTTTCCCGAGCTCTTGAAAGGAGGTATATGTGCAGGGGATTTCTTTATTGTAAAGTCTGGAGCTCAGCTTTATTTGCAGTTCCTGGCTACCTTCCCCAAATCTAAAACAAACAGCAACAAAACATTCTCAGTACAGTACCAACCAGCAGGACATCGGTAACAAATGAATGGGTCCAAGTCATCATTGTGTTACTGCAATTTTATGCCTGTGTTATTCCATCCAGGCACCACGACTTGTTCTGCATTCCCATGCACAAGAGCTCGCTGGCGTCGATTTTGATGGAGTTAGGCTGTGTCAGCACTCCAGCCACACAGTGATGAATCAGGCCCAATATTTGCGTCTGCGTGTCTCGTGGAGCAGTAGCAGGGCGACGGTTATACGGTATTGATGTGGACAGTGGCAAAATGAGGACAGACACATGCATGGAATTAAGCCGCAGGCTGCAACTTCTATTAACATTTAAGGCGGGGGAGGGGTGTTGTCCATCCATCCCCCACACTCTCCTATACCAGGCGTTTAATTGGTTCCAGCGCAGGGGTTACAGGGCTTTCTACCATATAACTCATAATGTGCAGTAAGCTCTCCTCAGCCTGCCCCCCAGGACTCAGCTCATTGAATCCTAGCACCCTCCCCTCCTCGACAGGGTAAAGCAGGGTGGGGATCTCAGCTTGCAAGGGCAGCAAGGTCTCTCCCTATCACATGAGCCCAAGGCCCATCACCAAAATCCCAGGTCTTTTACCTCTGGGAACTGTTCATTTTATCCTTTTAATCACACTAGAAACCAATCGCAAATTGCGACGAATAAACACCACCACTCCAGTACCTCAGCTAGGTACTAAAGGTTCCTACTTCATCCACTGTGGCTTGAACATGCTGCAAGGAAGGCAAAAAACTCCCTGGTCTTACATCCGTTGGCCTATGGGAGAAAAATTCCTTCCTGACCCCCTAAACAGGCGATCGGTTAGACCCACAGCATCTGCCAGGCCAGGTTCCCATTCCAAGTTTGAGTGGGTAGGGTGGGCTGCTGGAACGGAGCTGAAAGATGCTCCACATGGCCCCCACACCAGGTTAAATAATGGGTGCTGAGGAATGCTGGCCAATCAGCAATCCTCTCTCCTGGCTGGCCAATGGGTGCCAGAGCCTCACGGGGGGTGGAGAGCTATCTACTGTCTATTGGCGAGTGTCTCCCACCCTTGCTGCTGGGGCTGTCCCCCTTTCATCACTGGCCTCATCAAGTTCTCCCACCCATTAATGCGAGTGGGTGGTATTTATGGTAATATCATTCTTGTATAGTCCTGGGGAGGACACAAGACCCAGGTACCACAAGGGTAAGACTAAATCCTCACCATCTGTTTCCAGAGTTTGAATAAATCCTGACTGTGCTGCCCGGTAAAAGCCACAGGCCTGATCCTACAACCCTTACTCACTTGAGTCATCCTTATTCACAGAAATATGTCTGTTGAAACCAACAGGTCTATGTGCATGAATATGGACAACTTGCATGAGTAAATGTTGCAAGCCTGGGCCCTCTCCTAGAGTCCGCTAGTTATGAAAATATTATGCCACTGACAGAATACTAATAACACAACAGTATTTTGGAGGAATTTCGTACGGGTAACCAGACGGCAGGAGCGCTAGTATAGAGAGTAATTTGGGGGATGGACATCTGCATCTTTCTAAGCAAAATACCTTTGATTAATAATTTAGCTGAAGATATGAGGGACCCAGCTCTGAAAGTCACAATCCCCGAATCATCGGACCCCAGGTTCTTTAGGGTCAAAGTGTGGATTTTTCCATCTCGCACAGTGATTTCATTGACAGCGCTGTTCTGAAGGGGAGATCCATCGAGCCACCACTGTACATTCTGCACCCCCAGGCGCGAGAGCTCGCAGGTGAAGGTGGCCGACTCACCCGCAAAGACATCCGTGTTCTTTAAACCACAAACTATCTCTGCTTCCTCTTCTGTATAACAGAGCAAGAAAACGGGTACACCAAGGGAAAACAAAGGACACACAAATGCACGTTCCTTCCGCAGAACTGATCTAAAGTACAGTTCTTAGATTCACAGATTCTGTGAACTACATTCAAATTGTCCTGCATAAATAAACTTGTCACGCTCATTCAGATAAACAATGCACTTGCCGACAAACATAGTGGGTTTGTTCAGACATACTATTTCAACATGAGGACAGGCTAAGAATTTTGTGATCCATTCATGATTTGGTGTCCTGTAGGGTGTCGTCTGCACTGATATTGCAAACTCTTTATGCCAGGGATCTTCCCTGTGATTTAAGTACTGTGTATACTTACAACGCTATAAAATAACTATAATAATAATTAACAACATGGTATTCAATATCTTCATAGCAGTCACTCTAAGCAAATAGTTATTTAAGCAGGTGATGTTATACCATTTTACAGACAGTATGGTCATTGTCTTTGAACTCCATTATATTATAAATATTGGTCCATATTCACGCTTGGTATAAAAGTGTGCAACATCACTGAAATCAAGCCAGAAATTGGTGGAGTTGCACCTACTTACACCAGGACTAAATCTGGCCTGTTGACTGAAGAACCACCTGTTTGAATTCAACCAGAAATGAGAGGTAATTTGAAATGATTTATTCTTACCTTGCACGTACACAGAGCCTGTGGTCATCTCATACCCAGTGCTACAGGTGTAGGGTCCGCAGTCCTCTACCTCCAAGTCATGAATAATTAACTCCACATTGGTGCCATTCTGACGCATCTCATACTTGGCACTGGGCTGAAGTACCAGCGCTCCTTTCCTCCACTCCACCAGGGCATCAGGTTTGGAGATCTCACACTGCAGGACAGCTGTTCCTCGTTCTTCTGCCTCTACGTTATGCAGTTCTTCTTTAAAAAGCACGGGTAGTACTGCAGTGGAGAAGTAACTACTGTAGTGAGAATGCTCAAGTGTGAATTACTGAGGTTTACTGCACCATTCCATTCATCACAGCTCCCCTTCTGGTAACCTCTCTCTGGGTAGTTGCTGGGTGTGGTTCAGAGAGATGGAAAACCGGAAATGCTATCCCACTATAGTCCTTCAAGTTGCACTATGGCCAAAGCCCCATAGACACTGGTCACTGACAAAACAATAACAGTAGATCATTGCAGCTCAGTGCAGGGCTGCTATGAATGATGGCTTTTTAAGGGGCCTCTCTTTGGCCGCTACTTTCACACCCACAATTTTGTGTGCTTATAGCTGATTGTAGGCAAAGATGCAGGTGCAAATGATAGTATTTGGACATCTAACTATCTGAATTGCATGGGTAATGCAACACCCCTGGGTGGGTCATCAGTAACAGATATCCAGCACTTCTGGAGCTGTCAGCTTAAAGCCAGTAGTAAACTCATAAACCTCTAATGGCTTAGCCACTAGAGGGAAACAGAGCGTGACACCGGGTTATACAGGTACAATTAGGCATACTGGTTGCCATTTCTAAGTCAATATTTGCTAACTATTAACATACAGCAGTATGTCATATGCAGCAATATTCCCCCATTCTAAGTATAGGGAAATACTCTTATCTCGGCTAATGACACGTAGTAACGGTCAGCAAATCTCAATTTCATAAAAGCTATAGTTTATGCCTATAGTCAACAGCATCTGCAATTTTGTTCCAGCATCTGGTTGTGAGATTGAAAATGCAAGTGCAAGAATAGAAGTGGTTTTTTAAAAAGTTTGGTCCACCAGGTACAAATAAGTGTGTAGTGATACACTGTATCATTGTTATATTAAAATGCGATTCGCTGGCTGATAAACGTTAAAGCTAATTCATCAGTAAAACTTCCATTTTACCAATTTTGGAGGACAGCCAGGGCCTTTAGGACTATTTACCACAAATCAAGCCTTTTCCTACCTTTTACTAGCAGTGCCGCAGTGGTTTGTTGATCTCCTGAATCACATGTGTACTCCCCAGCATCCTGAAGTTCCACGTCATAAATAAACAGCTCAACAAAAGTCTCCTCTTGCCTAAGCTCATACTTGTCACTTGACTGCAACACCACATCTCCTTTCCTCCATTCAACTGGAGCACTCGGTTTTGTCAGCTCGCAGCGCAGTGCGGCCGTACACCCTTCCTCGACTTCCTCATTTTGGAGCCAACGTTTGAAAAGCACAGGTAGGGCTGACAGCGTGATTGAAGCAAAACAAGAGAGGAGATTGTTTTGTGAAAAAATGAACGGATAACAGCTTGAACAATAATGGAATTCCTGAAGATAATAGGCCAAATTCTGCCAGCATTTACTCCCAGTCAGGGTGTAGGAATGCAAGCAAGGCTAGAACCTGGCCTATAGTCATGTCGGAATTGTTGATAGTTCTCTGGTAAAGCAACTATTTGTTGCTAGTTGGTAATAAAGTTTTGTAAAGTAGTTTGTACTGGGGGATAATTTAATACCTTCATAAATCATTAAAAACGATGAAGGGATTCCAATGGGAAACCGAGGTGGGGTTGGTTTTACATAATATTGGTCAGGTTTCAGTTCTGTAAAAATCAGAAGCATGTCTGATTCAAATCCAGATTCAATTTATCTGAACCCCAAAAGTTTGGGTAGTGAGGTCTGAACAAGTCGCTCCAGTTTTGACCCATCTCTATTAGTCAAATCTCTACTAGCTAAATTTGGTTTGCAACGTTTTGTCAGTCACATTTGGGGTGATAAGCAAAATAAGACCCAGGGGCATTTTGGAGTGGACCTCTACTTATCTGAAACACAAGACAGTTTTAACCACTTTTTAAAAAAAGGAGACTAACATTGTTCAACAAACCATCTTTTCATTTACAGTACTTACAAGAGGCTAATTTTTAATGAGTAATGCTGTGATTCTAAATGTAGTCCATTTTTAAGGTAAGGTTGCTGATTGCACATACATTCAATAATCTCTACCACTGCAGATGAAGAATTACTAGAGCTGAGCAAAGATCAGAATTTCTGCCCAGTGGCAAATTCTGATATTTCAACATTTGTTTTCATCCAGAATTGGAGTGCAAAATCAAAACAGGGACTTGTGTGCAACAGAAAATTCTGAAAAAAACTGACTTGGAAATATAAAAATGTTCATTTTGACATTTTCAACCAGAATGAAATGTTTTGACATTCTGAAATCAACATGTTTTGTTTCAAGTCATGTCAGCATCAAACTGCACCTGTCTAAGGTGCCATGCTATTTGGTGCCCTCATTCTTCCTTATTGACTGGGTCTCTGGCTTGACTACAGGTCCCATGATTCACTGGGGTCTTGTGACTCATCATGCACTACATTAGAGGGGAGATCATGGGAGATGTAGTCCAGCTAGGGAGCCGAGCCCATAGGAGAGAATGGGAACACGATGCACCTAAACTACAACTCCCATGAGGCACCACAGCACATTAGGCAGATGCAGTTTAATGGTGACCCAACCTGAAATGAAATATTTAGTTTAGATTTTCCCAACAGAAAACCAAAAATTTCAGCAAATTTTTCTTATGAAAAATTCCCATTTTTCAGAAACCACATATCTCAATTACTAAAGACAAGATTGTTTTTCCCCCCCAAAAATGAAATCCTTGAATGTTAGAGGAGCGATCCCAGAGCACAAACACCTGCAGACATAAAAAAATAGCATTTTATGAATGGCTTCAGAGCATGGCACTCTGGAGACACCATCTCACCTTTAACATCTAGTCTGGCAGTGGTCTTCCTGTTGACTGTATTACAGCTATACTCCCCTGAGTCCTCAGGTTTTAAATCATGGATGATCAGAGTATGTACATTCCCTTCCTTCTTGATTTCAAACTTCATACTGGACTTGATCACAGACGAAGCTTTCTTCCATTCCACTGGGATGTTAGGCTTGGATAGCTCACACTGTAGTTTT
Organism: Trachemys scripta elegans; assembly: GCF_013100865.1. Taxonomy (NCBI): domain Eukaryota; kingdom Metazoa; phylum Chordata; order Testudines; family Emydidae; genus Trachemys; species Trachemys scripta. Next base: position 6,706,880 of record NC_048299.1, on the reverse strand, counting down.
GCAGTGTCACTCTCCTGCAGTTCCTGGTTCTCGAGCAACTTTACAAATATGGCCGGAGCAACTGTAGAAAGGGGAATAAAAGCATTTTGCACACGAATAATCAGGCATGTAGATAGGAAACTCTTTAATACAGGTTATTATAAGAAATGCACAGCAGCTCAAGATTTAATTCTCAGATTTCATGTTGCCACACATAGGATCACATTTTAAAACAGCTAAATGTAAGGTCATACCTACAGAACAGGGATCTGTATCCTGGAAAGCAGCGACTCTGAAAAGGATTTAGGGATTGGTGCAACCAATACTGGAAAACTGTGTCTAGTTCCAGTGTCCATGTTTTAAAAAGTGATGTTGAAAAATTGGAGAGGGCGCAGAGAAGAACCCCCAAAATGATTCAAGGACTGGAAAAAAAACACTTTTCAACAAAAGACTTCAAGAGCTCAATCTGTTTAGGTTATCAAAAAGAAAATCGAGAGTTGACTTGATTAGAGTGTATAAATACCTTCACCGTGAGAAAATGCCTGGTGCTAAAATGCTCTTTAATGTATGCAAGAAAGGCTTCACACGAATGAATAGCTAGAAGTTAAAACCAGACAAATTCAAACTGGGAATAAGGCACAAATTTAACAGTGAGGGTGATTAACCATTGAAATAAATTGCCAAGAGAAGTGGTAGATTCTCCATCTCTTAAAGTCTTCAAATCAAGATTTACCTTTTTGGAAGGTATGTTTTAGTTCCACACAAGTTATTAGGCTCAATATATGAGTAACTGGGTGGAATTCTCGGCCTGTGTTATACAGGAGGTCAGATCAGATGATCTAATGGTCCCTTCTGGCCTTAAAATCTACACATCTATGATTCTAACGCCTCTACTTGTTGCCTCCTGCTGGATTGCAAGAAAAGAAGCTAAAATTTTAAATTAAATAACTTTCCTAATATTGATTTTCCATATAAGCACTTGCTCTAGTTGCCGCAGTAATGTTATACTATTGTGAACTGAAGAGGAGGTTTCCACAAGACAATATGTCGGTTTGGATGTGGTCCGTGCTATGAAAAAGATAGTGAACCCATGAAGTATGATAAAAGTCCCTCGCCCTTCCTATTAAAGATTGTTCCCTACAGTACATTTTCTAGTGTCTTGTCTCATGAAGCATGGATTTGGGTGTAGAGGAAAGAGAGGAGTGAACGGGAGGAGACCATACAATGGCCCGGATTCTGATGACCTAGCATGATTTTACACCAACGTGCTGTGACATCACAATCAAACGCTATGAAACAGAAGATTTGGAGGAAAAAAAACACAAATAGTAATGGATCCAATTCTTACACTTACATCAGTGTAAAACTGGCATAACTGAAATCAGAACTGCCTCCTATATTTGCACTGTGAAATGACAAAACAGAAAAACAAACACGGTGGCACATTTTGCTGACCAACCCTTAAGATTATTTTTTATTTTGTACCATTGCATGAAAGGCTTTGTACAGCCTGTAAAAGAAAGAGTGAGTAGTATCCAAAGCCATCGTAAGTGGGAGGTTTATAGAAAAGTGCTTGGTTCTGATGGTGACTGTACACAGAATTAAAAAACAACCAAACCTCTTATAGAACTGAAGCAATAATTATCTCAAAGAGGTTGTTTACTTACCTTGGACTGTTAACTGTGCCTCTGAGGTATGTTGCCCCACTCTGATACTGACAGAACCAGAATCTTCTAGGGTCACCCGCCTCAGGGTCAAAGTGTGAAGCTTCCCTTGAACTGTGATCTCGTTCATTTCATTGGGCTGGAGTGGTACGCCACCCAGGTACCAGTGCACGTCCCGAGCTTTCTCCCGAGACACCTTGCACTTGAACACTGCATCTTCTCCTTCATTTAAGGTGACGTCCTTTAGCACCTCCACTATGCTTGCTGCTGGTTCTTTGATAAAAAAAAAGTCACAATTGTTTTAAATCCATTTTCAAGCATCTTACCCCATTTTTAGACATAATTATTATATTATTATTTGTAAGGCAACTCATGCCCAAAGGATTCTGGGTACTTAAAACAATATTGTACATATAATATACAAATATTTCTAACAAGAAGATTACACATTATAGCTAAGTAATATTAATGTGAATCCCTAGAATCCCTAAAGGCCCTGCACCCACTAAAATCACTGGCCAAAGTCCTCTTTATTCTACTGGGCACAGGACCATGTATAGTGGGATTTCCCACTACGTTGCTGTAGAACTCTATTTTGTCATGGTGCCAGGATCATGATTTTAAACACAGTTCAGATACTTCCAACGGTATTGATCAAAAGAGAGTTCAAGTCCTACCTTTCACATATACCGCTGCTGTGGTTTTTTGGTCTCCTGTATCACAGGTATATTCCCCAGCATCAGCTTCATTCACGTTATGGATTGTCAGCTCAGTTGTAGGGCCATCTTGATTCATCTTGTACTTGTCACTTGGTTGCAGAACTTTCCCCGCTTTCTTCCATTGCACAGGGGCATTGGGTTTAGAGAGCTCACAGCTCAGGGTGATGGCGCCACCCTCTTCTGCTTGCTGGCTCTGGAGTGGTTGTATAAAAAGCACTGGCAAAGCTAAACCAAGATAAACAGGGAAACACATTTACACTTCATTAGTGATTGTCTTTCTGACTTTCTGATATGAATTTTCCCCTGCTTTTACAGCTGGGCTTCTATTTGTCATATACAGTTGTGAACATTTTGACCCTTTTCCTCACCAGAATTACACACCCTCAGGCACAACGTGCTAATTCATTTCACATCACCATTCGCAGCAATCTCTTGAAACCCTTCATAGACCGGTAGGTCTAAGTGGAGTTTACATGGAATCATGGCACCCTGTAAGACATTCCTTTAGCTCACGTTGCAAAACACGTTTTTAAAAACCCACATGGGGAACAAATGTAGACTGCTTGATTTTCAGAGGTGCTAAATCCCAACAGCTCCAGCTGAAATCAAGGATGACCTTAGCAGCATCTCACAATTCCCAGTAGCAGGAGCCCATTTTAAAATCTGAGCACTGAAGTTTGACACCTAATTCTCCATTTGGGTGCCCAAGGTGGAACTCAGATGCCTCAACTAGGGATTTTGGGTTTTTTTTATTTGAATGCACAACGAGGAAATGGGTATCTTCCTTTAATCTGCCCAGCTTTGAAAACCAGACTCCACAAAGAAAGGAGAACTAGAATGATTTGTATTGATTTAGAGCACAGATGGGGGTACATCTGTATGATTTAGAGATGGGCTTTCGGGTTTTGGTTTGGAACAGCACAAAGTTTGGGGGCTCAGCTCCAAAGTCTTGGTTCAGCCTGTTATTATGCCCTAGTGGCTCCACAGTGAAAGTGGAGATTCGCATGGGCGGGAAATATGGTTCTGAGTGTGTATGCCATCTCTCTGCCTGCAGCACAACTGGATGCACGGGAACCCCGCTGGACTGCAGGCAGGCAGGCTAGCATGTGGTGTGGAGTGGGGCCTGCAAGTGAAAGTGTCATGAGAAACGCATGACACTTAACAGCTTTCGGCTCAGGGGGACTGGGCTCACTGGCCCAGTGTCCCTGAGCCTAGTATCATGTGGAGCACTGATACCTTTATTCTTATCCATCATTCAGGAAAATCCCAAAGGGATGTAGCCTCCTTGCAGATCGAGCGCCACCTGGATTGGTGTCTAGCTAGATCCATAAGACTGTCTGTCTGCTCTATCTCAATCACTGTCAGTCTTATCACACCACCAAAGCTTTTGGTGACCACATGATCACTGGACAGGTAGCAGCATTCCTTGGTTAACATGATTCATAATTCATTGGTCTTCCATCCCAGTAATATGACTGCTACATTTAAACTAAACTAGAAATAGCTACAAGGAGAAATAATAGCAAAAACAACAAGGAATCCTTGTGGCACCTTAGAGACTCACAAATGTATTTGGGCATAAGCTTTCATGGGCTAAAACCCACTTCATCAGATGCATGGAGTGGAAAATACAGAGGCAGGTATAAATACACAGCGCATGAAAAGATGGGAGATGGCGTACTGAGTGGGGGGTCAGTGCAACTCCCATCTTTTCATGTGCTGTGTATTTATACCTGCCTACTGTATTTTCCACTCAATGCATCTGATGAAGTGGGTTCTAGCCCACGAAAGCTTATGCCCAAATAAATTTGTTAGTCTCTAAGGTGCCACAAGGACTTCTCGTTGTTTTTGCTGATACAGACTAACACGGCTACCCCTCTGAAAGGAGAAATAATGTTTCTGTCACCTTTTACCAACAAGGATGCTGTAGTCTGCTCATCACCGGAATCACAAGTGTAGTCTCCAAAGTCTTTCAGCTGTAAGTCATGAATTAGGAGTTCCACGGTAGATCCCTTCTGTCTCATCTCATACTTGGCACTAGCTTGGAGCAAGACTGAACCCTTTCTCCATTTCACTGGGGCATTGGGTTTGGAGAGCTCAGCGTGTAGGGTGACGGTAGAGCCCTCCTCGGCTTCTTGGTTCTGGAGTTTTTGTTCAAAAAGTGCTGGAATGGCTGCGTTCCATAGACAAAAAAATAGGGTCAAGTATCATGCCATTCAGTACATCTACTCACAGTACAACTGCATTTGGATTTGCTTGGTATCACAAGCAACACTTGGATTGTGGAGTCAACATTATAGTCGGGCAAAACTGGTGAACACTTTTCACAGGGAAAATTTCCATGTGAAATTGAAAACATTTCATTTCTCTTGAACTTTGTGACTGATTCTTTGTCGTAGCATATCTAATATTAAAGGTAAAATAATACAGGCACAATAGCAAACTATCCCGATAAGAAGGAAAAATAGGAAGAATAACAAGAAGCCAATATGGCTGTATCAGGAGTTCTATAATGATTTGAAATCATAAAAAAAAAGATGAATGAGGAGTACTTGTGGCACCTTAGAGACACACAAATTTATTTGGGCATAAGCTTTCATGGGCTAAAACCCACTTCAACGGATGAAGCCCACGAAAGCTTATGCCCAAATAAATGTGTTAGTCTCTAAGATGCCACAAGTACTCCTGTTCTTTTTGCTGATACAGACTAACACGGTTACCACTCTGAAACCTGAAATCATTAAGGAATCCTACAAAAAGTGGAAGCATAGACAAATTGCAAAGGATGAATACAAAAGTATAGTAAAAGTATGCACAAAATCAGGAAGACTAAGGCACAAAATGAATTACACCTAGCAAGGGATATAAAAGGCACTAAGAAGAGATTCTATAAATACATGAGAGGCAAGACAGACAAGAAGAAAAGTTGAAGGTCCATTACTTAGTGGGGAAAGAAAGCTAATAATGGATGACACCAAAAAGGCTAAAAAGAACAGGAGTACTTGTGGCACCTTAGAGACTAACAAATTTATTAGAGCATAAGCTTTCGTGGACTACAGCCCACTTCTTCGGATGCATACCGAAGAAGTGGGCTGTAGTCCACGAAAGCTTATGCTCTAATAAACTTGTTAGTCTCTAAGGTGCCACAAGTACTCCTGTTCTTTTTACGGATACAGACTAACATGGCTGGTACTCTGAAACCAAAAAGGCTGAGGTGTTTAACGCCTTTTTTGCTTCAGGCTCCATTGAAAAAGTTAATTGTGACCAGATACTTAACACAAATAACATTAACAATAATGGGGAAAGAACACAAAAGTCAGAATAGGGAAAGAACAGGTTAAAGAGCTGGGACCAGAGACTTGGCCCGCAGCTGGAGTCCCAGGCACGGGGCTGGCAGCCAAGACCAGAAGAGGAGCTGGGTGGTGCTACATGGGGCTGGTCCAGGCCCCAACCATGCCTCCCCCAAACATTCCTCCGCACCCCCCCTAGTGGGGCACGCCGCACAACTTGGAAACCTCTGGCCGAACTCATGGAGGATAGATGAGGTCCCAGAGGACTGGAAAAGGCGAACATAGTACCTATCTTTTAAAAAAAAGGAACGAAGAATACACAGTCAACTAGAGACAAGCCAGCCTAACTTTGATACCTGGAAAGATACTGGAGCAAATTATTAAACAATCAATTTGTAAGCACCTAGAAGATAATAATAGAGTAATAAGTCACAGCCAACATGGATTTGTCAAGAACAAATCCTGCCAAACCAACCTAATTTCCTTCTTTGAGAGAGTTACTGGCCAAGTGAATGGGGGGAAGCAGTACACATGATATATCTTGATTTTAGTAAGGCTTTTGATATAGTTTCAGATAGCATTCTCATAAGCAAACTAGGGAAATGTGGCCCCGATGAAAGTACTATAAAGTGGATGCACAACTGGTTGAAAGACCATACTCAAAGAGTAGTTATCAATGGTTTGCTGTCAAACTGGGAGGACGTATCTAGTGAGCTCCCAAAGGGATCAGTCCTGGGTCTGGTACTATTCAATATTTTCATTAATGACATGGATAATGGAGTGGAGACTATGGTTATAAAATTTGTGGGTGACACTAAGATAATGGAGGTTATGCTGCTCTCTCTTACACCAATGTAAATCAAGAACTCCACTGAAGTCAGTAGAATTACACAGATGTAAAAACGATATGATCGCTGTTAATAGCTTTAGATATACACTGGAGCCTGGACTCTGGGACCCTCCCCCATTGCTGAGGTCCTAGAGCTTGGGCTCCAGCCCTTGCTTGAACATCTACACAGCAATTTTACAGCCCTGCCGCCCGAGTCCCACAAGCCCGAGTCAGTTGACCAGGGCCAGCCGCAGGCGTTTAATAGCTGTGTAGACCTACCCTAAATATACAGGTAGTTAAGTACTGGAATATGCTTCCAAAGGAGGTTGTGGAATCTCCATCACTGGATATATTTAAGAACAGGTTAGACCAACACTTGTCAGGGATCGTCTGGGTATACTTGGTCCTACCTTAGTGCAGGGGTCTGGTCTGGATGACCGCTTGAGGCCCCTTCCAACCCTACATTTCTAGGATTCCATATCATAAATTTGAGTCAAAATGGTATGTGTTACTCATTCTTGGCCCAAAATCATAATAATAATATTGCAATCTGGATATGGAAAATTTCCCACTGAAATATTATTTCTATTTTAAGAAGGGGAAACATTAAGAGTTTAGATGATTGGCCTTTGTGGCACTGTAGTTTAGTGGCGTAGACAGGTGGATGAGAATCAGATTATCTGGTTTCTAATCTTAGGGCTGGTCTACACTAAGCCCCCAGTTCGAACTAAGATACGCAACTTCAGCTACGTGAATAACGTAGCTGAAGTCGAAGTATCTTAGTTCAAACTTAAAGGTACTTACCGCGGGTCCACACACGGCAGGCAGGCTCCCCCGTCGACTCCGCCTACTCCTCTCGTGGAGCAGGATTACCGGCATCAATGGCGAGCACTTCCGGGATCGATTTATCACGTCTAGACAAGACGCGATAAAACGATCCCAGAAGATCGATTCCTTGCCATCGAACCAGCGGGTAAGTATAGACGTACCCTTAGTCTATCAGTGTTTTACTAAGTGAGCACAGACAAGCCATTTAGGTCAGTTACTTCAAAAGAATTCCCTAATCTGGGGTGTTTCAATGTTTGGGGGTCCACATTAGACACCTCAGGTCTGACTTTCACTAGTGCTGATCTCCGGCATCTCCCATTGACTCCCAGTGTATAGCTAAAACTATTCATCATTTTTTACATCTGTGTAATTCTATTGACTTCAGTGGAGTTCTTGATTTACACTGGTGTAAGAGAGAGCAGCGTCAGCACCATGATCTTACCTTGCAGGATCCTTTTTTTGGTGTATATTGACTAAGGCCAATGCAATAGAGAACTCTGAATGTCAGGACTGAGGTGACAGAATCATCACTGGGCTCAACAGAGCGTGACGGTGAAATTCTATGACCAGTGTTATACAAGCAGTCAGACTAGATGGTCCCTTCTGGCCTTAAAATCTATGAAGCTGTGAACAGGGTTGAGGCCCAGAGCTGGACTACAAGGGGGACTCTCAACTCAGGAATGAAGTTCATTGACAGAGATGTACTGGAGTAGTTTGCAAACATTTACTCAGAGTAAAACTAGCTCTGTAGCCAGTATCTGCTAGTCCCTCACTTTAAAAGTTATGATAGTACCAAATAAGATATGAAAGCAGATATACATACACAGTAACAAATATCCATAACTGTTTAGTAATATTCACAGACAGCATTCATTATAGGGCCATTACCACGGTCATATGCAACATCCAATGGAAATAAATCAGTATCTTGGACTATACATAAAAAGCATTTAACGTAACTACTAAAACCAGGGGACTAGAACCTCAGCAGATGTAAATCAAATTAGCTCCCCTGAATTCAAAGGATCAGCTGAAGATCTGGCCCAGTGCATCTGATAGCAGTAGGACTGTGCTTGTTAACTTGAACAAATATGTCATTTAAAAAATATTCAAAAACCTACCTTTGACAGTTAAAGTGGCTGTGGTTTGCTGATTTTTGTTATCACAAGTGTATTTGCCCGAATCTTCTGGCTTTAAATTATAAATCTTTAACGTATGGATTGTCCCCTCTTGCTTGATTTCATATTTGGAGCTTGGAGAAATCACCTGGGAGCCCTTCCTCCACTCCACTGATACATTGGGCTGAGAGACCTCGCACTCCAGGGCAGCTGTAGCATCCTCCTCTAATTCTGTGTTCTTTAGAATCTCCTTAAAGACTGGAAGCGGTACTGAAATTATAAATATATGGAGGATGGAATTGCAGGAGCTTGTAATTACTCTAGTCTAGTTTTCAAGATTATGCCTTTGACAGTACATTGTCAACCACTCCGCTCTGAGCCTCTTACAATGCTATGTCCCCATAATAACTGGCGTGCAAATGATGCAATGGAATGTTTAAATGCTAAAAAGTGTTTTAACTTCTATGAAAGTTTTGTAAGACTATTTTTGAAGCAAAAGCCTGCATTTTGGACCTAAGCTACTTGACAGCATCTCTTAAAATATCATATTGTAATGTAGGGTTACCATCCGTCCGTATTTCCCCGGACATGTCCGGCTTTTTCGTCTTTAAATAGCCATTTGGGAGGAATTGGTAACAAGGTTAAAAGGTCCGGGATTTTTCCCCTTCCCCTCCCTCCCTCTAGGGTGACCAGATCACTGACGGGAAATATCGGGACGGGGGGGGGGAGAAAGGGGGATATCAGGACGCACGGGGGGGGGGCCCAGCGGGGGAACCAGGGCGGGGGGGGAAGAGGGCGACTCGGCTCCTTACCTGGCCTGTGGCGGCCAGCGCGACATGCTGGCGCGGGGCGGGGAGCCGGCCGGGATCCTGTCCAAGCCGATAAACTTTACATGGCCACTCGTGCGGCCCCGAGCCGCTCTCCCCCGCCGCTGCTGGGGTCCGGAGCCCCCCCTCTACCTCCCAGTGCCCCTACTCACCAGCTCCAGGAACTGGAAGCCAGACACCACCCCCTCCCTCCAGGCTTGCCCCGCCATTACAGCAGCAAGCCTGGAAGGGAGGAGGAGTGCCACATGCATGGGGAAGAGGCGGGGCCAGGGCGGCGATTTGGGGAGGGAGCCAATGGGGTATGGAGGGGGCTGAGTCGGGGGGGGGGGGCAAGAGCCCTTCCGGGAGGGCAAAATTGCTTGTTTGTCCAGTGTCCCGACCGCACATTGGTCGGGACACGGGACAAACAAGCAAATATCGGGATAGTCCCGATAAAATCGGGACGTCTGGTCACCCTACCTCCCTCCCTTCCATGCAGAGAGCGGCGTGGCTGATTGGGCGGCTAGGCCTGATTGAGCTGCTCCCATTGGCCTCCAGCAACTAGAGCCCTTCCCCTGCTGCCTCAACACTCTGCGGGGGAGGCGTGTTTTGCCTCTACGTGGAGGAGCCAGCATCTGACTGGCATGAGCATGATAAGGGGAGTCTGGGGGGGGGGGGGCGGGGGGGGGGGGGGGGGTATGGAGAGGGGTCGAGGCAGGCAGGGAGCAGAGGGGGTTGGATGGGTCGGGTGTTCTGGGGATCCTGTCAGGGGGCGGGGAGTGGTTGGATGGGGCGTGGGAGTCCCGGGGGTCTGTTTGGGGGTGGGGGTGTGAATATGGGATGGGGGGGGGTGGCGGGTTATATTCTTTTGTGGTGCCCGAGCTCCAGCAATATTTGGAGCTGGGTCTCTTCCCCGGCCCTGCCTGGAGCGGGCCCCGGCCTCCACCTGCCACCCCCCCTTCGTGCGTCCCATCCCATGGGTCCCCCCCCGTCTCTGCCTGAAAGAAAGCAGCGCGCACCTCTCCCGTGCCTGCTTGTGCTGCCAGAGTAGCACATTCCTATGCAGAGCCCTGCTCCCAGCAACTGCTGTCTGCTGCCCCAGGGTCCTAGTGCCCCCCATCCACTAATGGCAAGGCAGGCTGCCCTTACCCTGCCCTTTCACCCTAGCCCTGAGCCTCTCCAATGCCCCAAACCCCTCATTCCCCAGCCCTCATCCCCCCACACCCTAATCCTCTGCCCCAGCCCTGAGCCTCCTCCTGCATCATGAACCCCTCATCCCCAGCCAGAGCCCTCATCCCCCCACACCCTAATCCTCTGCCCAAGCCCTGAGCCCCCTCCTCCATCATGAACCCCGCATCCTCAGACCCACAGCCCTCACCCCTGCACCCCCTCCTATCCCCAAACTCCCTCCCAACCCCCCTCCCCCTCCCTTTGCACCGCCCCTCCTGCTCCCAAACTCCATCCCAGAGCCTGCACCCCTCACCCCCTCCTGCACACCCACCCTCTGCCCCAGCCTGGAGCCTGCACCCAGCACCCAAACTCCATCCCAGAGCCTGCACCCCTCCTGCACCCTAATCCCCAGCCCAGGACCTGCACCTCAGACCTCCTCCCCCCCATCCAACCCCCCTCCCAGAGCCTTAGGCAGGTGGGGGGGCGGGTTCTGGGCACCACCAAAATTTCTACAAGCCTGCCACCCATAAGGGTCGGGGCAGTCAGGGGATAGGTAGGGTCCTAGGGGGGCAGTTAGGGTGGAGGGTTCTCAGGAGGGGGCAGTCAGGGGACAAGAAGCAGGGAGGGGTTGGGGGTTCTGAGGGGGGCAGTCAGGGGGTGGGAAGTGGGAGGGAGTGGATGGGGACAGGGCTAGAGCGGGGCTCCCCCCCACCCTCCCGCAGTGTCCTCTTTTTTGATTGTGGAAATATGGTAACCCTATGTAATGAAGCATTAATCAGTATTTTGGCTGGCTCAATGTCATGGTTAATAAGTGCAGGAAGGGAATACGGTTTGAGTTTGCAAGTGCAAAGTTCTTTGCAGCTATGAAGGGGCAGTCAGGGAGAGAATGGCACTAAGAAATGGAGAGAAGACGGTTCCATCAAAATCCTGATCCTAATCATCCTTGGTAATCTCATTTGATAACAGTAGTTCCATTACGGTATATGGATGACACCTTGAGAAGCTGCACTCCACCCACACCAGATTCTCACCCAGGCCATGGATCTTGTTACCTTTTACTGTGAGCTCTGCTGTAGACACACAGGGCCCCACTCTGAAAGTGATGGTGCCAGTATCCTGCTGGGTGACTTTCCTCAGTCTAAGTGTGTGAATCTTGCCTTTTTCAACAGAGATCTCATTCATTTCATTGCTCTGCAGAGCGACGTCCTGTAGCTTCCACTCCACATCCCTTGCGTGATCATGAGAAACCTGGCACTGAAACATAGCATCTTCCTCTTCAAACACCACCACGTTCTTCAGGCCACTGACTATGGTCACATCAGGCTCTACAAATGTTGCAATGTCCATTAGTGAAAGGATAAATGGCCGCACATGGACCAAAAACACAAGAGTGGCTCATCACAATTCTAGAAAACTGTTCTGTTTTATGTCGGTTCTTATAACATGTCCATCACATTGGTATCTGAGCACTTTCTAGGTGCATTAGGTGACATGGCTAACATCTTTCGCATGTGGTTCTCTCTCTCTTCCTCTCTCCAAGGATAAAATTGTTTGTGTGTCTTTTAAAATAGCGCACCATGTGCTATCATAGAATCATAGAACTGGAAGGGACCTCGAGAGGTCATCTAGTCCAGTCCCCTGCACTCAAGGCAGGACTAAGCATTATCTAGACCAGTGGTCCCCAACCTTTCAGTGTGGCGGGCGCCTGACGACTAGCTGCCAAAATGCCGCCAAGGAGCGCGGCTGCCGGACAAGCAGCTGCCGAAATGCCGCCAAGGAGCAGCGTCATCAAGAGGCGTCGCCGATGAAATGCCGCCAAGAAGCAGCGGCATTTCGGCAGCGATGCTTCTTGACATTGCTGCTTCTCGGCGGCATTTTGGCGGCTGTTTGTCCGGCGGCCGCACTTCTCAGCGGCGGGGCGCTCCCTTGTCAGTAGGCAGGTGCACATAGATGCCCCAGCGGGCGCCATGGCGTCCGTGGGCACCACATTGGGGACCACTGATCTAGACCATCCCTGACAGGTGTTTGTCCAACCTGCTCTTAAAAATCCACAATGATGGAGATTCCACAACCTCCCTAGGCAATTTATTCCAGTGCTTAACCGTTAGGAAGTTTTTCCTAATGTCCAGCCTAAACCGTCCTTGCTGCAATTTAAGCCCATTGCTTCTTGTCCTATCCTCTGAGGTTAAGAAGAACAATTTTTCTCCCTCCTCCTTGTAACAACCTTTTATGCACTTGAAAACTGTTATCATGTCCTCTCAGTCTTCTCTTTCCAGACTATGTGTTTATATTATTGAAAGCAATGTCAAAGAAGCTTGACTCGAACTTGGCATGGAAAGTAGTGAGGTGGGAGGTAGTTTTTAGATACTGTGGGAGTTCGTTCCATAGTCTTGGATGAACCCACAAGAAAACCCTGTCTCCCGTAGCAACACTTCAGTAACTTCACACTTGCCATACTCAATTGCCATGAGACCCGAAGATCTGGTATTACCTTGTGACAACTCTTTCAGTCATCCTTTAAAGATGAAAAACTGTATTATATGCAGTAACTATTCTGATTTGTGAAATCTCACCATCTTGTCCTGAAAAGTAACCCCGCAGTAAAAGGCTCTTACCTTTCACAGTCAGCATTGCAGAGGTCGTCTCATCCCCAGCAATGCAGGAATACTCGCCGGTGTCGTTAGGCTCCAGGTGTTGAATACATAACTCATGAATGGTACCATCTTGTCTGATTCCATACTTGGAACTTGACTGAAGCAACCTGCCATCTTTCCTCCACTCTACTATAGCATTAGTTATTGTGACCTCACAGCGTAGCTTGACCATTCCTCCCTCTTCTACTTCCTCATTCTTTAGCTGTTGCTTGAACAGAGGTTTAATAGCTGTGGAGTCAAGAACAGCCAATAGACAATCCATTAGCTATGTGTTTGTATGTCGAAAGATCAACCCAGATACACTCCAACACAAGGAGCCTGGCTGCTTGGGGCCTCATGCTGCAGAACAAATATGCATTTAATAATGTCAGAGGTAAATAAACCACTTGTGTTCCCAATACATAAAGAAAGGCAAGCTCAGTGCAATTTCCCTAAAGCTTTTATCCCACACAAATTCAGAGTTTCTTTATCAGAAGGAGCTCTATTATGAGCCTTCTTGTGATGTAGAAGATAGCATTAGGAGTCAGGATGCACTATTAGCATTCATTCTAAATACAGAGTATACTCTTCTTACTAACACCAGTGTAACTCCATTGACTTTAATGGAGTTACTCCTGATTTACACCAACTTGAGAAAGAGGAGAATCAGGCCTTAAACACACGTTCTGTTGCACCACTCTCTTTCCAAAATCCTTAGACTCTCAACAATAATCCCTTGCAGAAGATGAAGCACTATTGCACTAGAACAAATTCCATCCAACTACTTGGACAACTGTCACGGAACTGTTGGGAGGCTAGTTAATTATATGGCTAGCCACCCACTTTGTTTTTGTTTTGTTTAAAGGCTCATAGTGTTCATGATTTTCACTGCAGTTTAGTAAAGATGAAAATCAGTAGGTAATCAAAGTGCTTCTATAACTTGTTTATGCATAATGATTCTATTGCTGCACTGGACTAGAAAATAACCCAAACTACCAAATCTGAAGAATTAACATTTGTTAAAATCATGGAGTCCTCATATTTTCTTACAATTGTTAATACTTGAGGGACACAAGGAGGTCACTTATATGTAGGATTACCAGATAGCAACTGTGAAAAAACTGGGATAGGGGATGGGGGGGTAATAGGAGCCTATATAAGAAAAAGTCCCCAAAACTGGGACTGTCCCTTTAAAAACGGGACATCTGGTCAGCCTACTTATATGCAGTGAATTATGCACCCTAACAGGCATTCTAAAAATGTCCCTCCATAATCCACTTTTGTGCATTCCGATTCGTGGTTTTGTATCTGCTTTTCTCTCATTCAACTTATTTCTAATTTGATGTATTCACAAAAAAATTAAGAGTAATTTCTCTAACATGTCACTGATCCATGTTTTTAAACTGCGCCCCATTTGGGGTGATGCTAACCATTCACTCTGAGGTTGGCTGTGCTCTGTTGATCTCCAGTATCACAGGTGTAATCAGATGTGTCTTCTGGTTCTGTGTTATGGATCACAAGTTCAGCTACGAGACCCTCTAATTTCATTTCGTATTTGGCACATGGAAAGAGGTCCATGGTGCCTTTTCTCCATTGCACAGAAGCCGTGGGCTTTGTCAGCTCACACCGGAGTTTTACTGTAGCTCCTTCTTCCACTTCCTTGTCCTTGAGCTCCCTTTTGAAAAGAACTGGGAGGGCTAAAAGGAAAGAGAGAAAAAAAAACAGGGGCTTTTATTTAACCCCAAATCAAGTACCTGTTAACATAACCAGACACTGATGTTGTGGGAAAGGTAGCGCCTGCTTTTTAAAAATACCCCCAAAGTCACTATCATAGAATGTATACTGCCAACTTGTAATGACAATGGCAACTGATTCCATTATATTCAAAAGAGGCTGTCTTCAATTCTGAAGTTTCCTTCAAGTACTCTTTGACTTTACGCCTTCCCTTGGTTGAGTTCTCTGAGCAAAATTAACTTTGAACCGATCCCAGAGATATGTCGGTATTCAAAAATGAATCTTCCTAGGGCCAGACCTTGGGAAAGTCCCATGTTGGCCTCATTCCAGTTACTAGATGGAGAACTTTGTTTTTGTTTAATATTGGAGAGGACATCAGTGGTGCATCAAGACAAATGTCCAGGGACGTTATGTTGACTCATTGCAGAGCTTCCCTCTCAAACTCAAATGTATGGGAACGTTACTCATGTTACAAGCCAACACTCTCATGGTCTGTGACAAAGCTTCCTCTCTGCTTCAGTGGGTCCTGCACTTCCGTTTACCGGCAGGCTGGGGTATTTCTCTTTTCCCTCAGAATTTTCCCCACGCTCCTGGTTTTACTGTCCATACCCTGTCGGAGCAGGGTCCCTGCCGGCCTCCCAGACAGTGGGGAGGGAGTGGAGCCTCTCAGTCTCTAGTAGCCCCTCCGGTCGTGGTGGCAACAGACCAGACACCCGGTTCAGTCTCTCCCCTGGCAGGGTCTCTTCCCTCAGATCTCCGGGGCCCAGAAGGGCCATCTGCCCCGTTAGGCAGAGATTCTCCCGCCCTTCGCCTCTGTACCTGCGTGGCTTCTCTCCTAATGCTTGTTAGTGTCTGCACTGCCCAGCTCTCCAGTAGCTTGCCCTTCTCCCTCAGCTCCTATCGCGCGCCCCTATCTGGCTGGAGGGGAGGCTTTTAACAGGTTCTGGCAGGCCCTTCATTGGCCCCAGATGTCCTAATTAACCCAGAGTAACGCCTGTTCAGCTACCAACGGAAAAGGGACCTGCTTATCCTGGGGCTAATATATCTGCCTTCCAGCACTCACCTGTACGGCTTGCGCCTGCCCACCTTCCCAGAACCCATTAGGAGCAGTCTCCTTTAGCTGCCTGGCCTGACCCCGTCCCAGCTCCTACCAACAAATACGATCTCTTGAAATAAAGCACCATCTCCTCTTCCATATCACTGTGCCCTTCAGGACAATAGTGCAGGGCAACTTTATTTAAAAAAATATATTAATAAGATGGAAGGAAGAAAATCATTATACCCCAAAATTATATAATTCAATCATGTTCCTTTTGTGTGCTGAAGCAAATCGATTGTTTCAGGAGCAAAGTCAGGGAGGGACTCTGGTCACCTACCTTTCACATATAAAGAAGCCTTTGTTTCCTGTTCCCCAATATCACAGCTGTACTCTCCTGTATCTTCTACTTGGAGATTATGTACTAAGAGCTCTACGATGCATTTCCTCTGTTTCATTTCATACTTATTGCTGGGCTGCAGCCCCAGGCCTCCTCTCCTCCATTCCACTGGAACGTTTGGTTTCGACAGCTCACAATGTAACGTGGCTGTACCTCCTTCTTCAGCCTCCTGATTCTGAAGGGGCTGCTTAAATACAATGGGCAGAGCTGCAAAAATTGGGAGGTAAATATTTTAAGTGCATGTTAGTCCCCAAAAGAAGATATCTGCCAGGGTCCATCAAGAACAAGCTAAACCAGGGTTACTCTAACACTGGTCTGTGGACCACTTCTTGTCGGCCCATTGCATGAACCATTTTTGAACCAAGAAATGGGGGTGGGATGGGGTGGGGGGGAAGATTGTGGCGTTAGGAGCAGAGTTTGTTCATGAGTAGATCTGTCTCACAAAGCAGTGCACAAAATGAACACGTCTGAGACCCACTGATCTAATCTAATCAGACTTTTCTGTGGAAGCATCTCTACAAGAACAGAAGAGGCTGCATTTGAAGAACACAGTATCTGAAAGTGAATTTGTCCCACGTGGTCTCTTTCCCTCCTATCAGCTTTTAAGATTTATAACAGCCTGTTGTGTTTTGCTTAGAGAATCTTCTCCTTTAGACTGTAAACGCCTTGGGACAGAGACTATCTTTTGGTTCTGTGTTTGTACAGCACAAAGCACAGTGGGGTCCTGGCCTGTGACCAGGGCTACAGTAATATAAATACATAATACTAGTAATAGATAAATCCTCAGCCAATGCATAAAAGGCAACATTAAGTTTCAAAATGTCACAGTGGTTAGTACAATGGGAAATGAATGGAATTGGAGAAGGTTTCAGCTTTCAGAAAGGACCTAGTTTAGTATGACACCAGGGGGTTAGGCAGGTAAGTCGAGCAACACTAACTGCATTCAAACTCTATCATCAGCGTGTAGCACTGACCACTCAGAACATGTAATAAATATCTGTTTCCCACAACTCTACCCGCCTGCACTTATTATTAATGAAAAATAAAAAAAGGAACAGCTCGAAAAAGAAAAGGGAATTCAGCAACAAATAACTCATCGTTGTGTTTTCTCTCATCAGCACTTAAGTTATACAGTAACTATAGTCAACATTTGATTGACAGCAAAGTTTCTTTCACCAGACACAGCTTTTCCCTTCTGGGCAAAATCTCTGTCGCCATAAAAAAACAGCTGCTCATGATGGAAAGTCAGCCAATTCTGCCACATAAACTGCCTTTCATTTGCACAAAGTAATTTGAAGCAAAAGTTTTAAAAAAAAAACTTTCACTTTTCACAAACCCATAAACATAGCACTTTTCACTAGTAGTGGTCATTCCCTGCCCTACAGATTCAGATGACGTCTGAAGTTGGACCAAATTAATTACTAGTGAAACTCCACGGACTTCAGCTTGGGTTACAAAAATCCACTTGGCGCATTCAGTGTGAGAAACATTTTAAATATGGGGTCACCCACACAAACAGCAGTTATAGAAGAGCTCACCAAATTCTCATTTGCTATCAACTTCACTCCACTCAGATGGCTTGGGGGCATCAGTATCTTTACATCACCATATTGTTTAACTGCTTTGCTGCTGCTTGAACATTTTAGGTATGCCAGGCAATCCCCACTCCATCAAGACTGGCACATGTGCCAGATGTGGGGAACATTCCATTCAGATTTCAGAGGAATACACCAAGAGCACAACAGAACACACACTGGAATAGAGGACCAGCAGCAAAGCAACTAAGGCAAAATTAGAAGGCCTTTATTTCATAGCACATTTATGTGGCCAGTGTTGCAACGTTCTGCCTACCATGTATGGTCACTGCAGCTGTTGTCTGTTGATCCCCAGAGTCACAGGTATATTTTCCTGTATCTTCCAGTTTTAAGTCATGAATGATCAGCTCAGCAATGGGCCCTTGTCGCTTCAGCTCATATTTCAGTCCAGGGTAGAGAGTTGTAGTGCCTTTCCTCCACTCTACTGGAGCACTAGGTTTGGTAAGCTCACACCGCAGTGTGACTGTGCCACCTTCTTCTGCCTCCTCATCCCGAAGCTCATGTTTAAAAAGTGCTGGTAGGGCTATGAAATAAAAACAGAACGTACATCATAAAGCAACTGGGCTTTCTCGGGGGAGAGATAGTGTAGAAAGAGTTTGAACTCTGTAACCCTCTACACTGAACTATTTTAGTGTGTCAAAACCTCAGGAATCTACGGTAGTAGATCCCAAACAGGTCATGTGCATATTTTCAGAACCAGAAGGTATCTATTTCAGGAAGCAGCTCTTGCTATGTATTTTGCTCATTCTTAACATGAACCAGGACCTTACAGGTGGCAGGAGACTTTTATTGCTACAAAAGTAAACAATATGCTGTGTCCGCCCCCTGGTCTTGGAAAAGTTCTCGGGGCGGAAGGGTTGATCTGAACATCTGAGCATTTCAATGTTTTTCCTAAAGGAGGGTTTTAAGGGATGAAATTAGAGTTACATGGCCCATCTTGGGGCCTGCATGGGATTCTGTGTTGCAATTCTCTTTTGCTGCATAACTACTCTGTTATGCCATTTGGGCTACGCTCTTCTGCTCCCCTTGCTGATTTAATTGTATTCCTGGCCCAAAACTGATGCAGGCTTGTCTGAAACTTGGCCCAGTTTTGCCAAAGAGTTTGTGAAGCTCACTGAACAATTCAGTTCACCTGGGCTGCTTTTTTGGGTTTGCACAATGCACTCGTACAACGAATTGCTCTAGATCTGTTTAATATCTCCTAAATTGCAAACGTGATCCATGACAAAAGAGTGGCCATAATAAAAATTACTATAGTACACCAAGGGCCAATTCAAAGTAAATGGAACAGAACCTGAGTCACAAACATCCATCCCAGGGCTGAAGTACAGAATACAGCACACCAGAAAGGCCCAACTATTGGTCAAAGGCTTTGCTCACACTAGTCTTCTTACTGAATCTCAAGGTAGTTAGTGAAGGATGCAGGATTCAGCCAAAAATGTGCACAAAACCACACCTCTCATCTACCAATAGTCAGAAGCATTATTCCTATAATAGCAGAAGGGGACGCAGGGAAATTGCAAGAGGCACTTATATAGGATGCCCAGATAATGTAGAAAGATAAAAACATGTAACTTTCAGATTTAAAAAGGATGATGAGTCACTTCTTTCATTTTAGGAAACTTTTAATCCCCTCTCTTAAGACATCTTCTAAGTATAAAATGCATGAGGACTCTAACGCAGTACTATTGAGAGCTCTTTTAAATAGAGTACTCCGGCCTTATATTTGTATTATTGTATGAGTACGAGCCTTAATAGCAAGCTTTGGATCCCATGACATTATTTCAATAAGCAAAGCTGGTATTAAAAATACTTCCGAAATTAGTTTCTTTTCCTTTTTACCATGCACTGTTAAGGCAGCTGTGGTCTTCTGGTCTCCACACACACAGGTGTAATCTCCAGCATCCTTCAGGTCTAAACCATGGACTACCAGCTCCACAATGCAACCTTCCTGTCTCATGGTGTACTTGTCATTCGGTTTGAGCACTTTGTGCCCCTTCTTCCACTCCACTGGGGCAGCGACCTTGGTCAGTTCACAGTGCAGAGTGGCTGTTCCACCTTCTGTGGCTTCCTCACTGCACATTTCTTCTTTGAAAGATGGAGGCAGAGCTGAAGGACGCAATATATACAGTGTGTTACAAACTGATGGCAATTAGCTGCTGTTATTGAAAAACAGGAGGTGGAGGGGAAAGCAGAAAAAAGTGAAGGAGGATAGCGCTTGAGAAGAACGGAGGAGAAACAGCAGAGAAGTGAAAAGTGATATTATATCCCAATTGAAATGTATGTCTGAATTCTTGTATTGTTTAGTCTGGTTTTACACTTGTGAAACATCACTGGCTCAATAGATTTACTCCTGACTTACATAACATAAGAATGGCCATACTGTCTTCCAACAGTGGCCAATGCAGGTGCTTAAGAGGGAATGAATAGAAAAGGAGACTATCGAGTGGATCCATCCCCTGTTGTCCACTCCCAGCATCTGGCAATCAGAGGCTAGGGACACTCAGAATATGGGGGTGCATCCCTGACCATCTTGGCTAATAGCCATTGATGGACCTATCTTTCACGTCGGGGGGGAACGACATTAAGACCATAATTTTTGGTATCCTCCACCTAGATCCAAGATAATTAGCTCTGTAATGGCCCCCTTCTGTCTCATTTTGTATTTCTCACTTGCTTTCAATTCCTTCTGCCCCCTTCTTCCACTCCACTAGAGCTGCCTTGGTCAGCTGACTCTGAGGCATGGTTCCTTGCTTTGGTCTTCTCTTCATTCTTTAGTTCTTCTTTTAAAAATGCCGTCAGGGCCGACGGGCTCACCGTGAGCAGAGAAGTAATCCAAACTCCACAGAACTTTGAACCCTAACTTGTCCTCCTTCCCCAGGATATGATTTTTCTGCTTATGCATTCCTCATTTATCTTCTTCGGATATCTGTCTTGATACATCTCACCCACCCTCTACAGATAACAATCTCCTCTAAACAATGTCTGATAACATGTTCATGACTATTGTTCCCGATTAACTACATAGGCTAGTATGTCAGCTTTCAAGTCATACCTGCACAGTCTCAAATTGGAAAAGAAAACAACATTAAAATGTAAAGGTTGGGTCAGACCAAAATCCCAAATTTGAATCCCAAATCCAAACTATGGGCCTAAGTCTAATCTCCTTGGACGTGATGTATTTCCCACTTAAACTCGTTCGAAACCGAGGTACTGACTTCAACCGTGATTTTTATATCAGTGTGAAAACAAAACAAGATCAAATCAAGAAATCATCATTATCACCTCAGAAAATCAGACTCCAAAGCAAAGCCATCTGAATGGACAATGGCTGCAGGAACAGAACCCTAGTGCAAAACTAGTTCTTACAGAGGAAGTTTTGACTAAATTATTCTTGTGATCTGAGTAGTATTTATTTCCCTATACAAATAGTAGACAGACAGGAAAAGAAAATGCCAGAAAAGGAAGACACCAGAATTGCCAGAGTTGTGTTTTAGGAAAGGAAAAGGCAGAAATTGTATGTGTTAGATAGTACATGAGGAGGCAGAATGAGATTTTTCTATACAAGTAGCCTCCAGTTTACCAAAGCTAAGGGATGTTATTCTAAAAAAATGGAGCTGCAGTGAATGAAGCAGACAGAACAGATAAAGGAAATGTGGACACAGAGCCAAGTTTTCCTACCAAGGATGCAGGTGATAAGAAAAATTAGACCTAGTTCATGACAAAATATTATTACCATGTACTGTTAAAGCAGCCGTGGTCTGATGTTCTCCACACACACACGTATAATCTCCTGTATCCTTCTCATCTAGATCATGGACAACCAGCTCTGCAACGGCACCTTCCAGTCTCATTTTGTATTTCTCACTGGCTTTGAGTACCTTGTGCCCTTTCTTCCACTCCACTGGAGCAGCCTTGGTCAGCTCACAGTGGAGAGTGGCGTTTCCACCTTCTTTAGCTTCCTCATTCTTTAGTTCTTCTTTAAAAAGTGCTGGCAAGGCTGAGGGATGCAACACGGACAAAGTGGGCATCAAAATTCCAGAGTTTGAACCCTAATTTCTCATGATATTTCCATTCAGACCATTTCTCATTTATCTTGTTCTAACATCTGCTTCGATATGACTGACACCAATCCTTAAAAGAAAACAACTCCTGGTACTGTTTGACCATGTTTTTACTTTACTGTTTGACAATTCCTGGAGCCTGGAACCTCAAAGCCATGTTATTCATCATGGACAGTACCTCACCTCTCACAAGAACATTACAAATGAGATGTAGTGCCTATGTCAATGGAATTGACAATTTACGCTGCTAGATGTAATCTTATTGTACCTATATGGACATGATCTCTTGGAGACTGGCACACCGATAAGTTTTCAGACCACTTACAAGCTAAAATAATGATAGCAACTAGACAGCAAAACATAAATCACACACTTCTGGTTTTAAATTGAGGTGCATGGGAA
Organism: Trachemys scripta elegans; assembly: GCF_013100865.1. NCBI lineage: Eukaryota > Metazoa > Chordata > Testudines > Emydidae > Trachemys > Trachemys scripta. Next base: position 6,684,613 of record NC_048299.1, on the reverse strand, counting down.
AGCCTCTAAAACATGACCAGAGAATGTTGGCTTCTCACTTATCTCCTCAGAAACCATACCCCAAAATAAAAACATCCATAAGAGACACAAACAATGTCTATAGGAACAAAACTCTGGTGCAAATTTCAGCCAAACCTGCCTCATGCATAACAAGTGTTAACTAGGGAAGGAGAACAGGAAAAGAACAAGGCCTAGAAAAGGAGTCAGAAGAAAAGAAAAATCCATGCTTCAGGGAAGGACAGGGAGCATTAGAATGTGGTCAGATAAAGCACAATGGGATAGGATAGGATCTTTTTGTATAAATAGCCTCCATGTCTTCAGAGCCAGGGAACGTTACTCCACACAAAAGGAGTTGCAGTGAATGAGGTGGAGAGTAGTAAAACAGATTAAGGAAATGTGAACACGGAGCAAGGATTTATTTCCAATTTTGTTTCTAAGGAGGCAGCAGAATAAAACATAATAAGCACTGACAGTGTATTAGCTGACAGTTTATTTTTACCATTTACTGTTAAGGTAGCTGTGGTCTGCTGGTCTCCACACACACAGGTATAATCTCCAGTGTCCTTCACCTCCAGATTGCAGAGAGCCAGTTCTGCCATGGCACCTTCTTGTCTCATTTTGTATTTCTCACTGGCTTTGAGCACCTTGTGCCCTTTCTTCCACTCCACTGGAGCAGCCTTGGTCAGCTCACAGCGTAGAGTCGCTGCTCCATTTTCTGTAGCGTCCAAGCTCTTCAGTTCTTCTTTGAACAGTGGAGGCAGGGCTGAAGAATACAAAATGAATGGAGAATGCATGAAAGTTCACACTGGCAGCTGGCTGGTGTGTTGGGGAGAAAATTGAATCCTACAGGGTGAAGACCTGGTCCAATGTCCAGAGAATGCAATGGAAAGGTGCCCACTGGCTTCAGTGGGCATTGGACAAGGACCTTAAGAAGGATATAAAGTAAAACAGAAGGAGGAAAGGTAGCTGAGAACATTTGCATATACACAATTATTTTCCCCATTATAAACCATAGGAAGAGTAATACAAGCAAATTACAAGGGCATGTAAAAAGACAAATTGAAAGCATGGGAAAAGAACACAACAAGCTAATAAAATCCATCTAAGGAAGAGCTTGCAATGGAATAATACTGCTGTCATAAATAAGACAGTAAACCAAAACGCATACATGTAATGTCTCATATCTATTTATTTTACCATGCACCGTTAAGGCAGCTGTGGTCTTCTGGTCTCCACACACACAGGTGTAATCTCCAGCATCCTTCAGGTCTAAACCATGGACCACCAGCTCCACAATGCAACCTTCCTGTCTCATTGTGTACTTGTCATTTGGTCTGAGCACTTTGTGCCCCTTCTTCCACTCCACTGGGGCAGCGACCTTGGTCAGTTCACAGTGCAGAGTGGCTGTTCCACCTTCTGTGGCTTCCTCACTGCACATTTCTTCTTTGAAAGATGGAGGCAGAGCTGAAGGATGCAATATATACAGTGTGTCACAGACTGATGGCAATTAACTGCTGTAGTTGAAAAACAGGGGATGGAGGGGAAATCAGAAAAGAGTGACGGAGGATAGAGCTTGAGAAGAACGGAGGAGAAACAGCAGAGAAGTGGAAAGTGATATTATATCCCAATTGAAATGTATGTCTGAATTCTTGTATTGTTTAGTCTGGTTTTACACTTGTGAAACATCACTGACCTCCGTAGATTTACTCCTGACTTACATAACATAAGAATGGCCATACTGGGTCAGCCCAGTATCCTGTCTTCTAGCAGTGGCCATTGCAGGTGCTGAAGAGATAATGAACAGAAAAGGCAATCATCAAGTGATCCATCCCCCTGTCGTCCGCTCCCAGCTTCTGGCAATCAGAGGCTAGGGACACTCAGAATATGGGGTTGCATCCCTGACCATCTTGGCTAATAGCCATTGATGGACCTATCTTTCACATCTGCAAGGGGAGCATTAAGACCATAATCTTTAGTATCCTCCACCTAGATCGGAGACAATTAGCTCTCTTAATGGCCTCCTTCTGTCTCATTTTGTATTTCCTTCTGCCCCCTTTTCCCACTCCACTACAGCTGCCTTGGTCAGCTGACTCTGAGGCATGGTTCCTTGCTTTGGTTTTCTCTTCATTCTTTAGTTCTTCTTTTAAAAATGCAGTCAGGGCTGATGGGCTCACCGTGAGCAGAGAAGTGATCAAAACTCCACAGATCTTTTAACCCTAACTTGTCCTCCTGCCTCAGGATCTCATTTCTCTGTTTACGCATTCCTCATTACCGTCTTCAGATACCTGCCTTGATACGTCTCACCAACTCTCTAAAGATAACAATCTCCTCTGAACAATGTCTGATAACATGTTCACGACTATTGTTCCCAATTAACTACATGGGCTAGTATCTCAGCATTACAAATGAGATGTCGTGCCTATGTTAATGGAATTGACAATTTACACGGCTAGATGTATTATTATTCTATCTATATGGACACAATCTCTCGGAGGCTGGCACACCGATAAGCTTTCAGACCACTTACAAGCTAAAATAATGAAAGCAACTAGACAGCAAAACATAAATCACACACTTCTGGTTTTAAATCGAGGTGCATGGGACTGCCTCTAAAACATGACCAGAGAATGTTGGCTTCTCACTTATCTCCTCAGAAATCATAACCCAAAATAAAAACATCCATAGGAGACACAAACAATGGCTACAGGAACAAAGTCCTAGTGCAAAACTAATTCTTATGACGCAAATTTCAGCCAAGCTCACCGCATGCATAATGAGTGTTAACTAGGGAAGGAGGACAGGGAAAGAACACTGCCCAGAAAAGAAGGAGTCAGAAGAAAGGAAAAATCCATGCTTTAGGGAAGGACAGGGGGCATTAGGATGAGTCGGATAAAACACGATGGGATAGGATAGGATCTTTTTGAATAAATAGCCTCCATTTCTTCACAGCCAAGGAATATTATTCCAAACAATAGGAGTTGCAATGAATGAGGTGGGCAGAAGTACAACAGATAGAGCAAATGTGAACACAGAGCAAGGATTCATTTCCAAATTTGTTTCTAAGGAGGCAGCAGAATAAAACATAATAATTACTGATAGTGTATTAGCTGACAGTTTATTTTTACCATTTACTGTTAAGGTAGCTGTGGTCTGCTGGTCTCCACACACACAGGTATAATCGTCAGTATCCTTCACCTCTAGATTGTGGATCACCAGCTCTGCCATGGCACCTTCTAGTCTCATTTTGTATTTCTCACTTGCTTCGAGCACCTTGTGCCCTTTCTTCCACTCCACCTGAGCAGTTTTGGTCAGCTCACAGTGCAGAGTGGCAGCTTCACCTTCTGTCACTTCCTTGTTCCTCAATTCTTCTTTTAAACGTGCAGGTAGAGCTGAGGGCACAATAGATCTGATGTCAACACTTATGGAAGAATCCCAATTGGCTGGGATTCAGCTGATGAAATGGAGGTGGAGGAAAATGAGAAAAATACACAAAATGAAAGAGAAAAACTGAAAGGAATTTCCTTTACTTTCTCCTTTTTGAGGGGTGGATTGGCAATGCCCAGGAATTTTGACCCAAAGTTTTATCCCGTAGAAAGAAATGAATAGTAGGTAGGATGGAAGAAGCAACAGAGAAATGGCAAATTAATCTCAAGCTCATTACATGATTCCAGGGGCTGACAGTTTGAGTTTCAGGAGTGATACTAGAAAATTAGTATTCATATTAGTATTGAATATTGATAGGGTTTTTTTTTACCATGTACTGTTAAAGCAGCTGTTGTCTTCTGATCCCCAGACACACAGGTATAATCTCTAGCATCCTTCAGTTCTACATCATGGATAACCAACTCTGCAATGGTACCCTGCTGCCTCATTTTATATTTGTCACTTGTTTGGAGCACAATGTGCCCTATTTTCCACTCCACGGGAGCAACTTTGCTTAGTTCACAGCGCAGAGTGACTGATCCACCTTCTGTAACTTCCTCATTCTTTAGTTCTTGCTTGAAAAGTACAGGCAGGGCTGGGGAATATGAGGTAAACAGACAATGCATTAAAACTGAAAAGTCTGTGGTAAGTGGCTAGGGTGACCAGACAGCCAATGTGAAAAATTGGGACCAGGGGTAGGGAGTAATAGGAGCCTATATAAGAAAAAGACCCAAAAATCGAGACTGTCCCTATAAAATCGGGACATCTGGTCACCCTATAAGTGGCTGGTACCATGTACTATGCTGAAGCCTTTCGCTTCTCATAACTTAGGATCAAATCTGGTTAGTTTTGGGATTTCACTCTGGCCATTCAGATTGTGGTCAATATCATTATGCCCTGGAAAATAAAGTTCATTTGACAATCACGGCACGGAGGAAGCTCAACATACAATGGATCAGCTTGGTTTGATGTGGACTATAAAAAGTGTGTGAGGAAGCATATATAATATGCGCCCTGCTCCACATCTACATTCAGTCCAGCCAGTCTCCACATTGGATGATGACTAACATAGAATATTTTTTTTAATTGGCCGTCTAAGTCATATGGAAACAAGAAGTTCTCCTTTTTCAGCTATACGCAAATTAATAAGAGCCCAAGAGAATTAGGTGACTCTTCTGTGGAACAATAATGGGTTTCACAGAAACAAATGGTAGAGTATTAAGCATTAATTTGGAATATATTATTTACCATTTACTATCAACGTAGCTGTGGTCTGCTGGTCGCCACACATGCATGTGTAATCTCCTGCATCCTGCAGATCTAGATCATGGATCTCCAGCTCAGCAGTGACACTATCCTGTCTCATGCTGTATTTTTCACTCGCCTTGAGTATCTTGTGCCCTTTCTTCCACTCCACTGAAGCAGGCTTGTTCAGCTCACAGTGCAGAGTGGCGGTTTTGCCTTCTGTGACTTCCAAGTTCTTCAGTTCTTCTTTGAAAAGTGCAGGCAGAGCTGAGGATCACAGAATGGACGGACAGTGCATTAAACATTGTAAGTGCCAGATGGCTGGTGTGATTGGGGGAAAATGGAAAAAAATTACATTGTGAAGAGGAAGCAAGAAAAACAGGATGAACAAAGGAAGCTAAGAACTCTTTGAGTTGAAATCAGCTTCCTTTCCTCACAATATATTTCAGGACTATTAATGCACCCAGTGGAATTCCAAGGAATAAGACAAGCAATAAAGAGCAAAGTAACAAAAATTATAAATACATATAAACAATTAACTACTAAAAAAAAAACAAAGCTCCAGACATAGATGCAGGCACAATGACTAGTAGATGGGGTGGTAGGCAATTGAATTTTGATTTTTGTTTTACCATGCACTATCAAGCCAGCAGTTGTCTTCTGGTCTCCACACACACAGGTATAATCTCCAGCATCCTTCAGTTCTACATCATGGATAACCAGTTTAACAACAGCACCCTCCTGTCTCATTTTGTATTTGTCACTCGCTTTGAGCAAACTGTCCCCTTTCATCCACTCTACTTGAGTGGCTTTGGTCAGTGCACAGCGCAGAGTGGCCGTTCCACCTTCTCTAACTTCCTCGTTCTTCAGTTCTTCTTTGATGAGTGCAGGCAGAGCTGGAGGGTGTAAAAGACAGAGCATTAAAATGGAGCTCTGAGCACAACCACCAGAGAATAGGTGGAAGAGGGACCATAGAAAACGTCACAGGCTGGAAGAAGGGGATAAAAGTAGAAAATGTCTTAGGGTGTGTGATGGGGTGGACTCCCCACATTGGCACTGCAAAAGCTGAATTGGGCCAAGTGGGTCTAATTAGCCAATTAGGCTGCAATCTGGGAGCATTAGGCTTGGGAAGAAATCCTTACTTAGGGGAAGCTCAACTGTGTGGGAATGGGCAGGACTTATAGAAAGACAGGAACTTGGATGCAGAGGGGCTGCAGGGAGGTAGTCTGCAGGGAGGTGTGTTGGGGGGGGGGGAGACAAATACCTGCTGGTTACTCCCTGGGAGGAAGGAGTTGAGAGGCTGCCAAACCCAGAGGAGTGGGGAGGGCCATGAGGAAAGGAAGAGGAGCAGAGAAAGGCAGAAAGGTACAGGAAGAAATCACATCTTCGCTGCTGCTTAGAAGGTCCCTGAGCTGGAACCTGGAGTAGTGGGTGGGCCCGGGCTCCCCCTACCAGCCACCGAGAATGGGAGGACTGCCTGAGATTGCTGGTGAGCAGGGACTTTGCTACACATCCCCAGAAGGGAAAACCACACAGTGATCTGGCCAGACAGCTGAGTCACAAAGCAGAGAGGGACCACAGAGGGAGAAACAGAATGCACCCACAAGAAGGAGCACGGGCTGCGCAGAGCTAATCCCCAGAATGGCCAGGATGGGGACCCGCTTGCCGTGAGCAGAGCGCCCCGTCACATGGCCTGATCCCACACTTATTCTGTAATGAGTGGTAACTGGATCAGGCTGTTAACACAGATATTGTATTATGGAGTTGGGGGTACCGGGGAGGGAGGTTCAACAAAAAACAAATGAATGACGATGACTCTATATGCAATAAATATAATAAAGGAAAAAATACAGAAATGACAAATTACACAAGGACAGATGCTTGAATCCACTGGATGAACCTGAAAATTATGAAAGTTATTAGAAAATTATTAAATTTGTTATGATACTTGTTATTACCATGTACTGCTAAGACAGCTGTGCTCTGCTGATCTCCACACACACAGGTATAATCACCAGCATCATTGTCATCTAGATTGTGGATCTCCAGCTCTGCAGTGGTATCCTTCTGCCTCATTTTGTATTTGTCACTTGGCTTGAGCACCTTGTGTCCCTTCTTCCACTCCACTGGGGCAGCCTTGGTCAGCTCACAGCGCAGAGTGGCTGCACCACCTTCTGTGGCTTCTTCATTTCTTAATTCTTCTTGGAAAAATACCGGCAGGGCTAAGGAACAGAGAGTGAGGAAACATTCTCACAACCTCCAAGGATGACTAATAAATTAAAATGAGGTTAATGGTCACAAGCTTCTGTCCATGTCTAAACATTCTTCCACTCACTATGGAATTGGCCACCTCATATGTGGTTCAAGACTGGAAGAGCAAATGTGTTACTGGTCAGGATGATGACGGAAGGAGGAGAGTCAGGCAAGAACAGAGATTCAGGAGCTCTGAATTCAGCTCCGGGTTCTAGTCCAGAATTTCTTTGTGACCTTGGACAAGTGCTCCATGGGCAGGATGATAATACTTCCCTACCTGATAGGGAGATTGTGCAGATAAATCTGTATAATGTCTCAGATACTGCGGTGATGCAGGTCAAATAAGAAGACAAATATGCAGGATGTATTGTTAGAATTGTAAGAAAGACTGCACAGAACCAGCTCCTGCTTGCAGTGTTACTATTCTGAGCCCTTCAAATGGTCAGCCAAATGTTAACAAATTACAACCTAAGACCGCTCGTCTCATTTAAGAAATATAAAAATTCCAGCCCCACCTTCTCTCCTGGCTCATTCTGAAACAAGCAACACAAAAACAATGCAAGTAAGTGAAATCCTTCCAGCAGAAGTATAATGTAAGCACGTGTAAACATGCACAAATTAGATGGGAAATAGAAAAACACACAGGGTGTTAAGAGCAAGTACAAGAAGTAGGGCTCCAGTGAGTTAGATGGAGATCAGGAAAAAAGAAGGAAAATGTATTATAGAAGAGTCATATTACAGTAAGATGAGAATGGGAGCTTAGTGGCTGTCAGTATTGAGTTTTCCAAAGGGGATGGTAGAAAAATCACACATTTAAAAAAAAAAAATCTGTTGTTTTTTTTACCATGCACTATCAAAGCTGCGGTTGTCTTCTGGTCTCCACATACACAGGTATAATCGCCAGAGTCCTTGATGTCTAAATCATGGATGACTAGTTCTGCAATAGCACCTTCCTGCCTCATTGTATATTTGTCACTTGGTTTGAGCGCCTTGTGCTTCTTTTTCCACTCCACCGAAGCAACCTTGGTCAGCTGACAGCGCAGAGTGGCTCTCCCACCTTCTGTGGCTTCCTCATTTGTCATTTCTTCCTTGAAACGTGCAGGCAGAGCTGAGGAGTTCAGAATGGACAGAGTACATGAACAGTCACCTTACGGCAACTACCTTGAACACACAAACCCACAGGATTATCAAATTGTGATCCATGGACCACCAGTGGTCTGCAAAGCCTTCCCCGAAAGAGAATTAATCATACTGAGGACCCACATAGTGGTGGGTTGGGGGGTTCGGAAAAGACCCTATCCTACGGCAGATCTCTCTTTTATAAGATGCTCCACAGAATGAGACAGCCAGAGAGCCATCCTCGTCTTTCAGATCCCCTTCAGGGCAGGGACCTCTTTTTTACTGTATTTGTAGCGTGCCTACAACAAATCATTCTAAACCTGATTGAAGTTTCTAGGAGCTATTGTAATACAAATAATAAATAAAATAATAGGGTCACAAATGAAATGGCATTGGCTGACATCTCACTTCTCATTTAGATGTGTCCTTGCAATGTGCCTAGTTCAATATAACATGACTGTCAGAACTTCCCCAAGGAAATTCTTCTTCTTTCGTATGACTTGGGTAGGTAGCAACCATTACAAATTTATATCTAGATTTGATAGCCAGCACATCACTGCAGCGGTGAGCTGGTGAATGTCGCTCAGGGCCCTGGCAAAAGAACGAAGGAGACATGATATGCTCCATTGCATGTGTCTGGTGACCACAGTCGCATACAGGTGTTTGCCTCATTTTCCATTTAGAGAGAGTTTTAAAGAGCAAGATGACAACCTTCACGTGCTCCTGTTAAGTGTTGGTGGGTTTTGTGCTCTGTGCAAATTCACTAACATACCAATGTGGTCAACTAGCCGCTGGAGGTCACATTACTGACCTCCCAGTGAAAGTAGCCATGATTATATTTCCTGCCAAGGAAATGTAATAAGTGTTCAGAATTCACAAGGAAATATTTCTCTGATCATGGTGTTGGCTTTTATCATGATATTCCCCATTCTTGGAATGTAACATCATAACATTTATCGTGATAAAATTAATGCTACCATTTTAACACCTACTATTGAACATGAAAATCAGAAGGATTTGTAGTTGAAATTGAGGTGTATTTCCCAACTCTCTGTGGAAATTTCTGCAATGAGTGCATGACCAACATCTGGTCCAAACAATGCAAACAGTCTATTTCTATTTCCGCTAACATTTTGCTAAATTCATCAGCAATATTTAAGAAAATTACAGCACATGGATTTTAACTTTTTAGTTATACAGACTAAATTATCGCAGGCTGAAAGTAGGGCTGTAATCCAGTTGATGATACTATTATTTTTCACAGAACAGATAGTAGAAAATTATGCACTTAATTTGGGATATATTATTTACCATTCACTGTTAAGGCAGCTGTGGTTTTTTGGTCTCCATACATGCACGTATAATCTCCAGCATCTGTCAGATCTAAATCATGGATCACTAACTCAGCAATGGTGCCTTCCTGTCTCATTCTAAACTTGTCGCTTGGTTTGAGCACTTTGGGCCCCTTCTTCCATTCGACTGGGGCAGCGACCTTGGTCAGCTCACAGTGCAGAATGGCTGCTTCACCTTCTCTGGCTTCCAAATTCTTCAATTCTTTTTTAAAACGTGGAGGAAGGACTGAGGAGCATAGGATGAACAGAGTGCATTAAAATTCAAGAAATAATTTCAGCTGGGTGGCTCCAGTAGATTAGTGTATTAATCTTCAGTCTCTAGTAATTTGGGTTACAACATACAGTATCTAAGAACCAAATTAAAATGATGTCATGGGTCTCATTTGAGTCCCTGGTTGCCATTTTTCCAGTGCACTAAGTTCAGCACATTACGCCCAAACTGCAGTCTGTTCTCTGAGACAGTCAAGCTCAGTGTTAGAACAGCTGTGGTGTAGCAGGTTAAGACTGAGAGGCATCGTCTGACATATATAATAGAAGAAACTTGCCCTGAACTTTCAAGAAGGTACGCCTAGTCTACTTGTGCTGTTATTAGGTTAGCATTTAAAAAGTATCCAATGTACTATTTAAAATTGCAAGCTATTATGGGTCACTTTGGTTTTCCACTCATCTTCTCTCAAGTTACCTATTAAAATAAATGAAATCTCGGTAATATGATTAAAGAAATGAATTAAGGGGAAAACTCAAACGGTTGCATGTAATTTTGCCATGACTTAATTATTTACCCCCAAATTCTATTAACAAGACAAAAAGGAGCAAAAAAACCTCCATAATGTTATACCAAACCCAAATAATGGCATTTACGTGAAGAAAATTCACAGTGGTTGTTATAAATACAGTAGCAATATAAAATGACAGATGATATCAAGATCAGTTTGTGATCTTAGTTGCAATCATAGATGACATTGTAGAAAATCCCATATTATTTTTTGTTTTACCGTGCACTGTCAAGGATGCAGTGGTTTTCTGGTCTCCACACACACAAGTATAATCTCCAGCATCCTGTTCCTCCAGGTCATGGATTGTCAGCTCAGCAATGGCACCCTTCTGTCTCATTTTATATTTGTCACTAGCTTTGAGCACCTTTTGATCCTTCATCCACTCCACTGGAGCAGCTTTGGTCAACTCACAGTGGAGAGTAGCTGTCCCACTTTCTGTGGCTTCCTCATTTTTGAGTTCTTTTTTGAATAGAGCAGGCAGGGCTGGGGGGATGTAATAGGGACAGGAAGTGCATCAAAATCCATAAACTCAGACTTTAATTTACACCGTTCTTTTAAATTACTAGATCTTGATTTATGCAGTGTTGTTCTAACTGTGTCGGTCCCAGGATATTAGAGAGAAAAGGTGGATGAGGCAATACCTTTTATTGGACCAACTTCTGTTGTTGAGAGAGACATGCTTTCGATCTTACACAGAATCTCTCTCACCAACGAAAGTTGGCCCAATAAAAAAATATTACCTCACCCAACTTGCCTCTTTAGATATTGATTTAGCAGCCTAACCATAAGTGCGGCATTAAGACATAACTTCCAGAACATGATAATTGTCAGTTCAGTATCAAAGATATCTTTCATGAGAAGTATTCAAACAATCAGTAATAAGGTTTTTGATGGGCCTATAAACAACTACATAGAAGATAGCTTGTGGGGAAAAGGAAGTGTGGGCTTGGTGTGAAAGAGAAGACTGCATTTGGGTTGGGAGAAAGAAGGAAGGAATAAAATGTAAGGAAAGAGGACAGGGGGTAGACGTGCTTCAAAGGTTAAACTAGGATTTCAAAAGCATCTGAATGTTGAGACTTATCTAAACTGAAGATGGCCTCTTAAGATTCACCCACTGATCGGCACTATAAGTAAATTAACACTGCTGATAGCGTAATTAAGACTGTTTTGTATCACTCACCATCAGGGGTGCTGGATCAATTTTTATAGTGGGGGTGCTGATGACAGAAATCATGGAAACCATGTATTTGGTGTTTGTTATTACTACTTCAAGCCAGGGGGTGCAGCAATAAACTAATTCCAGAACCACTGCTCATGACAGCAAAACTAGCAATCAAATTGCCATCGGCACCCATCCGATTGGATGTTGTAATTTCACCATTAGCACATATCACTGTCACCCCCAAGAAATATTGGGAACCATTTAATCCCGGGAGTCTGATTTCTCCAAAAAGTCCATTACCAAATGGAAGCCAAAATTTTCAAATATGGTTTCCTCAAGTTAGCAGGGTCGGCTCCAGGGTTTTTGCCGCCCCAAGCGGTACAAAAAAAAAAAAAGCGGGAGTGAGGGACCGTCCGCCGAATAGCTGGACGTGCCGCCCCTCTCCGGAGTGGCCGCCCCAAGCACCTGCTTGGCAAGCTGGTGCCTGGAGCCGGCCCTGCGAGTTAGGCACTGAAATCCATTGACTTCGATGAGAGTCGCGAGTATTCAAATCCTCTGAAAATCAGGCCACTTTTATTTAGGAGCCTAAGTACATTCTTAGGGGCCTAGAAAATGTTGGCCTTACTAAGTACAGATAAAGTTTTTACTCTGTAAAGACACAAAACGGATCTAGAAAAGGAAGGCATCTGTACCCCCCTTTAGTTCACATTCAGGAAGACTATTTTAATACCAAGAGACACGGGTGAGGTGAAATGAAATAAAAGACCGGCACTATAGAAAGAAAAAAAGGAAAGGTGAAAACTAATTCTAAAACAGGCCAGGAAGGGAATTTCCAAAGGGAGTGAACCTCTCTGGAATATTTCTCTTGTAAGGTGGAATTTTTGTTTACCATGGACTGTCAAGACAGCAGAGGTCTTCTGGTCTCCACACGCACAGGTATAATCATCTGTATCTTCTACATCCAGGTCACGGATCAACAGCTCTGCAATGGCACCTTCCTGTCGCATTCTGTACTTTTCACTGGGTTTGAGCATTTTTTGCCCCTTCTTCCACTCCACTAGGACAGGGACTTTGCTCAGCTCACAGTGCAGAGTGGCTGTTGCACCTTCTGAGGCTTCCTGATTCTTCAATCCCTCTTTGAAAAATGCGGGCAGGACTGAGGGACAGCAATAAGGACAGTTGGATTTAAAAATGGGAAAAGTCAAAACTAAATGTTCCCCTCATTTTTCAGTTAATTCCTCCTGAGTTATCAGAACCGGACTATCAGCTGTCATTAGACCAGCTTCACTGCTCTCAAATAATCAGTATGAGAAAAAAACAGATAATCAGATAACCCCTATCCCCAGAAATGCACTCAGTATTTGTAGAAAGGAGCAGAAGCCTCACACATTATCGTCACAAATCATTACAGAAGGAAGTGGACAAGAGGATCAGAAGAGCAGGTCAGAAAACCATTTTTTTCCCTGTGAAATTTCAAATGAAAAAAATCTTCATTCAAAACTTTTCAGTTGAAACATTTTGGTTTTTCCATGAGAAGTTTCAAAATGAATTTTTTCTTGTTTCAACTTGAGATTTCTACAGAAAATGAAATGCCATTCTATGTCAAAACAAAACAAAGTCTCATTTTTAAATGTTAATTTGAAAAGGAAATTTTGTTTAGCAATATCCTGAAGGAAACAATTTTTTTTTTACCTGATTTAACCTTTTTCCACATAAAAATAAATGTCTGTTTCAGCAAAACTATATTTTTCAGTGGGAAAACTTTCCATATGAAAAGTTTCGACCTGCTCTATTTGTGAGAGCATGGGAACTCTACAGCAATGCCCTTTACATACAGGACTGTATGTAATCACTTTTCTGTCTCAAAGTTGGAGCACAGGGAAAGAATCAATGTTTCTTAATGACAGAATGGGATGTAACTTTTCAGTTTGTTGTAAAGCCTAAATACACCTCTACCTCAATATAACGCTGTCCTTGGGAGCCAAAAAATCCTACCGCGTTATAGGTGAAACCGCGTTATATCGAACTTGTTTTGATCCTCCGGAGTGCGCAGCCCCGCCCTCCCGGAGCACTGCTTTACCGCGTTATATCAGAATTCGTGTTATATCGGGTCGCGTTATATCAGGGTAGAGGTGTATTAGTCAGGCTATAGGTCTTACTAAGCTAACAGCTTATTGGGATCATGAGTAGAACAATAACTCCAACAAAGAAACTTCCAGTGAAGAAACAATGGCCAGGAAACAGAAAAGCAGCAGCGGTTCTGGCTATGCAGGGTCCCATTCTTATGGGTTTGTCCGATTCTTATCTATTCCCACTGTTTTTGTGTCTCTGTAAGAGTTTGATCCAAACCTGACTGAAGTCAATGAGCAGCTTTTCATTGACTTCAATAAGCTTTGAATCAGGACCTTAGTGAGGAATGAAAAAGGTGTATAGGTTACATCGGGAAAGGAGTGTATCTATCCAAAGCAATGGAGGGGAAAACAATTATTTTTAGTATGCTTCTTCTTTTACCATTTACAGTGAGAGACGCCATGGTCTGTTGGTCTCCACACACACAGGTATAATTTCCAGCATCTGTCACTTCTAGGTCTTGGATTATCAATTCAACACCACCACCTTCCCGTCTCATTTTATACTTGTCGCTCAGTTTGAGGGTCTTGTGTCCCTTCTTCCACTCCACGGTAGGAGCAACCTTGTTTAGCTCGCAGTGCAGAATGGCACTTTCGCCTTCTGTAGCTTCTTGATTCTTCAGTTCTTTGGTGAAAAGTGTAGGCAGAACTGCAGAATGAATGTGATATGGACAGAAGGGCATCAGAGCGGAGAAACTCAGAATTACGAATGCTTTCCTCTGTTAGTTATCTAAGTCAATGCTGTCACTGTAGCCCCAAAGACTGAATTTTTTTAAAAGGTCTCATTGGGCTTTTGATTTTGTGCCCTCAATTGTGCAGGGTTATTTTATAGCATTTCAACATCTATCAATCTGATTTGTTGATAAAAATCAGGTGATTATATATCAAAATGCTACATAACCATTAGTATTTTGCCTCAGCAAAATCACAGGCATACAGTCAGAGGCCACTTTTCAATAACAGGCCCAAAATGTTTTCCCTTGACATAAATAATATCCATGCAGATTAGTATCTGGTTTATTACAGTGTCTGTGTTCTCTCTAAAATAGAACTCTTTAGAAGGGAACATAACTAGAAACCATGGTGTCAACTTATGGCAGAGCTAAAATATTTTAGAGGGGCCGAGAAACAGTTCAAAATAAGTGATGGAATCTACAATAGCATAAAAAAATTGATCATTTTCACTAAAATATCCTCTATGTAATGGCATAAGATGATCATCATCATCTGGTCACCTTACGAAGCCAGACCCAACATTCCAAGTAATTTGAAGTGAGAGAATATAGTCCCATTTTGTAACACGATCCCTAAGGAAAATCTTTCAAACAGCCACATATACAGACCAAAAGACTAGACTGAATTTGTATTTGAGTGGGGGAAAAGAAACATTTAGTTGTCTGTACTACCCTTGATATTTTTACATATATTGCCTATGAATGCAATTACATGCAGCTCTCAAGGGGAGGAAAGAGAGGGAGAACGCAAAGAAAGATAAAGAAATTAAATACACATGGATACCATGAGTGGAATGAAGGTGGGGATAAAACATTATATTGGAAAAGGAATTTGAAAGGGGAGGAAATTATAGAGTTATATTGTTTTATATGGGACATATGCTGTGTGTTTCTTTTTACCATTCACTGTCAAGGTAGCTGTAGTCTGCTGTTCTCCACACACACAAGTGTAATCTCCAGCATCCGTCAAATCCAGATCATGGATCAACAGTTCAGCAAAGGGACCCTCCTGGCTTATTTTGCATTTTTCACTTGGTCTGAGAGCCTTTTGTCCCTTCTTCCACTCCACTGGGGCGGGCTTGCTCAATTTACAGTGCAGAGTGACTGTCCCACCCTCTGAAACTTCCTCATTATTCAGTTCTTCTTGGAAAAGTGCAGGCAAGGCTGAAGAACGCAATATAGACAGAGACTGTATCAGAACCAGAATGCAGTGAGTAGGGTTTTTTGTGGGTCATCAGATTGTGATAACCCATTTTTTCCCAATCACACATTTCAAAGCCCTAAAAGAAGGAAACTAAGCAAAACATACAGTTAAATACACGTGCATCATTCCTTGAATGGAGACAGCTTGTAGCAATAAGGATGAGAAGAAGTTGTGCATATAAAAGAAAAAGAAATGAGGGGACATAGCTGGACTGTGGCAAACCAATACCACAAGGGGGAATGTTCTTTATCAAGGTGACCCAGTGTCACCACAAAGCTGAGGAGACGAGTCCTCTTTCCAAAACTGCACTGAACAAGGGATCAGAGAAGCAGCCATGGATCAGTGTAAATGCTGAATGCCAACATCTTGAGTTCCATAGAGGAGATAAATATAAAACCACCTATTTAATTTGGGGCACATTTACCATTTACTGTTAGAGCAGCTGTTGTCTTCTGGTTGCCACACACACAAGTGTAATCGCCAGCATCCGCCAAATCTAGGTCTTGGATAACCAACTCAGCAAAGCGGCCTTCCTGCCTCATCCTGTATTTGCCACTTGGTTTCAGCACCTTTTGATCCTTCATCCACTCAACTGAGTCGACAGCCTTGGTCAGCTCACAGTGCAGTGTGGCTGTTCCACTCTCGGTGGCTTCCTCGTTCTTCAGTTCCTTTTTGAAACGTACGGGTAGGGCTGAGGGACGCAGAACGAACAAATATTTCATCCAGATGCCACAAACTCGGAACTACGAAGTGTTTTCCTTGGGCAACGACTGAACTCTAATTTATTTTTTAACTCCATGAGCCTCATCACAACACTCTTACACCAAGCATGCTCTGGCATTTGTCTAACTGGAAACAATAGCTTTCAGGTGGATTGTTCTCTGGGAATCAAAGTCCCCAGTAAAGCAAGACTTTTGTGACAGACAACAGAGGAAGAGATTGACTGTACTTAATCCCCTCAACAGAGAGGTTGATAATTGCCCAAGGGGTCTCATGCTTCAGTACTAATTCAGTAAAATATATGTGCATGCTCTTTGCCTGGTTAGCATTCTTTAGAAGACTTTATATTGCACACACATGCACTGAATTCTGTCAGGGTAGAGAACAAATGGATATAGGAGCCACAGCACGATGTGCAAAGAAGAACAAAGCGAAGGACAAGAAGGACACAGGTAAATTTTGTTAGGAAATAGGTAAAAGGGGGGAAAACTCTCAGGAGTGTCATTTTTTATGACTTTTTACCATTCACTGTTAAGGCTGCTGTGGTTTTTTGATCTCCAAATACACATGTGTAATCTCCAGCATCCTTCAGATCTACATCGTGGATGACCAGCTCAGCAATGGTGCCTTCTTGTCTCATTCTGTATTTGCCACTTGGCCTGAGCCCCTTAGGCCCCTTCTTCCACTCAACTGGAGCGGCTTTGCTCAGCTCACAGTGCAGAGTGGCTGTTCCACCTTCTGTGGCTTCCAAGTTCTTCAGTTCTTCTTTGATGAGTGCAGGCAGGGCTGAAGGAGGAAGCATGCATTTATATGACGTGCATCAACATAATATGGTTGCACTGTGCATGGCATAGTAGACTGAGACAAGGAACAGTTACATGACTCTCTTTCAGTGCCATGACTTTATAAGGATATTGAAGGTGGTGGAATCTCCTTCCTTAGAGGTTTTTAAGGTCAGGCTTGACAAAGCCCTGGCTGGAATGATTTAGTTGGGGATTAGTCCTGCTTTGAGCAGGGGGTTGGACTAGATGACCTCCTGAGGTCCCTTCTAACCCTGAGATTCTATGATTCTGTGACAAGGACGGCATGGGCGAAAGGCTACATAAAAGGGGAAAGTGAGCTGGCATTTAAGGAAAAGCCTGGATAGATGGAGGGGTCTGTCTCCAGAGCTGATAAATTGGCATGTTCATTAGCACACAATTAATTTTTTTGGGGGAAAAAAAGAATTAAACACAATTTAAAATAACTGTGGCCAAGCAGTTACTCTGCCAAAGAACCTGCTTTTTAACTCCCTGCAAAAAAACTGTTCTTTAAAATCAGACACTTTGCCCCACAGGGCCTTTCAGCTAGATTGTCGAGTTCAGACAAGTGCCTTACTCCAGAGCAGAAAAGAGGTTTTACTGCAATAATTATTTCAAAGCCATTGACAGATATTATGTTGTCAACAAAAGGTCATTTGACTGATATTTCTTGATAGGAGGGTTACCTAGAGAACACAACAGAAAATCAGGACCAGCCTGGGCTGCCTCTCCCTCAGATGCCCCACCCCACCTCTGGATCCAGAACTGTGCAGGGGAGGCCCCCTGCCCTGGGGCCACTAAGACCCATGCAGTGGCCCTCCTCCCTCCAGCCATGTGGCTTTGGGGAGAGAAATTGCAGGGAGAAGCCAGCCAGAGACTCAACCTGAGAGTATGAGGAGCCTCTGCAGAAACTGTTTAAGCCGAGTACTTTGAACACTGGCGATGTCATCATCATCGTCAATACTTTTTACAGGTTTGACTGGACATTTTCTGCCTTGCACTCACTGGCGGTTTGCTCCAGCCCTCTCTCACGGACTCCTCACCTCAGCATCACGCCACATCTGCTCCTCATACTCTCCTCCTTCCTTCCTTGCCCAACCATCCCCTTCCCTTCAATGTTCCCTCTCCCTTCCTGTGTCTTTGTATTTTAATGCTGCCAACTAACCTCTCACATCCCTCCCAAAAAATCATGGCACTAACACGATGTTTGCCACTGATTGCTCTGCTTACGTATCATGTCATTACCCCCAACCCATCATCAGTCTTCTCTATCTAGACTGTCAGCTCTTTGGGGCAGGGACTATCTGCCCCTCTGTGTTCGTTCAGCAGCTTGCCCATTTTAGTCAGTCCCTAGGCACTACAGTAATAAACATGATTAATAGCAACAACAGAAAGCAATGAAAACCTCTACCGTGGATTTTGACTTGAGCAGTCGTCTGCTGGTCTCCAGTATCACAGGTGTATCTTCCAGCATCCTCTGGCTCTGCGTTGTGAATGAGCAGCTCTGCCACACAACCCTTCTGCTTCTGCTCATACTTGGCACTCTCCTGGAGTGTGGCTCCTCCCTTCTTCCACACCACTCGGGCATCGGGTTTAGTGATCTCGCAGCGCAAAGCTACGGTGCTCCCCTCTTCCATTTCTGTATTCTGCAGGTTTTGTTTAAAAAGGACTGGCAGAGCTAAAATATACAACCAGAGGTGATCAATATTGTGACCATCTCCACCACGCCCATATGACAATGCTCTGATATGGTCTACCCTTTCAACCCCAATCAAGAAAGATGGCCAGTATGTTTAAAACTAAGAGGAAGTATTATCATTATTATTGGACTTGTGACAGGCAGTGTGGTGTATTCGGGCATGGAACAAGTGCAAATTCCTTTCAATTGTATAAAACAAACCAAAGGAAGAACTTCTTTGCACAATGCACAGTCAAGCTGTGGAACTCATTGCCAGGGGATGTTGTGAAGGCCAAAAGTATATCTGGGTTCAAAAAAGAATTAGATAAGTTCATGGAGGACAGGTCCATCAATGGCTATTAGCCAACATGGTCGGGATGCAACCCTACGCTCTAGGTGTCCCTAAACTTCCAAATGCCAGAAGTTGGTACTGGAGAACAGGGGATAGATCACCCACATTGCTTTAGTGTAATGTAAAATTGCACTAAAGCAACACAGATATTACTGAGAACATATATTGTTGTTAAACCTTAACTATGGACCCATAACTGGCACCTCTATAATAAAGAACCGCTGTTAAATTATAGCACATGTATTAAGTACTGCATAAGTAAAATAAATTGAGATCTACCAGCTCTGCCTACCATTTACTTCCACCCGAGCAGTTGTCTTTTGTTCTCCAGTGCTGCAGGTATAGTCTCCAGCATCTATTGATTTGGCATCTTGAATTATGAGCTCTGCAACAGTGCCGTGTTGCTTTAACTCATACTTGTCACTGGGTTGTAGAACTGTATCTCCCTTTGTCCATTTCACGGGGATGTCAGGTTTGCTAAGCTCACAGGTCAGTTTGACTTGACTTCCTTCTTTAGCTTCCTCATTCTGGAGTTCTCGTTTGAAAAGAACTGGCAGAGCTAAAAATGTAGAATTGCAGACTGTGACCATTCAAGAAAACAAGAGTGCTGGGAAATCACTTTTCCCCTTTTTGCTTCAGCCCACACGAGCCCTTTCACGTAAGATATAGAATCACAGAATACCAGGTTGAAAAAGTGCTTAGATTCTAATAATCCATCTCCAGTTATCAGTGCAATATATTATTAATAACAACACAAATATTATTTAAATGGTTTAAACACTTAATAGCATGAGATCTCTATAGGGAAGACGCTCTAAGGGCCCAATCATGAGAGAAACTGGACATCTTCAACTCCCCTATATCGCTAGTTCCATGCCTGCTTCATGCTGTGAACTACTGAATACACAAATGAGGGGAACTGTTTTACACCATTTTTGTCACTGCAGTTAGTTAAAGGTATCCTTTCTCTAGTACTACATTTTGCAGATGTCAGTCAGGGATGTGAGAAGTTGGACTACACTCCGGACAGGTGTTCAGAGCTAGCCCATTGCCATATAAAAAAAGAGAACTATCAAGGTAAAATAATATAATACACACAGAAAGAGAACACAAGGATAGGACAAACAGCATGACAAACAATAGCGGACATATTCATTTTCCCAGTCAAGGATCCCTTCTCCTTATAGGAAACCAGACACATTTTTATCAGACATGAAGATGTACTAACTTAGCAAACACTGCAAAGCATACACAGAGAGAAAGCTGAGCAAATAGATAAAAGAGTCCCATGGAAGATTCCTACACAGCCTCTGTCAGAGACAGTGATTTCAGACAGCAAAGTGAATTGGTGAAGAGTAGGTGGCATCCAACGTTTCTGGTAGTGTTGACTGTGGAAGAGGAAAGAGGAAACATCTGGTGGGGTTTGCCGCTTCAGACCAGTTACAGTAGAAAGTGCTGTTGCTTGATGGTCTCTGTTTTCACGAACGTGTTCACTACTGTCTTCTAGCACAAGGTTACGAATGTGCAGCTCGGCACTTACACTTTCTGATTCCTCACACACTAGTCGCTTGGCTGAAGAATGACAGCTCCTTTCCTCCATTCTACTTTCAGCCCTACTTCGGCACACTCACACCTTTCATGTGGCACTGCCTTTATCTACCACTTCATCATTCTGGAACTCTTGAGTGAACTTCCTGGGTTCATAGCTGGAAGGGTCATGGCAGTACAATGTGTTATAACATGTGTCCTTATCCCGTGGGTCATCTACATCTACTGTTCCACTGGGGATCTTTTGAATCCATTTGCTTAAATCCTTTAACCCTCAAGAGGAGAAATTTCAAATTGATTGTAGCTGCTGTGTAACATAAAACATTGCATTTATTTTCTTGATAAAAATATCCTCTCCCCCCCAAGTGTCAGAGAGAGTTCCTATTGAAACCAATGGGGGTGTTTCTATTGTCTTTAATGGGAGTTGGATCAGTCCCCTAGTGTGGTAGAAAAGCATAACGAACAAACCAAGATGAGTGACAACCATAAAGCTCTCCTTCATCACGTTGTTAAGATAGTCCTTCCTTCCATTTTTAGGGCAAAATCCTGCTCTCCAGAACTCAGTTCTAAATGATGCTCTCCCCACGTACCTGGAGGATTCAGTGACATTCACGGGAGATGAACACACATAAGGAAGCTGACTGAAAATCAATGTGCATAACTGAGAAGGGTATTTTCCTTTCAGCTCAGTAAACTACACCCAGCCCCAGCCCATCTATCCTTGCACTCCAAAGCTCATTTCAATCTCAGAACAAATGTTTTTTTCTATTTTACACTTGTCACCTGTCTGGAGGCTGTCCAGCTGAGTTAGTCAGAACATATCCTGCATTACAGTGTGAAGAGATGGAGTTAATTTTCAGCTCAGTTGCAACCAGGTGTTAAATTGTTATTTTGACCTTTATGTTAGGCATCATCACTCCAAACGTCCTTACCCTTGACAGTGACAACTGCACTACTTTTAGCTGTTCCAGCCTCACACTCATATCTGCCACTGTCTCTCTCTTCTGTCCCATGAATGACAAGCGTGGCTTCAAATCCCGACCGGCTGATCTTATACTTAGAGGAGTTTCTAAGGGTCTTCCCATCTTTGCACCACTTTACCGGGCTGTCTGATTTGGAGGTTTCACAATGAAGAAAGGCATCCTCTCCCTCAATGATTTCGGCATCAGCAAGCTCCTTTGTAATGATGCAGGGCTTCTCTAGAATCACATAAAACTTGTCTGAGATTTTCAGAGGGAGGGGAGCAGCACATTCCTTACATGTGATTATTTATACCAAAGATCTGGCTCAATATTCTGCAACATCGTTATCGGAAAAGAACAATTTGGGGATGGGAGGCATTAAGCCCTCATAGTGGGGCTTTCTACCCCTAGACATGGTTTTAAAAATGCCTGGTACAGTATGGCAAAATCCAGGGGGCAAATGTCTCCGTGGACAAATATGAATCAGGGATAAGTCATCTACGACAGGCATGGTTTAACATTAACTAGGGAGAAGCATGAATTTCACTAGCTCAGGAAAATTCCCCTAGATCCCCTTCAATATGAACAATGCACAACATGATGCTTCTGCCTAAACAATAAGTGTACATGTTCACAGTGAGAAAACTGATCCGACATGAAGAGCATGGCAATGCAAATTGGTCAGAACCAATCAACTGTTGACTTTTGGCTTCTCAGGGGTTTTTAAAGAAGTGAATCAGAAACTGGTTTTTGCCAGCAGATCATGACACGTTTTTGCCACTTACGTGCCAGTGTTTTGCTAGTAAAAGCAGCTTTTATTGCTTTCTGAAAACAGCTGCTCATTCTGCAGAACAATGTCAATGTTATAAAATGGTGCAAAGTTTCACCCTTCCAAAACTGTTCACGTGATTCTTCAAAAAGTGTTCAATTTGATGCAGCAGAAACCAAGTATTTTACTCAGCTCTGCATACTGAAGAATTATTTTATGACTCCAAGAGGTACACAGGATGGGTCCTGAATTCATTACATTCAGGTCATGTGGCCTCATTGACGCTCTCCACTTGCCTCTGTCTCTCTCCCTTGTTTCTCAATCCTGACTTCTCTAACTAAAGAACTCACATCACAGAACCTAATTTATAGCATTTACTGCTCTCTCTCCACCTGCACACATATACCACTACCCAGTGCTGGCCTCTACTCTCTTTATCCTTTCCTGCAGCCTTTATGCTTGAATTACCTTTAACAACCAAACTGGCAGATGTTTTCTTATCACCAGCTTCAAAGGTAATGACCCCCGAATCCTTCAGTGACAGTTTTTTCAAGGTTAGCAAGTGATATCCTCCAGGCTGAGACTGGATGTCATTAAGTTCATTGGTATGGAGTGGGGTTTTATCCAAAAACCACTGCACATTGCTATATTCTACTGGAGAGATTCTGCATTTGAACATGGCAGATTCTCCTTCTACCACATCAACATCTTCCAGATCTTCGGTTATTAGTATTTTCTGGCCTGAAAGGAACACAGACATATCAATTGCTGGACTCCTTAGCTTCTATCCCTGTATTCGGATAAAAGCAAAGGGGAATGCCAATGATATGACCTCCAGCACGAGTGCTTTTGTGAAAAGAACGCGATTCTTGGTACAGAAGGTTTAAATACAATTCCACTGTTATGGAGCAAAGAATTCAAAGAAAATAAATATTTACAGGACATACCAGAACAGGATGAAGACAAATTCAGGACACTAAGCTACATGCCACTGATTTGTAAAGATTCCAGTACACAGTCAGGGGAAAATTACAATTCTAATATTTTAATCTCCCCAGAATATCAGAAATTAAATCCACTAATGGACCTGAGAAACGAATGAGGCCCTTAATATGCCATGTGTTCTGGACATCTAGGTTCATTGAATGGAAGTTCCCAAAACCCCTGTCTTGATTTATCATATTTTGCTAGACCACATACAACTTTCTTCTTTAGTGCTACCAGTCAGATTCCAACTTCTCTGTAAACAGCCAAATGACAAACACACTGATGAATGGAGATTTAATTTGGGGACTATGTTAGTAATTTATCTGTCAAAGGAAAAACAAGAAGCAGTCATGGAAATCAGTCTAAGAGCAGGAAAAAAAAGATTATCTATAGATAAAGATAGTCCTGATGTCACTGTGAATTACAACATAAATTCAGGAAGTGTTAATTTGGGGGGAGGGATAGCTCAGTGGTTTGAGCATTGGTATGCTAAACCCAGCGTTGTGAGTTCAATCCTTGAGGGGGCAATTTGGGGATTTAGCTGGGGATTGGTCCTGCTTTGAGCAGGTGTTGGACTAGATACCTCCTAGGGTCCCTTCCAACCTGCATATTCTATGATTCTACTGTACCACAAAATCCAAGGTACTCCCATAGTTTTCATGGACTAAGCTTGTTCCACATTTTCAGTCATATATTTGAGCTTAATAACATTGTCCTTTCTAGTTGTTAAATCAAATATTTTATAGGTCAACAAAGTTGTTTAAAGTCGGCATTAGAAATCTTTCACACAGTGCAACAGACACTGTACGATGTCTTATGCAAGACCCTGGGTCCTCCCTATTTTAGGGTAATTTGGTGCTTTTGGAAAGCTAGAGGGTTGCACACTGTTTCTTTTGTCAGGTGAACTGGCAGATAATGGGAGGGGCAAGAATGCAGTGTCTATCCCTGAATCCGTAGCAATTTTACAAGGCACTGCCACAGAACCTAAAATTGTATTGTTAAATCATCTAAGTTGCTCCTCTTCTTCTCTTTGTTGTTTTATCAGTTTTGTTTAAATAACAATTTCCCCTTTTGGTGCTGCAATCAGAGGAGCGTGAGCACCTCGGTATGTTGTGACACCAGAGGTAACTCAACCAGTCGCCATTCACTCCCTACAATAACTTTAACCCTAACCTGAAAACCCTAATCCTGCTGCTTGCCTCGGGCATCTTTCCCATTGACCGTGCTTATTTGGTGCTGAGGACAAGGAATCCCTCTTCCTGCCCCTCCAAATGGGCACCGTTTAGATTAACTAAAACAGTTTTGACTGGGCAAAGGTACATAATCTTGCCTGAGGCAGGTGTCGTGGGGAGGGAGTCACAGTGCAAATCTGCAGCCTCACCCTGCCTCAGTCAATATAGGTCCAGATCTGAAACAGCCCCTGCTATTCCAGTCCTGAACCCCCACACTCTCCAATTCTGTCCAAGCACTTCAATCCTGACCTGCAGTTTCATTTCAACCAATGGGACTGAAGCATGCAAATTAACTAGATGGAGAGAGTGATGATTGCTTGAATTACCTCTGATGTCACAATGCTCCTCTGCCTGCATCACCAAAATGAGCACTATGTGGAAATCAGGCTTTCCCCAAGTTCTGGTTTTTCGACTATCAACAGAGGTCATCCCAGCGGTTCGCCGCTTCAGGCCAATGGGGGCTGTGGGAAGCGGCAGCCAGCACCTCCCTCTGCCCACGCCACTTCCCGCAGCCCCTATTGGCCTGGAATGGCAAACCGCGGCCAGTGGGACCCATGATCAGCCAAACCTGTGGACGCAGCAGGTAAACAAACCAGCCCAACCCGCCAGGGTGCTTACTCTGGCGGGCCATGTGCCAAAGGTTGCCGATCCCTGGCCTAGAACATTCTCTGAAATGTTAGACTTGATTGGACGTGGTATTCAAAGGTTATTGCATTACTGACATAGAAACAGAGGAGTTCAGTTTTAGGCCTCACTTTGTTTGGCCACTTCGAAGGTCAGGCAATTCATTGCTTCTGTAGGCTAAACTCATTGCACTCCTGGGGAATATTTAGATTTTGACGAATCAGGATATTCTGATGGGAAAATTTCCAACCAGCTCTACCCCTAACCCGCCTAACCCATACCCTGTCTACCCCCTTCCATCTCCTCATGCCTCAAGGTCTGTGAGTTCCCCATTTCCAGCTGCCCCCTTACTAAGGTCCCCATTCTCTCCTCCCACTCTTTCCGCTGGTCAGGAGATCTGTGTGTGCCCCGTCTCCCCCATGAACGTTATCACATTACAGACAGACAAAGAAATGCCATTGAGTCAAGCATTAGGCCTCACTTCACCTGGCCAATTAATCTGCATTAGTGCACAACCGACACTAAATTACAGACAGGTACAAAATTAATTCAGCTACTTGAAAGTGCAAAATAAAATGTACCAATGGGCCAAAAGTATGTCCCTGGTGCCTGACCCAAGTGCACATGTTTGGGACAGGGGTTTGCCACAGGGCTCGAGAGAAGCAAATCCTTCTTCCGTGGCAGAAGAACGATTCTCCAGCTATTGCCACTTCCTGAAGACTGGAGCAGCCATTCTGCATACAGGCCCTGTGCAGAACTAACCACACACACACACCCCTTGGCTCCACAAATCCGATCAATCACATATAGAAACACATATACTCGTGCCCATTTTTTAAATTGCACCCACAGCATTTCAGGCCTAAATTTTCAAAAGTGACTAATGATTCTGGGTGCCCATTCAAGTCACCTTAAAGGGGCCTGATTGTCAAGGGTGAATGCTCAGGCAGTTTCTGAAAGTCAGT
This sequence comes from Trachemys scripta elegans, assembly GCF_013100865.1. NCBI lineage: Eukaryota > Metazoa > Chordata > Testudines > Emydidae > Trachemys > Trachemys scripta. Next base: position 6,658,579 of record NC_048299.1, on the reverse strand, counting down.
CTCCTTCAAGGAGTCTCAATCTGGGCACCAAAAAAAATGGAGGGGCTAAAAACCACTAGCCATTTTTGAAAACATGAGCCTCTAAGCCAGAGGTGGGCAAACTACGGCCCGCGGGTCACATTCGGCCTACGGGACCTTCCTGCCCAGCCCCTGAGCTCCTGGCCCGGGAGGCTAGGCCCCGGCCCCTCCCCTGCTGTTCCCCCTCCCCCGCAGCCTCATCTCACTGCACCGCCAACACAATGCTCTGGGCAGCGGGGCTGTGAGCTCCTGGGGCAGCGCAGCTGCATAGCCGTGGCCTGACCTGATGCTCTGTGCTGCGCGGTGGCGTGGCTGGCTCAAGCCGGGCGGTGTGGCTGTCTGTCCTGGTGCTCTGGGCGGCGCGGCCATAGTGCCACCAGCCACCAGTGCTCCAGGCAACGCGGTAAGGGGGCAGGGAGTTGGTGGGGGTGAATAGAAGGCAGGGGAGTTCAGGGTGGTGGTCAGGGGGCGGGGGTGTGGATAGGGGTCGGGGCGGTCAGAGGGCGGGGAACAGGGGGGTTGAATGGGGGCCGGGGTCCCGGGGGGAAGTCAGGAAGGAGAGGAGGGGTTGAATGGGGCAGCAGGGGGCAGTCAGGGGCAGGGGGTCTGGAGGCAGTCAGGGAGAAGGGGTGGTTGGATGGGGTAGGGGTCCCAGGGGGGGCAGTCAGGAATGAGAGTAGGGGGTCCAGAGGCGGTCAGGGGATGGGGGGTGGATGGGGCGGGGGTCCCGGGGGGGCCATCAGGGGATGGGGGTTTGGATGGGGCAGGAGTCCTGGGGGGGGTCGTCAGGGGGCGAGAAGCAGGGGGGATTGGATAGGTGACGGGCCAAGCCTGGCTGTCTGGGGAGGCACAGCCTCCCCTAACTGGCTCTCCATACAATTTCGGAAACCCGATGTGGCCCTCAGGCCAAAAAGTTTGCCCGCCCCTGCTCTAGCCTGTAATCCGATTGGCATTCCTTAACTCACCCTGCTCAGCTGCCAGTAAGTCGAGCTCAGCATTATAACACACACACTTTCTGCCACAGTTGTGCGGTACTTGGTCATGCATTCAAGCCGTTCATACCTTGCACGATCAGCTTGGCTCTAGACTGGGCCTCGCCAACGTCGCAGGTGTAGGTGTCACTGTCGCTTTTCTCTAAGGCATTAATAGTGAGCTGCAGGATGGTCCCTTTCTGGATGATCTCGTATTTCTTGCTTGTCTTGAGCTCGACCATCCCTTTCCGCCAGGTCACTGTGGGTGCGGCTTTCTCAGTCTGACACATAAAAACAGCGACTCCTTTTTCATCAGCTTTCAGATCTGAAAGCTCCTCCACAAAGCGATTGGGTTTTTCTGAGGAAAGTGACAACAAGTGGTTAGCCCAACATAGTCCTCAAGTACATCATAAACACCCTGGACTGAAGTCTCCACTGCTGTGCCATCATTTACAGCTGTCCAAAGTGAGATCGGATCAGAACGGTAGCACTTTACATCTACCATGCACAGGTGTGTAAATGACTGTACAAGGAGCAAAGCTGTTGAGAATCAGATGCTTGTAAAGAAACAAAATGTCATTAGTCTCCTTTCTCTGTGGTCACCTGTAATGGGTATGCCTATGGTCTGTTATAGAATTGAAAGACAATGTACTAAATTCCATAACCAGAAATTCTCTCTCTTCCTGGTGAGAAATGCAAAGATATCCAGATGTACTTCACTAGCCCATAGTACTGAAAAGAGACATGTACAATGAGTTTAGGAATAAATCCAGGCCTCCATTTGAATTACAACTCCTGGCCTGATTTTCATAGATTTTAAGCCGCTCTGAAAATCAGACCACATTATAACAATGTTACCTCTTAAGCAGGGCCTGCTCCACACACCAGTGTAGCAAGCAGGTGCTTGGGGCAGCCAATTCAAAGGGGCGGCACTCCGGCTGGTATCGGGACGGCACGTCCGGATCTTCGGTGGAAATTCGGCTGCGGGTCCCTCATTCCCTCTCTTCCTATTTGAGCTGCCGCCGAATTGCCACCAAAGAGGAAGAGAGGGAGGACCCGCCGCCAAACTGCCCCAAAGAAGCAGCGCGACTGAGCTGCTGCCGAAGTGCCGCCGCTCGTCATTTTTTTTTTTTTTTGCCGCTTGGGACAGCAGAAAAGCTGGAGCCGGCCCTGCTCTTAAGACAAGAATTTTGGATTGCCTTGGAATTGGTTTGATATTTTTCAAATAATACAGCACTGAGCACACTGTCAGAGCTTGATGTATTATTATTTATCATTATTAATAAGAATATTTTTGCACTTATTAAACACCTTAAAGTGCTGTGCAGAGGTGGAAAGGTGTCTCTCATCCCCCTGTTACATTTTGGTTTTTAGATTGCAAACTCTTTGGGGGAAGGATCGTAATTTATTATCGGTCTGTTTTGTGCCTGGGGTAATAGTTGTGGCCTTTAGGTGTGTCATAAATATAGAGGGAAGAGTAGCATAAAATCCCTCCTTGGCAGCTGTACTGAATCGCCTTATCTGTAAGCGGTTAAGCAGTTCAAATAACCTAGTTGCACCTGACCAGAAGGATCAATGAGGAAAGAAGATACTTTCAAATCTGGGGGGGAGGGGAGGAGGATTTGTTTGTTGCTCTCTTTTGTTGTTCCCTCTCTGGACAGAGGGAGAAGCCAAGCACGTACAACATCTCCTGGAAATATACCTGGAATAATCCATCTAAAACCACAGAAATTGTAAGTAAAGGCAAGGAAATGCATTAGGTTATCTTTTGTTTTAGCTTGTGAATTTTCCTATGCTACAGAGGTAGTTTTATTCCTGTTTTTGTAACTGTGGAGGGGAGTCCTCTGTGTTTTAAATCTTTTTATTACCCTGTAAAGTTACCTTCCATCCTGATTTTGCAGATGTGATTCTTTAACTTTTTCATTATAATAAAATTCTTCTTTTAAGAATCTGATTGATTTCAGTGTCCTGAAGACAAAGGGTCTGGTCTATACTCACATTGCTAAGGCAACTGGTTGGTATATTATTCTCAAGCCTCCCCAGGAAAGGGGGTGAAAGGGCTTGGGGGGATATTTTGGGGGAATAGGGATTCCAAGTGATCCTTCCCTGAATTTTTGTGTAAAACACTTGGTGGTGGCAGCAATACTGTCCAAGGACAAGGAAAGGAATTTGTGCCTTGGGGAAATTTTAACCTAAGCTGGTATAATATAAGCTTAGGGGGTCTTTCATGTGGGTCCCCACATCTGTACCCCAGAGTTCAGAGTGTGTGTGTGGGGACCCCTGACAAGGTGCTACTGCAATATAAATGTTAACTAATAATGGTGGGCAAGTGTTATTATTTCCATTGTAAAGTTAGGGAAACTGAATCACAAAGATGTTCCACAGAGTCAGCAGCAGAGATGGGGATAGAGCCAATCGCTTCTAAATCCCAGTCCCCTGCTCTAACCATTGGACTTCCCTTTGGCATAGACTGTGGTCTAATTACTCTCGCATTTATGGTACAATTAACATTAATAAAGTTCAAACCGTTTTTCATTTATATCATTTTCAGTGTGTGTTTGGGGGCTTTCCCTCGCCATTGCCCATGCAGATCAGACAGTTAAGTCACACAGTAAGGTTCTTCAAAATGGTGACTTTTTTTTCAGAAATTACTAATTTGAAAAAAAAAAGGAAATAAAAAAGATATGTACGAAGTTTGGAAAAACAAAAAAACTGGTCGGTTAAAAAAGCCAGTGAAATAAAATGTCTTCAAAAGTTTTGCAGTTTTTTTGCCCTACTCTACATACTTTCAGGCTCCTGGGTGTTTGTCCACTGACCTTCTACTGTGACCAATGCTTTAGTTTTAGATGTCTCCATCTCACACATGTACTCCCCAGTGTCCTTGGTCATGGAATCATGGATGACGAGTATGGCCCATGTTCCCTCTTGGCGTAAGTCATATTTTTGGCTTTTCCGGATTGCTTTGCCATCCTTGTACCACTTCACATTTGTGTCAGGTTTGGACATTTCACAGCTCAGGCTGATGTCTTCTCCTGCTGTTGCTGTCTTGTCCTCCAGCTGCTTTATAATCTCTGCCGGTTTTTCTGAGGGAAGCAACAATACCGTTAAAAATCCATGTTCTGGAACTTTATCATTTTTTGGAGAATTAGGCTTCCTTCTATCTAAAAAATCATTTAATATAGATTCACATAACAGAATAAATCATTCAGATTACATTACTGATTTACTTTTGGATAGAACTATTTGGGGAAAAAGCAAGTGTTCATGTTTAGTAGACATTAATTGTATTTATTGGATGTCAATGAGCAGCAATTGGGAACTGACAATTAATTACTTACAAGAATGACAGAATGGTACTTATTTGTCAAAAAAGGCATTTACTTTGGTGGCTACCGTTTTGCATTCATAGTTAATTATGGATGCTGTTACTGTGGGTGCAAACTGAGTGGCTAGTCATCTAACTGCATTTGCACCTGCAATCATTTGCATCTATAATTTCTGACCTGTAATTAACAGTACTCAGAAAATTGCAGGCAGAGATGAGGTCATTTTCAATATTACCTTCCCCCCATAAACATTTATTTTAAAAGCAGTATAAAATGTTTCAATATTTCAAGTTGTTTTTAAGACCAGTTCCTCGTCCCATTGAATTCAATGGGAAAGTTGCCATTTACTTCAACGAGATAAGGATTTTGCCTTTACAATTTACTGAGATAACCTATTTTTTGAGATTGCCCCCACTCTGAAATATCTCTGCACTCGTTACCTTTCACAACCAGCGAGGCCTTGGAGTTCAAGTTGCGAGCAGTGAAGACTACTTCCCCAGCATCAGCAGCAACCACATTTCTGATGTCGAGGGTATATTTCCGCCCTTTGTTAAAGGTCTTAAATCGTCCACCACTGTGAACTTCACTCCCCTTCAGCAGCCAGTGGAAATCGCCAATGCTTTCATGGGACAAAATACACTCAAAAGTACAATTCTCCCCTTCTTGAACTTCAGTGCTCTTCAGCCGTTTAGTGATACCAATGTTCAGCTCTGGAAGGCAAGAAGACGGGTGGTACAATTATTCAGGATTGGAGAAAAGTGGTATTGTACAGCAGTCAGAGGCCTGAGAAGGCTTAAAAGTCACATGAAGAACAATACTAAACACTTGCTATCTGAAGGGTCAGGAGAATGAGAGACGGAAAAGCACCGCATTCTTCATTTGCATATTCAATACTGTGGAAGAACTACTCATAAGTTATCCCTTGATGCCAAGTGTAGCCCCCAGAGCTGAACATTGGTATCACTAAACACCTGAGTTGTAGGGGTGGGAAAGGGACTTGTAGGGGTGAGAAAGAGACTTATTAGACCCCTGGACGGCTTGCACTAGAATGAGCATGCTCAGGAAAACGAGCAACCACGGTGAAATGGAGCCATGATTCCATGAAAGCTGGAGACAAGAGTGTCAGTCAGGAAGCCTCTACACCTGTGTGGGCAATGAAGGTCTCCACTCACATTGGCTCTGAGAAAGGGGGGATAGCTCAGTGGTTTGAGCACTGGCCTGCTAAACCCAGGGTTGTGAGTTCAGTCCTTGAGAGGGCTACTTAGGGATCTGTGGCAAAATCAATACTTTGCTCTGCTAGTGAAGGCAGGGGGCTGGACTCAATGACCTTTCAGGGTCCCTTCCAGCTCTATGAGATAGGCAAATGGGATGTTAGTGATTGTTTGCAATGTTGTGACCTGCCTAGGATAGCTCCAGATCTGTCTCAGAACAGATGGGCATTTGAAAAACTTGGGACACTTTCTTCCTACAGACAGTCACAAGGACTGAGGAACAGTAGCCTGTGGGTATTTCTTTAAATGAATGATATAATTCTGTTTTTGTTTCCCCAGAATAGACTCTAAGTTAACATCTGATACATGTTAAACTCCATGTTATTTTCTTTAAAGAAACCCATATTTCTTCCTTTGCGTGCATATGTATGATCAGTATTTTTATTAATCACAGAAGGTTCAGAAGGATTTTCTCCATAGCTCAGTCCAGTAAACAGCTGAACCCAGCAGAGAAGTGTGCAGCAATCTGCACCTCTGCGATACCAAATGCCTCAAACTAAATGAATGATAAATAGGAGGAGAAATCATTGGCCATCTTATCAAAGTTAGCCATAAAATATGTCTGATCTAGGAACAAAATGAACAAATAAAGTTCTTCATAACTTTGCAGGTCTACAATGTCTGCCACTAAAATGTTATGGGCTTCCAACAGGTACCATTCAATGCTATTTGAGATGTCATAGTTTTTCCCTATGCTTAGAATAGAGAATAACTGTGATTGCAGAGACATCAATGTATCATTTGGTAACTACTGATAAATATTTATTTTAAAATGGAGACTACTGTGCCTCATGAAGGAGAATATCTGACTCAAAGAGTAGAAGCATGCAGCACTCATTTATAGCACCATTTAAAAGAAATCCATTGTTTTCAGCTGCACCTACCCTGAATACTGACTCGTGACTTGGCAAGGTCAGTGCCAATATCACATGTGTATAAACCAGCATCATTCTTGTTCAGATCGTGAACAATGAGACACAGTGTTTTCCCAGCTTGCATCTGCTCATACTTGTCGCCAGGGGTGAGTTCCACATCGTCCTTCTTCCAGATGGGTTTGACCTTTGGTTTGGAGACCTCACACTCCAGTGTGATCACACCACGCTCCTCCCCAACAACATCATCCAAGGACTTCATGAAGATGATGGGCTTCTCTGAAGGAAATTAATGTGAGGGAGAAAAAACCCAGGACATTCAGACTAAACAACTTGCTGTACTTTCCAGTTGCTTAAAGAGGGCTTAATCAAACCCTTGTCATGCTCAGGTCTGCCGTGACCATATACATATGGAATCGAAGGCACTCTCACACCTCATGTCCCTGGAATTTATTTTGGAGGGAGGGGGACCACCATTTTTAATAACCCATTTGTTGCGGGAGGAGGGGTGTAGAGATGAGTGGGAGCAGCTGATCTGCATCTCCATGCCACGGGCAGTTACTTGCAGTGCTGAGGTCCCACAGAATCGTGGTGCTCCTTGTGGTGTACTGTGGTTGTTATGATTCATATTTCTCTCTACAGTACAGTGCCTGTAACTGGGCCTTGGGGTACATGTGCACACCCCCAATGGACCTATTACGGCCCTTGGACCCTTTAAAACTGGAAGTTGTAGCCACAGGGCACATGACTCGGAGCAAGGATGTTGTGTCCTACAGGAAGCCAGCTATAAAGCAGGGGTAGCCAACCGGAGAGACCTAGGGTCATCGGCCTCACCATTGTAGCCAGGGAGGACCAACACAAGGGAAGGCTGTGTCCCCTCCCAATTGGCTGAAGCTGGAAAGAGTTCAGGTAGTTAATACCCACTAGTGTGAGTTGATTGGTTGTGGTTTTGAGTTTGTGTTTTAGAAAGAAAATGAGCCCCAGAGAAAAGGATGTGACTTTATTTTTCCACCCTTCCCCCCCAGCTGGGGAGACTGCATATCGCTCTACACTTAATGCAGCATGTTAGCAGCAGGAGAGAAACATATTGCGCTCTCTCTCATGGAGATTCTACTTCCCCCTCCAACACCTTGTTATTTTCCTTAATCTAATTTAAAACACGTTTTGTCTAAAAGTGCATGTTTGCTCTTTGTGTATAGAAAAACAGAACAACATCTGACAGACTGTGAGGGGACGGGGGAGTAAACCCCTCAGCGTCTCTGAGGGGACTTGGGAAGTAAATCCCTCAGACTCTCTGATGGGGACATGAAGGGGGGAGAAAATCTCAGATTCTCTGAAGGGAATTGGGGACTAAATCTCAAAGAACCTTCAGTTCCAGCTTCTCCCTCTGTTGTCTTCTCGCCAAAGATACATACATAACCGTGACAAAATATTTCCTTGCTGTTGAAACAGTCTAATTCCAGAATAGGTTTATTGACAGGAAGGAGTGGTCTGCTCTGCCCCATTAGATACAAACTGGAGTTTAGCTAAAAATAATCAAAGGCCGATAAAAGATAATCATCTATAGGTTTTTGAAGGTAACATTCAGCAGAGGAAAGAATTCTTCAGCATGATCCAGGTAGCAACAGTGAGAAGTAATAGGATAATGCTGAACAAGGGAAATACTTGGCAGGATATCGGGTCAAATTTCCTAATAACTTCAGTTGGACTACAAAATTCACACCTAAGGGAAGAGGTAGGATCCATGTTAATTAACTACTCACATTCTGGGTAGAGAAGGCCTATAGGGAGCTACACTGCATTGGCAGGGAAAGGACGGGGCAACTGAATAACCCTTTTCCATTTCTTATTTACATTCTTAAATGATTCCATAGGATTGGGCCATTACCCACCTTTCACCTTCAGCTGAGCGCTTTCCGACACCTTCTCCGTCTTGACCGTCACCGTGCCTGCATCGTCTGGCGTGACTTGCTTCAGTGTCAGGGTGTGGCACTTGCCGATCTTCTTGATCTCATTACAGCTGTTGGTGTAGAGGACGGTGTCATTCAGTAACCATTCCACATCCTCGTCGTCATGGGACAGCTCGCAGGAGAAGACAGCGCAGCTCTCCTCCTCAGTCTCCACATCCTGCAAGTGTTTGGTTATCGCCACCTGCCGGGCTGCAAGAAACCAAAGTTGCACAAATAAACAAACAAACGAGTAAATAAACAAACAAATCATCACAACAATGATGATAAATAATTAATAAAATCATTAACAGAATCACAGATCTGATAGCGTTTAAGGCCAGGAGGGACCAATAGATCATCAATTCTGACCTCCTGTATATCACAGGCTGCTACATTGCACCTAGTCACTCTTGTATTGAGCCCAATAATAAGGCATCCAATGCAAAAGCCCCTTCTAAATTATTACATCTAAATGTGCCAATTGAGATCTGGGTCCCACTGTGCTAGGTACGTCACATACACACACACACAAAATCAGCCCTTGCTTCACAAAGCTTACACTCCAAACAGACAAGGCAGACAAAGGGTGCAAGAAAGAAAATTTAATTATCCTTATTTTACAGATGGGGAACTGAGGTATACAAAGACCAAGTGACATGCCTAAGGTCACAGAGGAAGTCTGTGACAGAGATGGGACTTGAACCCCTTTCTTTTGAGTTCCAGAGCAGCAGCTTAACTAGAAGTCCACCTTCCTTATAGCCAACAGATTGTTGAAATGTTATTCGTCACAGGACTGGCTGATTAAGGGGATTGATTGGCAATATGGAACCTTTAACCTGTAAGCCACGAGTACGAATCTGATACTGGTCAGTAGCATCTAGATGTTATCAAGTGATGGCTATATGGCTATTCAATGGCCTATCTGAAATGAATCACGGGCCTAATTTCCATTGTTAGTGGAAAGGTGCCACATTCCTCCCTCCTCCCCCCCCCATCACAATGATCGGTCAGGGATGAAGCATATTGCTGGGGAAGCATGGTGAAAGCACAAAAACAGCCTTACTGGGTCAGAGCCATGGTCCAGCTCAGTATCCCATCTTCCGATAATGGCCAATGCCAGATGTTTTACAGGGAATGAACACAACCAGGCCATTATCGTGTGATCCATCCCCTGTTGTTCAGTTTCTGGCAGTCAGAGGCTTAGGGACACCAAGAGCATAGGACTATGTCCCTGGCCAACCTGGCTAATAGCCATTTATGGACCTGCCCTCCATGGACTTATTTAATTTTTTTGAACCCTGTTATACTTTTGGTCTTCACAACATTCCCTGGCAATCAGCGCCACAGGTTGACTGTGCATTGAGAGAAAAAGTACTTATGTTTCTTTTAAACCGACGGCTGCCTATTCATTCCATTGAGTTGCCCCTGGTTCGTCTGTTATGTGAAAGAGTAAATTCACTGTCTCCATATCATGCATCATTTTATAGACCTCTATCATATCCTCTCTTTTAAACAGAACAGTCCCAGTTTTTTGAATCCTCATGAAAGCTGTTCCATACTCCTAATCATTTTTGTTGCCCTTCTCTGTACTTTTTCCAATTGTAAAATATCAATTTTGAGATGGGGTAACCTGAACTGCACCCAATATTCAAGGTGAGGGCATAACATGGATTCATATAGTGGCATTATGATATTTTCTGTCTTATTATCTATTCATTTCCTACTCATTCCTCATATTCTGTTAGCTTTTTTGACTGCTGTTAAATATTGAGCAGATGTTTTCAGAGAACTATCCACAATGACTCCAAGATCTCTCTCTTGAGTGGTAACAGCTAGTTTAGACCCCATAATTTTGGATGTATAGTTAGGATTATGTTTTCCAATGTGCATTACTTTGCATTTATCAACACTGAATTCCATCTGCCATTTTGTTGCTCAGTCACCCAGATTGAGAAACCCCTTTGTAACTCTTTCCAGTGAGCTTCAGACTTAACCATCCTGAGTAATTTTGTACCATCTGCTTTGCCACCTCACTGTTTACCCCTTTTTCCACATCATTTGTGAATATGTTGCACAGCACTGGTCCCCTAGAGATCCTTGGGGGACCCCACTATTTACCTCTTTCCACTGTGAAAACTGACAGTTTATTCCTACCCTTTGTTTCCAATCTTTAAACTAGTTAACGATCAACTAGATGACTTTCTCTCTTAACCTATGGCTCCTTACTTTGCTTAAGAGCATTTGGTGAGGGACCTTGTCAAAGGCTTTCTGAAAATCCTAGTATAGTTTATCTACTAGATCATCCTTGTCCACATGTTTGTTGACCCCCTCAAAGAATTCTAACAGATTAGTGAGGCATGATTTCCCTTTACAAATGCCATGTCGACTCTTTTCCAACATATTGTATTCATCTGTGTGTCTGATATTTCTGTTCTTTACTATAGTTTCAACTAATTTGCCTGGGTACTGAAGTTGGGCTTACCAGCCTGTAAATTGTCAGGATCGCCTCTACAGCCTTTTTAAAAAATCGGTGTTACATTTGCTATCCTGCCGTTATCTGGTACCGAGGCTGATTTAAGCTATAGGTTACATACCACAGTTAGTAGTTCTGCAATTTTATATTTCAGTTCCTTCAGAACTCTTGGGTAAATACCATCTGGTCCTGGTGACTTATTACTGTTCAGTTTATCAATTTGTTCCAAAACCTCCTCTACTGACATCTCAAATCTGGGACAGTTCCTCAGATCTGTCACCTAAAAAAAATGTCTCAGGTATGGGAATCTCCCCACCTCCTCTGCAATGAAGACTCATGCAAAGAATTCATTTAGCTTCTCCGCAACGGGCTTGTCTTCTTGAGTGCTCCTTTAGCACCTCCATTGTCCAGTGGCAATTCATCATGCAGTTCTCCAGTCACCACAAACCCAACTATCTATATTTCTAATAACCAAATCCCCCATTACTATTACCTCTCTCTTCCTAAGAGCTGCCCCGCCAGGGGTATCCTCAGTGTGAGAGGATACCACGACATCATCTGGAAGGAGGGTCCCAACTATGGGATAATTTCCCTCCACTCCAGCTTGATGTTCTCCTTCCCTGAGACTTTCCTCCTCCTCCACAGCACTGAAGCTGTTAGACTGAGTACGGGACTGCACTACTGTGTCCCGAAAAGTCTCATCTACCTACCTCTGTCTCCCGTAGCTCCTCCAGTTTAGCCACTCTGTCTCCACAGCCTGTACTTCTTGAATAATGAACCTATGGCACATATAAACAGACACTGCACTGGTCATTGGGATAAAGCCCAGGACCATCAGTGCCCAAAACCAAGTCTCTGGGACTTGAATTAAAAGAGACTTCTTAGCTGCAAGTATCAGACTACTCTAGTCCCTCAGACTAGCCACTAGAAAGACATGATCACATGAATTCTGCCAGAGCATTGCACAGGCACTGCTCCTGTACATGATTTTCCTGTTTATGGATACTTCTGTCTGCTGGACTATCAACACAGCACCATTAAGACGCACTATAATGATTTTGAAAAACTGCACTTTTCACTAATGATTATTTACATATTAAACTTGCAGAGGAGAAAGTGAGAATTTCACTGTAGTCAACAAAAGAAACCAAGCAGAGAATCTGCAAAGCCAAAGGTGCATATCAAACCATACAGATATGTGCTGGGCAAATGAGAAAGCACACCACATACCTTCCACTGTCAGCGTGGCTTTGGTTTCTGCATTTCCTGCTCGGCACTTGTATGTGCCGGAATCTTCAGGTGTCAGTTTCAGAATTTTGAGTTCTGCTGTGTGATTCTCCCACTTGGGTTTGTATTTTTCAGAGGGCTCAATGAGGGTGTGGCCCTTGAACCACTCTACGACCTTTGGAGAAGGCCTAAAATCACAGGACAGCACGACTGAATGGCGTTCTAAGGCAGTCTTATCCTCCAACTTTCTGGTAATCTGCACGTTAATATCTGTAAAAGAGGGTTGTGAAGGAGGAACAGATAAGAACAATCTGAAAAAAGAGGTGCAATTTGATCTGTAATCAACTTCAGTTAATACAAGGAGCACTCTTAATTTCTATTAGAGGTTTGACTTGCCAAGGGGCAACCTGAAAGATATGAAGGGTAGCATGATTTACACCAGGAATTTCTGCCGATGCTATGATTCCCAAAGGGATTGTTGTATATTTACGACCAAATGCAGGATACCAAATGCAGGATACCAAATGCAGGGCCAAAGCTTGAAAGTGTTGATGCCTTGTTTATTACTCAGCAAAATTCTTAATGAGGATTTTGTCTAAACAAGGGCTGAGTGGGGACTTCAGGATTGAGCCCAGGATATCTAGCATATGGAAAAATGAAGTTCAAAAGACTGGGAGCTTTTACTCAACTAGAATCTACAAAAACGCGGCTGCTCTCACCAAGCTTACCTAAATTATATTCAGCTCTTCTGGCACACCACACATTTCATTTTCAAAGCACTTTACAAACATCGTCAAATTAAGCTGAACAGCATCCACGTGAGTTACTGAAGTAGTACCATCAGCTAGGGAAGCTGAGGTAGGGGGGGTCTTGCCCATGACCTCAGAGAAGTTCAGTCAGAATTAGAACTCAAGGGTTGCTGATACCCAGTCCTGTATTAAAAGTACGATGGGCCTGATCCAAAGCCCACTAAAGTAAATGAAAGGGCTCCCACTGACTTTAATAGGGTTTGGATCAAATCCTATACCATACCTCTTCTGGCCTTCCTACTGAAACCTTTCCGTTCTACAAATGGGCCTGGAAACCTGCAAGAGGCTTTACTGGAAGGTTTCAGCCTTTTTCTGTGCTTGGGTGAGTAAAAACACATTGGGAACAGCCTCTCTTAGTATTTCTTTATTGCTGACCCTGACCCAAAGCAGAAAGTATAGAGGGTATAGACTACCAGAAGCTGAGCGTGGAAGAAAGGGGTGGATCACTCCATAGTGGCCCTGTTCTGTACAGTTCCTCTGAAGTTCTGGTATGGGCCACTGTAGGAGACAGGATACTGGGCAAGCCGGTCCATGGTATGAATCAGAATGTCAGCTTTTTTGTTCTTATGGGATCTTACTGTGACTGTCCTGGTTTTAGAGTCATAGATTTTAAGGCCAGAGGTTCCCTTGTGATCATCTAATCTGACCTCCTGGGTAACATAGACAATATAATTTCAAAAAGAACAGGAGTACTTGTGGCACCTTAGAGACTAACAAATATAATTTCACTCACTGATTCCTGCATTAGCCTAATAACTTGTGGTTGAACTCCAGCATATCTTGTAGAAAGACATCTTAGTTTAAAGACTCCAAGTGATGGAGACTATACAGAAAACAGTTGCAAGTTAGGCTGATATTACTTTTGGGTGAGTGGGAGAAGGTTCTGAAGGAGTCTGGGCCATGCTCTAATTAATTCTCACATCCAGGGCACATCAAATTACCTCTTACAAGCAGGTTTGCTGTGGATTTTGATTTGCCAATTGCAAACTGAACGGTGCCTGTCATGTCAGAATTGGTCTTCCAGAGAATCAGCCGATGGATGGTGCCTTCTTGCTCTATAGTAATGTTTCTGCCAGTCTGTAAGACCTCTCCACCCAGAGACCATTTCGGGGGCTTCACCGATGGAATGGAGATCTCGCATTCAAACTTGGCTTCTGTGGGCTCTGTCACATCCACATCACTTAACTCTTTTATAATATTAATGGATTGCTCTGGGATGAGGGTAGAAAGCAAGAAGAGGAAGATGTTAGACCAGCGGTTCTCAAAACTTTAGCAACCCAAGGGGACCCCCCCGCCCCCGAGTGCGCCCCATCCCCACTCCTCCCCCTCCCGCTCAGCATCTCCTGCACACTGGGGAACAGCTGTTCTGTGGCATGCAGGAGGCACTGGGGGAAGGAGGAGGAGTTGATCAGTTGGGCCAGCAGCCCCGGACACGATTCCACCCCTTCCCCGAAACGCGCCCTGTCCCCGCTCCTCCCTGTGCCTCCTGAATGCCGCTGAACAGCTGTTCCCTGGTGCACAGGAGGCGCTGGGAGGGAGGAGGAGGAGTTGATCAGCGGGGCCTACGGACCTCCTGGAGTAACCTTGTGGACCCCAGTTTGAGAAATGCTGTTAGACCATGTATTTAGGAATAGACTTTTTCATATTAATTATAATACTTCATGCCCAGAGAGGTCAAGAAGGTGAACACACATTAGTGAATTAAGCCTCACAGAACTGTCAGGTAGGTACATATTATTGGTTCCTTTTTATATATGGCAAAACATGCGACTGGTGAATGGTCAGACAGCGAGCCTGTGACAAAAGCCAGAAGAGAGTCTAGGTCTCCTGGCTTGCAGTCCTACTCCTTAACCACAAGACCATCCTTTCTGTTCAGTCATCAGAAACCAAGAAATATAAACCAAAATAGAAGGTTCACAGAATTAAAGACATCAGTGATGGGAAACATGTCAGGCATCTAGTTTGGGGGGAGGGATAGCTCAGTGGTTTGAGCATTGGCCTGCTAAACCCAAGGTTGTGAGTTCAATCCTTGAGGGGGCCACTTAGAGATCTGGGGTGAAATCAGTACTTGGTCCTGCTAGTGAAGGCAGGGGGCTGGACTCAATGACCTTTCAAGGTCCTTTCCAGTTCTAGGAGATAGGATATCTCCATTATTTTATTTTTTTTATTTATTTTAAATCCCACTGCAAAAGCAGAATTATTCCCTACAATAGGCTTTCTCCACTCTAATTGTAAAGGTCTCTAGAATGGGGATTCTACCACTTCCTTGGGAAGGATAGATCACAAGTTCATATTCCTGGATGCGCCTTTCCCCAAAATCCTAGGGGAAAGCAATGCCAACGGGTTGCAGAAATAACTAGCATTTCATCATTTTTTAAGTTACATTTGTAGATTACATTTCAAATACTTTCTGGAACTATCCACTCTCCCTCCAATAAATCGAAAGAAAATTGCCCAGTACCTTCAACGTAGAAATGAGCAGTGCTTGTGTCATCAGTAGCATCACATGTGTAAACGTCCTCATCCTGAAACTCGGCGTCGTTGATGAGGAGTTTCCTATAGACACCGTCACTCACCAGCTCATATTTCTGGCTGGGAAGAATCTCAACGTTCTTCTTATACCACTTAACCTTGGCAGTAGGGCGAGACACCTGGCATTCCAGGACACCCCGGTGCTTCTCAATAGCAATCTTATCGCGCAGAGGCTTCACAAATTTTACAGGCAGTTCTAAGGAGGAGGAATAAAAAACAAACTGTGTGGTTGTAGACTCATAGACTTTAAGCTTTCACAGACCATTGGGCATATTTACCTGCTAATAATCAAAGATCAATTAATTGCCAGATGAAACACATTAGTAACATTTCCTTCATTATCAAAAATTATTTGGAAATGATTGGGACCCCACTGCACACACCATAAGAAAAAGAGTTGGAGAAAGGAAGTATTATTATCCCCATTATACCGATGGGGAACTGAAGTACACAGAGGCTAAATACCTTGCCCAAGGCTGTGCAGGGCGTCGGTGGCAGAGGTGGGAACTGAATCCAGATTTCCTTAGTCCCAGTGCAGTGCATTAGTCCTTAGTCCCAGTGCAGTGGGGGGAGGGATAGCTCAGTGGTTTGCGCATTGGCCTGCTAAACCCAGGATTGTGAGTTAAATCCTTGAGGGGGTCCCTTAGGGATCTAGGGCAAAATCAGTACTTGGTCCTGCTAGTGAAGGCAGGGGGCTGGACTCAATGACCTTTCGGGGTCCCTTCCAGCTCTAGGAGATAGGTATATCTCCATATATTATTATTATTATTAACTACGAGGCCACCCTTCCTTCTCCCTCAGAATGTGCCTTTTAAATTAGACACAAAAATTCTCTATACAACTGTGGCAAGGGGCCTCCTCTGTCTTGCCGGACTTAGCACTTCCCCCTCTGGCGGTGTTAGGGCCTGGGGTAAATCAGCCCCACGCTGGACAGTGTTTGTCTTCCCCCTCTGTGTTTACTTGTCAGTATTTTCAAGGTAGGCCTCTGGGCAGGCCCAAGGAGTGCTCCTCCACCAAACAAGAAAAAGAAATCAACTTAAAAACACAAAACAAAGGGGGATCCCTTTCCCTGCCCTCTCGCTGGGAGGGTGCTGTCCTGTTTTTGGCCCTGGGGAGTCAGTCCTTCCCCTAAACAGGCACTCAGCTTTGGTGGTTTCCCTTGCCGGGAGGAGAGAGCCTCTCACCCTGGAGAAGCCCATCTCCCTGCTGCCACTAGCTCTGCAGCAACTTGTCTCTCCTCCACCTCCTCTCACCAGAGGAGGGGGTTTTAAAGGCCTCAGGCAGCCCTTAATCAGAGTCAGGCGTCTCTAATTGACCTGAGGTAACCCCTTCTTAGCTTATAGGGAAAAGGGCCTTTGGCATTCTAGGGCTAACCTACCTGCCTTCCACCACCCTCCTGCATCCCCCTCGATGCGCCAGAGGTTGGTCCTGGCAGGACTTACCAGAATCGCAGACCTCCTAGACTACGACCGGAGAGAGAGGATGCATCCCCTGGTGCTTGTTCAGTGCCTGGGGCTCTCCACCCTTTGAACTCCCCTGCACATACTTCAGGAGGTGAGGGCAGCCTTGTTGCTCATCTCTCAGGTTTACTTTAAGCAGGTCCTGTGGGAGGGTGTTCCCTGCCCATCCCTCGCCCCGGGCCCTCTGGATCTTTCCATCGGGCCCATGCCCCATGAGCTCCCTTAGCCACCCCCCGCATACCGCGAGCCGGCTGCACAACCTGCAGCCAGTTTGCTTCTGAACTGCGCCAAGGGCACATCTGTACACGCTCGTGCTCTATACTCTCCATTTCCTCACCCTCGTGTCCTGCCCCAATACTAAGTGGCGGGACCTATTGCCACTTGTTGAGGGTGAGGAACCCTGATGAGCCACTCTGTATTCCACGTTGGTCCCATGGCCCACTGGGGATATTAGTTGGTGGCTCCTTCATGGCGTCATGAGGATGGGCATGTATCTGGCGCGGTTCACTCCTATCCCAGATGCCTGTTCCTTTTGCGGCATGAGGGAGATCCTGGCGCACGCTTATCTTGAGTGCACAGGGTTGCAGCCCCTCTTCCGGCTTCTCCTGAACCTATTTTTATGGTTCTGGCTGCACTTCCCCCCTCACCTTCTTATCTACGCACATACCATGGCCCCACAAAGTCGCGACACCTCCCCATCAACCTCCTCCTAGTGATGGCCAAAGTGGACCTCTCTAACCCCCAGGACAGGATGTTGGCCCAGGGGGTGCTCTGCAACTGTGGGGCCTATTTCCATTCCTCTCTCCGTTCACGTATCTGGGCAGAGATCCCCTGGGCAGCGTCCACTGGCTCGCTTGACACCCTCAAGGAGCAGAGGGTGCTGTCCAGGGTTCTCTGTTCGGTGTCCCTTTCAGATTCCCTACTTATGACCCTTTGACCTTCATGCCTGTCCTTATTTTTGGTTTTGTTGTCCCCCGTATTTATTTGAATCCCGGGCCCAGTGGCTCCTCCCCTTGTGCCCGCCCACTTCCCGGTACCCAATAGGACTACCCTCTTGCAGCTGCCCAGCCTGACACATTGTCACACAACTTAAGTGTAAGGCAGCAAGGGACAATGCTCACAAGACAGAAATGGGGATGTCTTCTTAAAAGAAAAGAACATTTCCCCCCAAAATCTAAACATGGCTCTTTTCGTCTAAAAATAGGAATTAAAAAATTGTCTGTATCGAGAGGAAGACTTGTATCGTATTTAGCAAAGGTAAATACCCAACAAGAAGGTTGATTCTTTGTACAGGGAAACCCAGACAGTGGTGTTACGTTTTTTCCTGTTCATTTCAATGTAGCTAGGCTGGGATTTTCAGAAGTGCTAAGCGGCAGTTTCGCACTGTTCCCACTGAAGTCAATGGGAGCTGGTTACTTTATTACAAAAAACTGTTTTAACAATGCTGTCATTACTGTTAGACTTACCTTTAACTCTAAGTTGCGCTCGAGATTCTGCCTTTTCTGCTACAAATTTGATCTCCGCAGCATCTTCCACATGGACACTTTTGTAAACTAATGCATAGGTCTTTCCTGTGAATAAAAACACAAGCATACATAACCCGCTGTGAGAAGATGGTTTTATCTTCTGAGCCTAAATGCTGCTGGTATAAGCAGGCACTATTCTATTAGCTCTAACAGACCGATAGCCACTTTTGACAGTGGTGAATCTGACCCCAAGTCACAGGAAGTTCCTGTAGTTGTTAGAAAAGTAAAGTTGACTCCCTGTAGGACTGTAATGGCTCCCCTGTTCTGAATTTCCGTCTTGAATATGGATAGGCAGACACAGGTACATTATCACACACACTAACTCCAACCCAAATCCTTGTGCCTTTGAGGGACTGAACTGTACTTAGAATTATTTAATTCTGGGGGTGGTTGGACTCCTTTGGAGTGTCTCTCTCACACGTCCATACATTTTCCCTTTTTCTATCTCAAGAAACTGAAAGCCCCTCTTGCATAGCGATAGGCACCCTAGCTGGAGAAGATTGGACACAGCTGCTTCCAGCGTCAATCAACGCTAGGCAACGGCTCACTCCCTCAAGGAACCAAGTGCATTGCTCCTGCCTTGGAGTGCCGTGAAGGCAAGTGATCTATACTCACATCCCCCTTCATGAAAGCGGGTCCTGTTGCCACTACACTGCAATTCCAGTCCTACTTGCAGTTGACAATGGCACTAGAACAGTAGGACATACTACAAGTTGTAACTTCTCAAGTAGATTCCAGGAGTCAGCTCTCTGTGCTCAAAGCACAACACCTTCTGCTCCTCTTCCCAGTTTTCTCTGCCACATACCCATTAACAATACGGCGTGCAACACCCTACTTTTGCACCCTACCTTCTTGACGCATCTTAATGTTGTCTCCAGCCCTCAGTTTGTTGTCGTTTTTGTACCACTGGGTTTGGACTTCATCATGTGAGATCTCACAGGTGAAAGATGCACTCTCCTTTTCATTCACTTCCACATCTTCCAGTGGTTTAATAATCTTGATATCTCGGGCTATGGGATCACAGAGACATGTTTATATTTGGTTCCTCCATAACTTTATGAAGTTGATTTATTTTTCACAAAGTCCCCCTTGAAAAAATGTGATTATAGCTTGTGTTTTAATCCACACTTGCCTGCCTTCCTCTGTACAAATCCTTCCACAGCATAATAGACACATTTTAGCCTTGTACGTATCTGTTGAATTACCAATGACTTCATAAAAGTAGCTGTGCACTCCTAGGGTAACATTTTGCATATAATAGGATAAAATTTGGTCCTAAAGCAAATTTTGGCCCTTAAGTATGATTTGGCCAGTTAAATATGATTCATCTGAGGCCTTTTCCAATCTGCCCTGGCCACTGAGAATTCCTCAAAGTGTTTTATTTTAAAGATACCGTAATAGACGGGCTTCTATCAGCCACCTCAATCTATTCCCCGCTCGGAAACAACCGCTGGAAAGTTCACATGATCATAGGTAATTTGTCATGATTAATACTCTCAGGAGGAGCCTAGGATTCATCTACCGAGAAAACTTAATCAACTAAGTGTCAACCTTTAAGATGGTTCTCCTTGACAGTCAGAGTTAAGTCAAGCATTAGTGGAGCAAGCTGAGGAAACTTATACCATGCCAAGGGATGTCTTAACCAATCACTTGCTAAATACACAGGCCCTGCTCCTGGCTGTGCTGTGGCTGTTTTGCACTGCTAGTATAAAGCATCCCTGAACATGGCAGAGTCAACTATGGAATGATCCAACTCAGTATGGGGGTGATGGGGAATCCTCCAGCAGTGCAGAGCCAATGTAATAGCTCCTTCACCACCCCCTTTCTGCAGCTACTGCAATGGGTGTGGTCCAGTGAAACTGGCATGGACAGGGCTTCCCTAAACCCCGGCGATCCACGGCCCCCAGAACAGCCCCTGTGGGCCAATGACAGCCAATACAAGTTAGAGCAACCTAAGTTATGCCAGGGGACTGGACTAACACACAGCAAGTTCCAGCATTGGGAGAGAGCACAGGCAGCTCTGTCTTTGCACCGTCCTCTTTGTGGCTGGCCACAGCCCCTGTTTGTGTTTCACAACCACAATAAAAAACATCATTTCCACTCAGAGAGGTCACCGTCAGTGGAACTCTTTAGCCCAAATTAAGCCCTGAAGCCTAGTTCTAAAGTCAGCTACGCAGGCTTTCCAACAACAGGTGTTCCTGTAACTTCATGACGTCACTTCTGTGTTACAGTCCAGTGAAATCAGAATCAGGTCTCTTCTGTAAGCACCTGCCCAATTCCATTGACATGAGTGGAGTTGCAATCATTTACACCAGCTCTGAATCTACCCCTGTCGATTTTATCAGAGCCTTTCACTACCCAAAGGGAAGTACCTCACACAGCCTGCATTAATCTCAGAATTGCCTGTGATGATATGTCTATGTGTATATGTAAACGAATCAGCCTCCAAAAAGCAACAAATCCAAAGCTCTAACTCAAGAAGAAAGGGAGAGCAGGAATGGGACATTTTCTAAAACCATCTCTGCAACTTGACCTGAGTGGCTGCCGAATGGCAACATGGAACTGGAAACAAAAAAGGGCTGTTATGTTATATTTTCATATGACCGATTATAGCCCAGACCGCTACTCCACACAGTTCAAAAACCTCCTTCAGCACTGCTAATACCTGAAACTTCAGAGGAAGATGAGAAATTCTATCAATCCTCAGCAGTTGTGCACTGCTGTACACAGAGGACAAAATCCGGTCTTGACACCTATGGCAGTAAGCTAAGCTAATGAAGTATGAGATTTTATTTTCCCATCTTAGCATTTGTAGCTTAAAGTGGAACAAATACTGTGACCCCAGCTTAGTTGTATCCACTTCTGACTCTGGCAAAGACTCACTGAATCAATGGTAGAGTCTGAACTAAAACTTGGGAGTTCTAACCATTTGACCATGGCAGTCTACCAAGCCATACTGTATCTGGTCTCTTGCCAATCGTTCGTCATAATTTGTTGGTCATTATAAAAATCAATAAACAAAGTTTAACAGAATAAGGAAAATGATAAATAGCCATGAGCCCTGGAAGAAAAAGTTGGCACTTGCAAAAGTACCTACAGAAGAGAAAACCGAACGAGGCAGAAATCACCTAGGAAGCATTTTGTGATAGGCTGTCAGATAATGCAAATACACCTCCAAAACAGGGAACATTTCCTCTGTCTATCAAACATACCATGGACCATAAGGGTAGCGGAACTCTTGTCATCAGCTGCATCGCATACATAGGTTCCTTGGTCATCATAGTCACACTTGTGAATAATGAGGCTTCTCTTAATTTCCTGGGAAATAATTGTCACTTTTTTACTTGGGCGGAGCTCAGATCCGTTCTAGAAGGAAAAAACCAAAACAGGATAATCGCTTATTACCCTTATATAAGCCTTGGCTCAGTGCAGCATTCACACGTACCTAACTTTATACACATGCTTATGTCTCACTTACGTCAATGGGACTTAAGCACATGACTGAAGTTAAGCACATGCGTGAATGCATCACCAAATAGGGATGGACTTAAGCATGTGCTTAAAACTTTGAGGAACTAGAACCACAGTGTACTCATCCAAGGGCCTCAAAGCATTTCATAAACAGTAAATAATTAAGCCTCACAGCTCCACTCTGAGACTTGTCACTATTGTCCCCATTTTACAACGGGATGAACTGAGGCCCAGGAGAGGTGATCTAACATGCCCAGGAGTGCAAATAGAACCCAGGAGTCCTGGATCCCAGTCCTGTACTGTAACAATTTGACAGCATGCCTCATGGCTAAATGAGTCAGGAGACTGGACCAATAGTCATCAACAAGCCTTACATAAAAGCACCAAAAATCTGAAAGTTTACTGTAAATTCCAGAAAAGTTGAAATTTGGGACTACCTCCATGAAAACACCCTTAAAGATCTGGTACGTAAACATTCTAGACAGAGGTAAGGTAGACTGGACGAGCTAACAGACAAAGAAAACTGGGGAGTTTTGATTAATGTTGGATAACCAGAGCTACACAGAAACAGCCCATATCCATATCCTTTTGAAGTTAATGGAAAGGTGCCCACTGACTTCAGAAGAAGTTAGATCAGGCCCTAAAAGAGAAATGAAGATGTTATTGTCTACTAAATGTTGTACCTTAAACCACTTGACCTCCACATTAGGCCTGGAGAGCTCGCACTCAAATGTCACCTTATCCTTCTCAGGAGCTTTGATGTCGAGCAAAGGCTTGCTTATTTTCACAGGCAACTCTGCCAAAAAAGAAAATACGGTAAGAGGAGGATTGGGTTTGGTAGGAGCACAAGACTCAGAGAATAATCAATAAACAGGATACATCTTAAGTGATTACTATATCCTGTAAGCAAAAAAAAAAAAAAAACAGGAAAAGAAAAAAATTGTTTTGCGTATTCTGCCATTGGCTCACAGCCCATATTTAATTTATTCAGTACATAAGGTCATTATTATTAATTATGATTTGTTCCTGGTACCAGACAGAATATGCTAAGCAGTGTATAAATAACAAGAAAGACAAAGACCCTGCCATGACATTCAGATACAGACAAGAAGCAAGCAAGCAAGGTGGACAAATGGCAATCATCTGCATCCTGATTATACACAGTTTTAATGACAACATATACATTATCTATATAAAGAACTAAAGACAGTCATAAAATTACCCTACATCTATACCATGATAGTTACTGGTAGGCAACAGAGAAAAGGCGGGTCTTCGGGAGGGATTTGAATAAAGGAGGGTCCAGCTCAAGAAAGAAGTTCCATGCACAATAAGGGAAAGGATTGCCTTCACTTGGTACCTTAGACAGCACCAAGCAAATTGTCAGTACTTAATAACAGATAATCATCAATCATACATAATAATAGGTGGGGATGTGTGAAAGGGTATATTTATATCAGCTTTCTCTGCTGTTTTCTTGTGCATCTCAATAGTAAATACAGAAGCGAGGTATGAACTCCACTTGCCATGAACTGCAGAATATTGACACGCACGGCTCTGAAAACCTCAGGCATTAACAACTAATCAAAGACATGCCCAGATGGACTGTGTCACTGGCAGTGAACCTATGGCATGCACTGTCTATTCTACAAGAACACATCCCAAGCGGAGTTCCAGACTGCAGGGGTATATACCTGTTACTATAAGCCTCCCTGAAGAATGGATGCCTTCTGCCTTGAAGGAGATGAGGCCTGAGTCTTCTAGCTTCAGGGACGAAAATGTCAGTGAATGTTTCTTCCCCAGGACGCTAATGTGGCAGTTCTCCCCTGGTTTCAGTTTCAGGCCATCCTTCATCCAGCTTCCTTCCACATCCTCATGAGACAGCTCCAGCTCGAAAGTGACAGTCCCCTTTTCACGGGCTTCCAGCGGCTGCAGGCCTTTCACCAGTTTGATCTGCCTCACTGAAAAACAAACGATATTGAAGGGTTGGAGACATTGCACTGGAAGCAAAGATAACCTCTCCACCCACTCACTCAGAGCAAAGGTAGCAGATTAGTCACTTCAAACAAATAAACAAAAGTGAATCAAACCACTGACACTGGCCAGTACCAGATGTCCTAGAGAAGGTAATTTTTGTTAATTATTTGTATAGCAGTAGTGCCTAGAAGCCTCTGTCATGGACCAGGACCCCACTGGGCTAGGCACTGTACAAACACAGAACAAAGAAACAGTTCCTAACCTGAAAAGTTTACTGGCCATATACAAATGAGAGACAACAGGTAGGTACACCAGACAGATGGGGGAGCACAAGGAACAATGAATCAGCCCTTGTCAGCCTTCCAAAAAGAATAAACTATGGGGTGAAAATAGCAAGTAAAGGAAGGAGTGAAAAATTTGTATAAAAAAGTCTCACCGTACACAGTATAGTGCCTAGGATACCCACTTGAACCAGCCTCACTTTTGGGGAGTTTTACCTACCCTGAATATATAGCACCAACCGCTCATCAATTAGAAAGATCAATTTAGTATTTAAAACTGAATCACTCTTAAAAATGGATTAAAATACCAGAAAAAAAATGAGGATAGTTAACTTCAGTAAAACCATAAAACGCTCACAAAATTTTAAACTCCACAAGGCTGAATTGGGAATAGTCCAACCTTCTAATGTGTCTGCAGAAGAGATGAACCCAAGCCACAAAGTTCAGATATGGATCCAGATATCCAAACATTACCAGGAGTTCACAGGGGTGCTCAGTTCCATGGTTGTGACTAGGGCCTGGGTCTTACTCTTAGGTGTCCACTGTCTTCTTCAAGACTCAAAACCCTCCTGCCACTGATGGACTCCGCCCTCGTAGGCTCCAGAGCGACTGTGGAACTGCTTCATGGAGCTGCTTCAGAAACTAGGCCCAAGTAGTTCTATGTGGCCACAACCCCTTCTGCCTCAGGAAGAAAGCCAAAGAATCCGCACAGTGATGGATCCTTTAGCCCTCCCTACTGTGCATTGCTGCCCTGTTCCTCCACATAGTAGGGGATGTGCAGTACCTACAACAAATCTCTAAATCTTACTCATTCTCTGTCCAATGAAACTGCACTGGTTCCTCTGCCAAGGCATCTTTTCCACGACCACCGAGGCCGAGGCAAGTTTTGTCCCCCGGGACATTCTTTGCCCATGCCCAAGGAGTGGAGAACAGACATTTTTCCAGGAGTTTGCACTGTTGCTTCCCTTTCTCGGAGACAGATTCTGAACTCCATTCCCTCTATGGGCTGCATTAGTCCTTGACTCTTCATCTAAGTTTACAGCCATTCCCTTCCCCCCTCTATGGTGTCTCATTCTTTAAGCTGACAGATGCTTCCAAAGAATCCGGGGTGCCTGCTGCTGTGATGACCTTTCCTCTGGTTCAACAGATACTCCAGCAGTTCAAACAGGGAATGTGCTGAGGTTGCTGGAGATGAGCTGGAGGGGAAGGGATTAGCAAAAAACACCCTTGGCTACACTTGCAAGTTAAAGCGCTGCAAAGCCTCCCCCAGCGCTGTAACTCACTCCCCGTCCACACTGGCAGGGCACTTGCAGCGCTGTATCTCCCTGGGTACACCGCTGCAGGTACTCCACATCTCCGCGAGGAATAACAGCTGCAGCGGAGTGGCTACGACTCACGGGTGTGAGTGTAAACGCTTGCAGGGCTGTATTAATCACCTTGTCAAGTGGCCAATCCTCTCCGTTGTTGTGACCGGCTGCAGGAATGCGGAAGTGCCGGTTTCAAAGCTCGTACCACAGAGCAAAGCAAACAATTTGCAGCTTGCTTTGAGTGAGTAAACGAATGAGCAGGGGGCCGGGAGTTCGGAACTTGCAAAATAGAGAGCTGACATGCTCCAAAAAGCACTCTCTCTCCCCCCACAATCCCTGTCACAATCCACCCCACCCCTGTTTTGAAAAGCACATTGCAGCCATATGAATGCTGGGATAGCTGCCCATGATGCACTGCTCCCAACACAGCTGCAACTGTTACAAGTGTGGTCACGCCACTGCGCTGGCAGCTGTCAGTGTGGACAGACTGCAGCGCTTTTCCCTACTCAGCTGTACGAAGACAGGTTTACCTCACAGCGCTGTACAGCTGCAAGTGTAGCCAAAGCCCAACTCAAGAAACGGAGCAAGTTCTCAGCAGACACCCTCCAGCCATGTAGTAAAGATAGGCCTGGCATAAATTTCTTCTTTTGCGAACATCCGCCCCCATGAAGGCATCCGGGGAAAAGTCTTTAAAGGGTTTACTTTAAAAGAAAATATTACAGGCTGGAATTATGTCAAGAGATCTGCAATCTTCCCTCTCAATATTAATATTCTAGTTACTGCTCTCACACTGCTTTCACAACGGTGTAACTCAATTGACTTTACGGTTACTCCTCTGCATTTGCACTAGTGTAATGAGAGCAGGATCAGGCCAAATGGTATCAATGCAGATCAAGATTATTAAAAATGGCTTCCTAAAATCAAGCTTCTTAGCCCAATGCAAAGCATCTAAATAAGGGCCCCAATTTTCAAGACTACTGAGCACTTAGAAGCTTCAATATGGACTGTTAGGTGTGCAGCACGAGAGCTGGGCAAAAAAAATTTGTCCAAAAAATGGAGAATCAGGGGCTAGGTAGTTGCCATCTTTATACCTAATAGCCCAGAAGTCAGGGACCTCACCTGGGTTGTGCGAAACTGAGGTTCAAAGCTCTTCTCTGGTGCAGGGACTTGAACGCACTTCTCCCACATCCCAGTTGAGTGCTCCAACCACTGGGCAATCGGATAAAAAGGGTGGTGAAGCGGTAAACACCTCCAGCACCAGCTTCCCATAGATCCAGCCCTTCATTTCCTCCCCCACCCCCGGGTTGTTCTTAAAAGGCTCACAATGAAAAATGTTGTTCAACCCAAAATGAAATTTTTCTGACATTTCTGATTTCCTGAAAGTATCAAAAAAGTTGGTTTCTTTTCTACCCAAATCAAATCAGTCGTTCGCACAGCTCTATCCAGCACTTTTAAAAATCAGGACATTTATTTAGCAGCCTGAATATGGATTTAGGAGCATAACTTTAGGCGTCTACTTTTTAAAATCTTGGCTTTGGTGTAAAACCAGCATGGTATCAGAATTAGGCTTATAATCTTTGCATTCTGACTTGTATGACTCATAAATATTGCATACCGTATAGCTTAAGATGGACACCTTTCCCTATGCCTTCTTATAAAGAAAGCAGGGCTGATCATATGCAAAGAGAATCCCCTTGGTTTCCCTTTGTAAAGTCACAGTTTGTTTCAGATCACCTTGTACATTTTAAATCTCATTGTGCATTCAGTTCCAGCACTCACTAATCTGTAACCATTAACACCCCTATTTAGAGCTATCTCATGTAGAGAAGCTAAGAATAACTAAGTGATGAAAATGCAGCTAGATGTATGGGAAGCACAAGGGGAGAAAAAAATCATCTGGCACAGAAATCCACTCTTGTCTTCAGAATGGGTTAAAAAAAAAAAGAGAGACATGTAATTAGCCTTGCACGGCACAAAGCATGCAAAACCCTAATGAGGAAAACACTTTTTGCAGCAATTAAAAGTAGCCAAGCCATTACAATATAAGCAGGGATCGGGTGCCAGAGCTGTTTTGTTTTTAATTCATCAATCTGGAAGTGACAAACAGACTTGTTGGAAGGAATGCTGAATGTTTCCTATAAAGGGATCATTGCGTGAAAGATGACAGAGGAGCAGTACTGTACCGTGTTCCACTGCATTCTACCTCTCTGTATAATACTGTATTATATTTTACATTTACTGTGGGCATGGACCCAGCCAAACAGTCTAGTACAATTAGACAGAAGGCTGGGGATTTCTGTACATAACTTCTTGAGTTTTAGCTAAGTTCCATAGTACAGGTTTTCTAAGGGTATGTCTTCACTACCGGCCGGATCTGCGGGCAGCAATCGATCCAGCGGGGATCAATTTATCGCATATCTACATTTTACATTATAAATATTAAAGGGACACTCAGGTTAAAGGTTGCTTAGTTTTAAAAAGTTACTAATAATGTTTAAAAATAGATTTTTAAATGTTACTAACAATGCCTGAGATTATTGTAATTGAAAGAATTTTTAAATACCTAATTTACTGCCTACTATTTATATAAATTCCTGCTCTAATTTAAATGTGAATTTACTTTGTCCATATTCTCACTGTTATTGTGGGGGAGGGGGGTTCCCTATGAGCATGCAAGTAGTCTAAGTATATTAGCACAAATGTTCATGGAACATGAAGGTTAAGTTTAACCTTACAAGCGTTCATGGAAAGTGTTCATGAATTTCCAAATATTTTATGCTTATTTATAATTTGTATTATTAGAGTGCGTATACATCCTAACTTAGAACAGGGCCCCCTGTGCTACACTGTGGCAAATGAGATGAAATGATTTGTGTAGGCTCACATACAGGAAGTCTATGGTAGAATCAAACGCAGAATCTCCTAAATCCCCGTCCAGTGTCATAAATACAAGACCGTCCTTTCCCTTGCATTTGTGCTGAAAACCTAATTGCAAAGAGTAATGTTCATCCAGTTAAAAAGAGTGTAATGTCATGCGATTGATGTGAACAACCACAACTAACACAGAAAATTCAAACTGGGAATACCATGTACCAAATATTTTTGCATGTCTACTGGCTGCTCTATTACGTTGTACGTCCCCTTAATGAATAGGTGTGTTGAAGATTAATCTTTGAAGTTAACAAAATAAAAAAATTCAAATAAAAAATCCTTCTTTTAATAATGAATAAACTTGAGGCAATCACTGTTTGCTAGCAGATGTACTAAAAGCAGGAAAAGGAGCCAAATTCATTGTGATGCATTCACGCAACTCTATATATGTGATTTATAAATTTATGGCAGCTTGAGCAATGAACACGTGCTAGTCAGTTTCACTTTTATTTAAGGTTATTTCACATACAAGTTGTCCTGTATTATTCCAAAGTTACACTGCATGGGTTGCAAGCACTGCATGAAATGTTTACGTGGCTTTAAAGAACTGTTTCCGTTGGAATTTATTTTTTAAGTCGTGGGAACATTTCTATTGGTCTGAGGTTTTGTAAAACACATTTTTACAAAAGCCAAATTTTGAGCCAAGTTTGATTTGACAATGTTTCCCTTTCCAACGTATTCTCAATAAAAAAAAAATACAGGTCAAGGGGACTAAAGTGATGCTAATATCTCAAAGCCTGTAAAACTCAATATACTCCTGGTAACATATCAAAAGCCACTTCAAAGAAGGATGTCTTCTATTGTATTTAATTGCCTTCCTCTCCTACAGCTTGAATTGTAAAAGTTAAACTACTGAAGAAAGGCAGCTTCTAAAATAAGATATATGGTACTTGCAGAAAAAACAAGTACTGCATACATTTTGTTTATTATCATTCTACAGCTCATGGACCCACTAAATATCCCTGCCCTCTAACTGCCTGGTTGGTACTTTTAATCGTCCTCATCACAGCCAGAGTCTGCTGTTTCCTAGGGCTAATCAGTTTGGTGGTGGTTGGATGAGCAGCTGCCACCAGAGCTGATAACTATCCTGTATCTGGATATTAAAACAGTGTCTCTTGTCAGAGGACAGCAAAGAAAACTCTGAAGAGGAAGAAACTATAGAAACAGGGTGTGAAAAAGATTACACAGACCTGGCTTTTTTTTTAATACACTTGGGCATCAATTTCTGATACCTTTGATTGTGAAATCTTCTAAGAAAGGAAATATACAGGAAGATGTGACCAGCAAGGCAGAGCCCTATTTACAAATAAGGACAATGAACTTCTGGGGGCATAACAAAGGGGTACAGAGGTATAACCTCATTCCTTCCATCTGTGAGGACAAGCCGCCAGTGGGCTTGGAAATTCTGGGGAAAGGACATGGGTAAGCTATTTTGTTGGGGATAGGCGAATGCTTTGCTAGTTAAGTTTAGGGTCCAGAAAGTAAAGTGTGTTATGATTTTGTTTTATATGTAACCATTTGTTTCCAATATTCCGACTTTCTCTCTCTAGAATCCATGTTCTTTGATAATAAACTTATTATTGTTTTCACTACACATCTTTATGTGCTGTGTGTTAAGTAAAGTGGTCCCCCTGAGTTGAATCTTACAGACCGCTGTGTACTTTGGGAATAGCAAGTCTAAGAGTTGTGGGTCCAGTGGAACAGGGGCTGGGCCCTGCAGAGGGCTGCTCAGAGGTCTCGGAGGTTGGAGTGTGCCTATCGCTAACCCGTACAGAGAGAACGAGGCCCGCCGAGGCCTGGCAGGCAGTGCTTGTGTTGCCAGAGGCTGGTGATTTCAGGGAGCTAATCCACTGCAGGCACAGACAAGACTTCCTCACGCTAAGGGCTGGTGCCTTAGGCGCCTCACAACCCTGGGTGCCCCTGGGAAGCATCACACTTTATAACTCTGGGATCTAGACTAGCTAAAGCTGCTCTAAGGCCAGACGCCTTACGGATGTTTCACAGCAGCTCCTTTGCTTTTGCTCCATGTCCGTTCGCAACCTCTAAACTCTGGGTCTGAACAAACCCAAAATCTCTGTAAGACTGAACTTCACCCGGCTTTCCACTGAAATCACTGAAACCCACAAATTTCACAGGATTTCACGGCAAAGCCATAAACTGGCCTGGGTTTGGTCAAAAACTCACCCCAAGGTTTTCAACCTTTCCACAAAGATCATCTGAGTTTTGAATTTTAACAAAATGCAAAGCCAGGTGAGTTTCACATGGTGTCTGGCCCTGTTAAGAATATTTCTCACTGTTGAACAATTAGCTCTATGGATTTCCTGCGTACACACTAGATACAGACATGAGCCAGAACACCATATCCAAATTCAGCAGAAATCGCCAAGTTCACATCTGGACCATTACATGAGGGCTCAGCCTCTCGAACCTCTCTCTTCATCTGTTCGATATTCAAAAGGTGCCTAAATATCATTTATTATTTATATAGCATCCAAACTCCTAAGGGTGCTTTACAGACATATAACTAGACAGATCCTTTCCCTGAAGCACATACAACCTAAATGAAGATATGGCGTTACAATGAAGACAAAGGGAATGCGGGGAAGGAGTCTGAATTACAGAGGTTACAGACTGAAGAGCGTTAGTTTATTTGAATACTCAAACACTTGTTGGTAGAGGATTTGTTATTTTAACGTTAATTGCATTTCAAGAGCTGTTTTGTGGGGGGTATTGTAAGGAAGAGAGGTGGAATATGGAATGGTGGGAAGAGGAATGATTTCATAGGAGCAAACGCATGGGACAAAAGACAGAATGGAAAGGGGTGAGGGAATTTGAGAGGAGAAGGGACGAGCTCAGAGGTGTAATGGTGAACAGGGGGAGTGAAGGCAATAGACACGGGACTGTGGTAGTTGGAAACAGTAGAAGGAGGAGGTCAGAGCAAACAACCAATCAGCTGTGGTAGCTCCAGCGTTCACGTTCTCCCGCACAGTCATTTGACTGGCAGCACGCTAAGAAGAAACACCCACATTCCCAAAACCAGCCTCCTAACATTGGCTACAGCACAGATGGACATTCAGCATCAACTTACTTTGCACATTCAGCTTGGCCTGGGTCTTCTCTTCGAGAGTCTCACAGCAATAGAAGCCCCGGTCAGCAAAGGTGATGTTCTTAATCATCAAGCTGTGTTTCGTCCCCTCGGCCTTGATCTCGACATTGTCACTGGACTGCAGCACGACACTGTTCCTCATCCATTTCACCTCCACGGAAGGCTTGCTCAGCTCTACCTCCAGGGTCACCGTGTCCCTCTCCTCAACCGTTTTGGGCTCCAGTTTCTTCTTGAACGTCACCGGCGCCTCTGGCAAATGAGAGGAGACAAGAGTAAAAGTTGAGAGACTCAGAAAACTGGCTCTAACGTAAGATTAAAATGTTGGCTTCTGAAGAAATCAAAGTTGGGGAAAATCGATGTGAACAGAAGCAGTATCTCCAGCACTGCAACGCTCTGGGCACTATTCTAACATGTGGAACACATGCATTTTTCATCCCCATGGCCAAGTCAGAAAGTCAGTAAAAGGAACATACAAAACAACACATCCCACAGTGTGGATGACAGTCAGTCAAAGGGACCTTACTCTCTCACCTCGGACTGTGAGGGTGGCTTTGCTTTCCACACCCTCTGCATTGGCTGAGATTTCTGCTGCATCCGCCAGAGTCAGGTCAGCGATGGTGAGGCTGTGGTTGGTGTCCTTCTGAGAGATCACGTGTTTCTTACTGGCTTCAATTTTGACACCATTTCTGTGCCATGTAACCGCAGCATCGTTGGGGGAGACGGTGCATTTGAATGTGGCCTCTTTTCCTTCTTCAGACACCACGTTGTGAAGGCCTGTAGTGAACTTCACCACTCTAGGAGCTGACAGAGAAGGAGGAGACATTTTAGTAGCACATGCATGACAAACCCGCATTCTGCGAGCACCTCCAGAGGGCAGACTGGCTCAGTAAACCATGGTTTTCCCACGGATATTTCATTGTGTGACAGTGTGTGCTCATGGTAATATAGTCACATTACATCTCACTGTCCAATTTTTATATATGGAGGTGCCATCCCTAGGATAGGAGCAAGCGTGTAAGGGAAAATCCTGGGTCTAGATTCAGGATCCTTAACCCCAACCTCACATGCAATATCAGGACCAACAAGTCCACAGCCTATCTAACATGAGACCCCAACTCAGTCACAACAACATTCTTTGCAAAGAGAACCTTCGCCATTTTTGCAGGAAGGTAGCAGAGTTCTGCCCTTCGTTGTATATGAAATCAATTGAAAAGAGACCATCCAAATACAGAATCTGAACATGCTCTAAAACCGCCATAGTTCAAACTGGGTCCTGGGAGGAGACTTTTTAAGGCTCACATATAATTTGGACTTTAAAGTGGACATGGTAAGGTAACAAACTGTGGCTTCACATATACTAATACCAAGATTGACCCCGGGACTTTCACCACCAAAATCACGGGGCTCTGCTATGTGAGATAAAAGAGAAACTTGGTTAAGCAGCAAGTTATATCCAGTAGAGGGCGATACAGTCAACCACATACTACTTTAGCAGGACTCTGCACTAGCTCCTATTGTTGCTGCTAACTAAATTTATAGATTTTTATCATTGTTTAAATATTATTTAAATATCATTTCTAGGGATCTTCTACCTACAATATACATTGCATCTCTCTCTTTCAGAATGGCAGTCATGCTGTCTATTCATTAACTGTAAGATGGGAGCCCTTATTTTCCCAGCTACCACATACATGTCTGCATGCTAGCCAGAGGCGTAGCGAGCGCCCTCCGTACCCTCCGACCGGAGGGGGCCCCACAAGGAAGGGGGCCCCTAAAAGTGGCAAAATAAATACCGCATTCCAGTTTCTGCATTGTAAGGGGCCCCGCCCGGACATATGTTCGGAGGGGGCCACCGTTCAGAGGGGGCCACGTTCTTTGTTGCTACGGCCCTGATGCTAGCAAC
This sequence comes from Trachemys scripta elegans, assembly GCF_013100865.1. Lineage (NCBI taxonomy): Eukaryota > Metazoa > Chordata > Testudines > Emydidae > Trachemys > Trachemys scripta. The sequence goes on along the minus strand of NC_048299.1, from coordinate 6,625,169 downwards.
AATGTCCCCTGACCTCTTAACCCAGGCAGAATTTTTTTAATGCAGCTCTTTAGCACTGTAATGGAAGGGGAGGGGAGCAGGATGTCACACGCAATGTCATGGATCTGGCAAGGTACCTTTGGGGGTGACCTGAATGCTGCTTTTGTCGTCCCGCGATTCACAGGAGTACTCTCCCTTGTCTTCGGCCCGGAGTCCCATTATGGTCAGGATCCGCTTGACACCATCCTCACGAATCTGGAAGCGCTTGCTGGGTTTGACCTCAACTCTGTCCTTGTACCACAGCACATCCCCCTTAGCCTGGCTCAGCTCACAGGTCAGAGAGATGGTCCCTCCGATCTCGGCACTGACTGCTTCTAATTTCTTTGCAAACTTCACAGGGATTTCTGAGATTCATTGGAAGGAAAACAATGAACGCAGAACAGATCAGAAAATTGTTTTCTTGCCCTTTTTTTTTTTAATAGGGGGATTTTTGGATCAGAGGAAGGTGGGAAATTCAAGAGATTGTCAGCAATAGAAACGTCGCAAATTCTGACTCAGTAATAATAATAGCAACTTTTCATCCACCCATCTCAAAACATGTCATGAAGAGTGGGTAAAACACACACACACAAAAAACCATTTTTCACTGGAGGACACTAAGATTACAAAGCAGATTAGTGACTTTCCCAGGGTCTCTCACACACACAGTGAGTCAGGAATAGAGCCCAGGTCTTCTAACTGCTGGTCCAACGCCCCTGTAGGCTGGCTGCCTATCCTTAGAGAGTGGGAATGGACACACAGCTGAAAGCATATTTATCAAGCGACAAATCCAGGGCCCTGAGAGCTGAGCAAGGATGAGGGGAGGGGGATTTTCAACTGCAGCCTTTGGCCTCCACCCCTGAGCAAGATCCATTTGACTTTGACTTTGGGGGGAGGGCTAGCTCAGTGGTTCGAGCATTGGCCTGCACAACCCAGTGGTTTGAGCATTAGCCTGCAAAACCCAGGGTTGTAAGTTCAATCCTTGAGGGGCCATTTAAAAAAATTAAAAAAAAAATTGGGGGGAGGGCTAGCTCAGTGGTTTGAGCATTGGCCTGCTAAACCCAGGGTTGTAAATTTAATCCTTGAGGGGAAAAATTAGGGATCTGGGGCAAAATCAGTACTTGGTCCTGCTAGTGAGGGCAGGGGGCTGGACTCAATGACCTTCCAGTTCTACAAGATAGGTATATCTCCATATATATATTGTTGGGAATGAAGCTGACGTGCCTGCTGCTGTTCCTCTCACCTTTCACCTGCACTTTGAACTCCTGCTTGTCGCTCTTTGTCTCGCAGGTGTACACAGCACTGTCTTTGCCCTCAGCCAGCTTCACAGTCAGAGTCCTGGAGGCCCCGTCAGCCTTAATCTCATACTTTTTGCTTCCCTTGATCTCAGTTCCATCTTTGAACCACTTGACTACGGCCGTTTCAGGTGTTACCGAAGTGGCCAGTGTGATGCTCTCATGTTCCTGAACAATGATTGGTTCTTTCTGGACAAGTTTCTTTTGGAATTTTGCCTCTGGTTCTAGAGAAATAATCAAAACAAACAAACAAACAAACAGGTTGGTTTCCTGCTCCCTAGAACAGTCGTTCTCAACCATTTTTTGCTCCATGACTCATAAAATAACCCAAAAGTTGTCCTGTGATCCCCATAGCCCAGGGATACGGCTGAATGTTTGCAACTTGCTGTCTCTTTTATCTTGGATTGAGTGGGAAATGATCAGTTGTTCCTTCATAGAGGTAATTTGTTATAGAATCAAAGATAATGGAAAAAAATACACATGTACATAAACACGCATCTGGAAGCCTCTAAGATTCTTCTTTCGTATGAAAATTACTCTGTCACCACGGTACTAATTCAAATTCAACTCTGTGGACTTGCTGCACCCTAAAAAATTTTCCTTGTTTGTACCTACTACGCTATGGGCTCACTTTTCTCCTCCTCTCATGGCCTCATCTCTAACTCCCATAATGCATCAGGCCTTTAACACATGCTGCTACTCCATTTAACTAGCACCATTCTTCCAAGTCACCATTTCTCCTCTTTAAAACTCTTCCACTTCTATCTCGCTTTCAACCCACTATCTCTGTGAAATGATTTGAGATTGTGTCTGTGAAGGAGACAATGTAAAAATAAACCATGTAGCACTGTGTTATACAACGTAAAGATTATCAGCCAAATTCTGCCTTCAACTACATCTACACAGCACCGACAAAGTGAATAGGATAAATTAATCTGTGGTGTAGCTTATTTGAAGTCAGGGATGTAACACCTGGGCAGATCTTGGCCCAGTTACTACCAGGAATTAAGGAGTATAAAATATTCACTCCAAGCACAGATGAAAAATCTGACCTCAATTCTGCCCAGAATGAGTGTGCTAGCGAACACTCACCTACTGCTTCAATCTTGAAGGTCAGTTTCTGGCCTGCGGTCTCACAGGTGTACTCTCCAGCATCCTCCTTCTCCATCTGCTCCAGGACCAGACGCCGGGATTTACCCTCAGACTCTACTTTGAGTTTCTTGCTGGGGGTGATCAATTTGCCGTCCTTGTGCCATTTCACTTCAGTCTTGGCCTGGGCCACTTCACAGGACAGGATGGTGCTCTCTGTCAGCACAGCCTTCACCTCCTTCTGCACCTTCTCCTGGTTTATAAATGCAGATTCTGGCTCTGAGTAGGAAAAAGAAAAGAGAAAAATGACTGATTAAAATAAAATTAGCCCATCTAACACGTCTTAGCACATCGACATGCACCAACTTTGGAAATTCTGAAATTTGTCATTTGCCAACAATAGCCGTTGCTGCTGGAGAATGTCTCTATTGATTTATTTGTTTGTTGCTAATTAGGCCATACAATGCAGAAGTTCTTCCTTCTTTGATCATGTTTCCATCATAAACCAACATGACAACACAGACTCCCAGAACGGACTCTGAGTGATCTCGCCCATGGTCATTCCCAGCAGGAACTTCTCTTTCCAAAGAATACTGTTACTAGTACAATACTCTGATAATTAAGGACCTGGTTCGGCAAGGTACACAAGTGTACACATGTTTAATTTGAAGCAGCTGGCAGTCCCTTTGACTTCACATGCTTAAAGTTACCCAAGATAAGCACCTTGCTGAATCAGGTCCAATCTTGCAAACTGCAGGCAACTTTCAGGAGAAGAGGGCATTTAACACATGGCAGGAGGCATGCAGCATCTCACTGGATCAGAAGCAAAAACTTACAATGAAAGGACCTCCGAAAATTCACAGCTTTAGATCAGTTTGGATGAGCACTCAAAAATGTGGATGCTTCTCCAAAAAACATATCCCAGCCTCTTCAGTCTCCAAAGCCAGGCTGGGAATCTTGCAAGAAGAGGTTTTTGTTACTTCTGGCTTCCTCTGAGGCTGGAAATGCCAAAGCCTAATCCAGGAAAGCACTTAAGCAACTTAAAGTTAAGCATATGCTTACAGGCTTTCCTGAACAGGGATGCTGTCCAATGTCCGGCGCTAGAAGAGGAACCTATTGTGATAATTTTCTGACTATGGGAAAAGCAGGGGCAGCAAAAAAATAGTCTGATTGTTTTTTAAAGTCCAACATTTTTGAACTTCAGAAAGTTTGGTCCAGATTCGGTTTGAATTCTGAGTGACAGTTTGGACCAGTTTCCACACTGGTTCACTCATCACCAGTTAGGACCGGCTCCTCCACTATCACTAGGGCTCCACTGACTTCCATCTCACCATTGTTCATGCAAAAGCCACCTCCTCTGCCGCTCTTGCCAGCTGCAACAACCCTACTGTGCCTCTCTCCCACTGCCCCTTTTCAAATCTCAATTGAACAGTTCTCTTTATTCCCCTTGTCTGTGCTTCTTAATTGATTTCTCCCTGTGTGTCTATAAAAGTAGCATGCTGTTCTGCAAGGAGTAGATCATTTTTATTACTTTATTTATTATTAAATCTCCAATTTAATAATGTGATGCACTCTTATGACATATTGATACACCCTGATATTTTGGTATATGCAAAACATTAGGGCAGACCCTCAGCTAGCATAAATCCGCCTAGCTCCTAGCCTGCAGTGGAACTACACTAATTTATACAAGTTGAGGGTCTGTCTCACTGCACGCATTTGTTACTGTTGTTGTTAGCCCATTTTCAGACATGACAATATCAGTGGGAATTCAGGGGGTCTTTCTCCCACCTGTGACATTAAACTTGAAGGTCAGTTTCTGGCCTGCGGCTTCACAGGTGTACTCTCCAGCATCCTTCTTCTCCACCTGCTCCACGACCAGATGCCGGGATTTGCCCTCAGACTCCACTTTGAATTTCTTGCTGGAGGTGATCAGTTTCCCGTCCTTGTACCATTTCACTTCAGTCTTGGCCTGGGCCACTTCACAGGAGAGGGTGGCGCTCTCTGTCAGCACAGCCTTCACCTCCTTCTGCACCTTCTCCTGGTTTGTAAATATGATTTCTGGCTCTGAAAAAGATAACATTTCAAAGTAAGTGAATCTATAACCTGAAAGCTGCCAAAACTTGTATCAGGACCTAAGGGGAACAATTAAATCCAGGTCTCCAATCTGACAACATGCATTTAAAGTTCTCAGATCACCACAGAAAACATTTTCAGGTTTTCTTATGCGGTAAACTTTCTTGTTACTGTTTCAGAGGAGCTATGACAAAACAGTTAAGGGTCTATGTTAGCATGCCAGGAAGGTGGCCACATTGCTTAACACCATGGTATTCATTCTAGGTCCCATCAAGGCAAATCAGATCAGCTGGGCAGTCCTTACTGGTCATTCCAAGGATCAAGCCAAGCGCAGTTTTTAGCAGCAGGACCTTGACTACACTATTCCCTTCCTGACAACATGAGCTAGAATCCCACTGTGACTGCAGAATTTCTCATATTTGTTGTTATTAGCAGCAATAAAATTAAAGTAGCACCTAGAGGCAGGACCACACTAGGTGCAGCACAAACATACATTTGGAGACCGTCCCTGCACCAAAGAGTTTGCAACCTAAATAGGCAAAGGGTAGCAGGGGAAACAGACACACAGAGGGGAAATGACTGGACCAAGGCCACACAGCAGGTCAATAGCACAGTCAGGAATAGAACCAAGCTCTCTTGAGCCCCAAGTCTAGTGCCCTACCCATTGGCTCACACACCCTCTGTGCAGTTTGGTTTGCTTGAATAACAACTGTTTAAGCTCTGCTGCTTGCACCTGAATGTCTCTGCAGATTTGGGAGAAGGCTGTTTCCTACGGCTAGGACAAGATCCTGGTGGCCCACCGAGCTGAATTTATGATTCAATTACTGAATTTGCTTAAGGCACAGCACCAAGGGTAACAGGGGCTTAATACATTGTTTGAAATCATAATTAAACCATAATTGCTAGAGGACTGAAATCAGATGGGTGACATCTCTCCTCTATACTCAGGGCTGGATTGTGGCTTTGCAGCCCTGGCTCCACTGGGATGTGTCACAGAGCTGCACCATCTGAGAGGCAGATGCCAGAGCTGTCATCCTTGTAGTGCACAGAGACAGACAGGCTGCTTCCCCAGCACCGGGGTGCAGAATGCATTCTCGCAGTGCTACTGGTCATCTGGCTACACACCATCCCCTCCCAGCCAGGACCATCATACTGCACCAGCCTGCCCACCTCACACACACGTAGCCTTACACCCAGGATGAAATGCTCATCTCCCACATAATGCTGGAGTAATCAGTCTGTCTGCAAAGGAGCGTGGGTGAGCGGGGAAGGTGAAATCCACTCTCCCAATCAGAAACCCAGGCACCAGACATCAGCGCACTTCACCTTCTGCCCCTCCATGCCACTCACATGGAGCATTAGGGCCACTGCATTCATGGAAAGGCAGATCCCCAGCCCCGTTATGTCCTTCCCCGCCAGCCTCTCCTGGGCAGACCTGGAAAGCGCCCGTCCATGAGGGGCAAGGAAGTGCAGATACCACCGCATGGCCACTCCACCATGGCTCCCCTCTGCAACTTCACTGGGGTTGAGAGTGGTGTGAACAGTCATCTGCTGGCTCTCTGGCATTCTGGCTGCATCAATGGACTTACGGCAGGGAAAGGGATTGCGACACTATTATTATTCATGTATATTCGGGAAGGGGTCACAATATACTGGGCATTTTCCAAACATACTGAGAAGAGGCTCTCCCTGCCTTAAAGATCCTGCAATCCATTACAAATACACCTCTACCTCGATATAACGCAACCCGATATAACACGAATTCGGATATTACGCGGTAAAGCAGTGATCCGGGGGAGGGGGGGGGCTGCGCAATCCGGTGGATCAAAGCAAGTTCGATATAACATGGTTTCACCTATAAGATTTTTTGGCTCCCGAGGACAGCGTTATATCGAGCTAGAGGTGTATATATATTTTCTGAAAAGTCCCCCCCAACTTCTGCACCAAAGCAACAGCAGCCACTCTCTGGCCCATAATTTGCTCCTAAAACGGTGGACAACATTTTTAAAAAATAAAATTACTTTAGTCTCCTAACAGAAATAAAAAAAGAGTTTCTCCCACCTGTGACGATAACCTTGAAGGTCAGCTTCTGGCCTGCGGCCTCACAGGTGTACTCTCCAGCGTCCTTCTTCTCCACCTGCTCCACGACCAGACGCCGGGATTTGCCCTCAGACTCCACTTTAAATTTCTTGCTGGAGGTGATCAGTTTCCCGTCCTTGTGCCACCTCACTTCAGTCTCGGCCTGCGCCACCTCACAGCTCAGTGTGGTGCTCTCCGTCAGGACGGCCTTCACCTCCTTCTGCACCTTCTCCTTGTTTGCAAACACAACTTCAGGTTCTGAGATTGGGGGAAACAATTTAAAAAGTTAACTCCCCCAACTTTGATCTTCATTACCAGAAGGCAGGTTTACAAAGATTTTTCCCAATTCATATTTCTTGATGCCCATCTCCTGAGTCATTTAAACTAGACCACACCAAAAAGTGTTAGGAGGAACAATCCTTCACTAGCAGTGGAGAATGGACTTGGTGACCTACAAGGGTTTTTCCATCTCTAATTACCATGATTTTCTGAAATCTGCAATGGAAGAAACTAATGTATTTGTTAACATTTGTCCATCAGAACTTCACTGAATATCATCAGCTGGATGATTGTGCTGCAAGAAAATACACATTAAATCATATAAACAAGAGGAGAGATGCATTTTATCTTGCAATCCAAAATAAAGGTGGCTCTAGAAAAAGAAGAAAAAAGAGTCCACATTCTGGGATTCATGCTTCAACTTTCCAAAATTTCACCGGTGTTCTCTAATTAAAAATAAAAATAAACCACCCACCTCTGTTACTTTTCCAGAATTATGCCAGGCCAGAATCAAGGACTAGTTTAATGCATAAACTCCTGAACTTTTCAGTTGGTTCGTGGGTTGGTTTAAATTTTTCATAAGCCAAACTGGCTTTGTCACTGGCTCCCTGCACAACCTTAGGCAGGTCACTTAACTTTTCCATGCTTCAGTTTTCCAATATGGAAAATAAGAGAGAAATCAGTCTCTCACCTGTGACGATAACTTTGAAGGTCAGTTTCTGGCCTGCGGCCTCACAGGTGTACTCGCCAGCATCTTTCTTCTCCACCTGCTCCACGGCCAGCCTTCGGGATTTGCCCTCAGACTCCACTTTGAGTTTCTTGCTGGAAGTGATCGATTTCCCATCCTTGTACCATTTCACTTCAGTCTTGGCCTGGGCCACCTCACAGCTCAGGGTGGCGCTCTCTGTCAGGACGGCCTTCACCTCCTTCTGCACCTTCTCTTTGTTTGTAAACACATCTTCTGCCTCTGCAAACAGGAGGAGAGGGGATAGTCAAGAAACAAAGCTTCCTTTTGAGGCAGAGGGTTTCAGATTCCCCATTCATGACTGAGGCTGTTTTAAAATAAATCTAGGTTTGACCATTTTAATGTTAGAGACAAGATGGGAGAGGTAATATCTTTTACTGAACCAACTTCTAATGGCTTATTTAATAGAAAAGCTGGACAGAACTCTGACCTTAGATCTTTTAAATGACAGAACCTACCCTTAGCCAAAGCTGCTTGGGGGAGAACTATCCATCCTGTCAAAATCTAAAAATCTAAAACCTAGCTCAGATCTCTCCTTTAGTATTTAAACTCTGCCACAGTACCAGGAGAGCTACAATCGAAAGAACAATAGGTCTGAACCTGGATACTGGATCCACATCCCCTTGAATTCGGGGGAATTTTAGATCAGAATCCAAAATTTCATGTCATTGGAACTCCAGATTCAAAACTTCCTTGAATGTTGTGGAAGTTTGCACTTTAACACAGATCCAGAGACAGGTTTTGCAGTTTCACCTCATCTCCAGAGTGAATCGCTCATTCAAGATCCAATCCCAGCAGGATGCTGGAACTTTAAAAAAAAAAAAGAAAAACTTTGGAAGGGCCATGAACTCTCATGCAAGCCAACTTTTAACTAATTGGGGTCAGGAAGAGACTTCCCCAATGGCCAGGCTATTCCATAATTGCCCACAGGTCAAAGTGCACCTTCCTCTGAAGCAGCTGGTACTGGCCATTGCAGAAGACCAGATACTGGACTAGATGGACCGTTGGTCTGATCCAGTTTGGCCATGGCAATAGATCTGCCATCATAGCTCTGTAAAAAGATCACAAGGAAATCTCAAACCACATGCCTGAACCTGACCCAATGTCCACTGAAGTTAACGGGATTCTTTCTATGGACTTTAATGGGCCTTGGACCAGAACTCAAGCATCAGGTTTTGTGATAACCTTGAAATTCCCGTCCAGATTCATCGAAAGGTTCGCTGAGATTTACAAAACTTTTCAGCCAAGCTGGACGCAAAGCCTGGACTGCTTTGTAGCTTTGCACCAAATTCACATTTTTTCAGTGGGAAATCAAGCGAAATAGGGTGGGTTTAAGCAAGCGGCGCTTTTAAATATTGAGTTGCTTCAAACCCAAAGCTCAAGGCAAAACACAGGTGGAAAAGGGATGAGGCAGACCCATCCAGACTGAAACCATGAGACACATTCGCAGAAATGCCTGTTATGTGAAACCACCTCGTTTCGCAGAGCTTGGGCCATGGTGATATCCAGTGCTGTTCACCATTGCGAGGCCAGGCCTGTCAATTATTTAGATGGTTCTTTCCATAGCTCCTAGAATGGATGGGATATAATCCTGTCATATGTGATGCATCCAGAGCTTCCCGCGGCAGCTGTAAATCAAAATGTCAACTGCTTCTCCTTGGAATTAGAGCCCTCTAAGTTCACTGTGTGTTTGATAAGCATCTGGCCTGAAAGGTTAGGCACAGAGTGATTTTCCAGTGCGGGTAAAGGATGGCTGACGTGTTCTGGACCCTCCGCAAGAAAGAAGAGCCACAAGGCTCTTTGTGTCACATCTATGGATATGCTCATTTCTCTGCAAAGACCCTGAGGGAAGAACAACTGTATCCCTCTGGGCCAATTCGTCCCCATTGGACCCTGTCTTCTGACTTTTGGGAGAGGATTTTATGTGCTAATACAAACCCAACATTGCCGCTAATATGTACAATTCATGTCATTCCAGATCATTATTATTTGTGTTATCATAGAGCAGTGGTGCCGAACCTTGCTACACAGGAGGGCCACCTAAAACCTAAGCACAACCTTGTGCGGGCCAAACAGATTCTACATATTTTAATAAGATTTAAAGGCACCTGTATTGATTTATATTTTAAGTTCAGCTTGTTCCGTATGTATTTAGATAGGCTGTTTCGAAGTACAATATTGTCTATTTATACACTTGTGTAAACTAAAATGTTGTAAACATGACAACAAAATGCTAATGAATCAGCCATTAGTATATTGGGTTGAAGCAGGCCGTGGGCCTTATGAAATGCTCTGGTGGGCCGTGTGGGCCTGCAGGTTGGGCACCTTTGTTGTACAGCCTAGAAGTCCCAGTCCGAGGCTAGGACGCCACTGTGCTAGGGGCTGTACAAGCAAAGAACAAAGAGACAGGCCCTGTCCCAGATGTATGGAGTTCAATTTTAAGTGATGGAGTTCTTCCCCGTTGCAGGTTTCAGTTGTTTCAATTTGCCTGAGAGGCGTGGCACTTGCTCTCACAAATTCTCTCTGGTGAATTCACTTGAATGTCACCACAAATTAATACCAAGAGATGAGGGGGAAGAACGATCTTCAGGTTAAGACACAGGTGGAGGAGTCAGGAGACCTGGTTTCCATTCCTGACTCTACCACAGGCTTTCCTTGTGACCTTGGGCAAGTCACTTTGGATGCCAAATTTGTTGCCATCGAAGTACATGGCAAATCTCCCATTGATTTCAATGGGAGCAAAAGCACATCCTTATTCTCTCTGGGCTTCAGTTTCCCCATCTGTAAAATACAGATAATACCACCTATCTCACAGAGGTTGCAGAGACTCAACTAATTTGTGCTTGTAAGACATGTTAATAATGTACCTAAGCTACTTATCTGGCCCCCACTACTACAATGGCTGAGTAGCTCATAATCTTTTATGTATTTAGCCTCACATGGCAGAGCTGACCCTGGTTTGCCCAAGTCCCAGGCTTGCATCTTAGCCCCTGCACCATCCTTCCTAGCAGCAAGCACAGAACATTTCGAGGAACCTTTGTAGGTAATCGGCACCCTTCATGTGAGGATTTCAGAACCCTTCGCACACACCAATTAATTCTCACAATGACCCTGTGCTGTAGGAAAGTATCAACATGCCCATTTCCCGCTGGATTAAACTCAGCTACATACAGGTTAAGTAACTGGCCCACAGTCATGCAGCAAGAGAGCAGCAGAGCAGAGCGGAGCCTAGCACGTCGGAATCCCGTATGCTCACCACCAGACCCATTTACACAAACAGACCTATCATGTCTCAGCCTTATGCCAGAAGCCCTGAGTAGCGGAAAATCCTTAGGCTTTCATCCAAGGTTACAGTATGTACTCATGCAAACGCTGGTATTTCAGCCAGAAGCACTTCATCATCCATCATCTTGAGAAAAACCTTTGGGATAAAGCTATGGAGCTCTCTTGTGTACATAGATGCAAACAATCAATGCCTCTTGCTGGAAGTATTGCATTGTTGTGTGCAGTAGGAAATGCCAATTAGCTCCTGGCTTTAAAATAAAAACAACCCCCCCACCCCTCAAAAAACAACCTATGATCCACCACAGGAGGCTAACATGAGCTCTTGTTTCAAAGAGTGTAATATGATCCTTGGCCAATTTCTGCCTCTCAGTCTCATGTTTATAATCTGTCATCATATCCCTCTCCCACCTTCACTAATCACCAAAGATTTCCTTATCGAAAATAAAAAAGTGACCTGTGATCTCACACCCTCCTACTTAACCCTGCAGCCAAGTCAGAAGGCTGAAACGATGTTACAATCATTACCATCATTTTCACGGCAAAAGAGTGGAATGCCATAAACACAAGATGATGACCCAAATTTGGCCCTGACTTACTCCCAGGACAATTCCAGTCACTTACAAGCTAGAATACAGGTATGATACAAGAAGTGAGGATAAGATCCAATAAGCCCCTACAATGCACAGAAAATGTTTGGCAAGTTTGGGAACTATGGTGGCAGAATATAGTGCTCGTTAAATCAATTCAGATTAAAAAAAAGGAACAGAAACTTTGCCCCAAACACCAACCCAACCTTTTCTGTCCACTTTTTGTTATTTAAAGAAAAAAAAAAACACAGGCAACTTTTCACTTTCTGGTTCAGACAGCAAATAGATCGAAAATTACCAGAGCGCAATGAGATGGCCTATTCTCACTGTACTGCTGACCTTGCCAAAAGCAGGAAGCCCCAGAAGTGTTGTGAGAGAGTCTGTTTTTGTGAGATTTTAACATGACTAAATAGCAGAAAGAGACTCAAATAAATCCTCTTACGTTCAGAGGCGCTTCTGAGCGACGTGGATGTTCATCTGAACCCAAACGCCAAATCTCACAGAATTCGTATTTCACCAAGACCACCATTCAGCAAGCTACTGCAGGACCTGATATTCTAGGATTCTATGACATGCATAACTTTAAAGCAGAGACGCAAACCCATTGAAGGCAGTGGGACTACAAATGAGCTTGAAGTTACACCCACCCAGAAGGCCTAGTTGCACACTGATATAGCTGAGTGCTAGAGGATCATATATTGCTTATTTAACATCCCATCACTCACAAAGAAACGTTCCCGGAAGAGTGGACAATAAAATAACAAATCAAAGTAAGCGTCTCTCTCACCTGTGACAATAACCTTGAAAGTCAGTTTCTGGCCTGCGGCCTCACAGGTGTACTCTCCAGCGTCTTTCTTCTCCACCTGCTCCACGACCAGACGCCGGGATTTATCCTCAGACTCCACTTTGAATTTCTTGCCGGAGGTGATCAGTTTCCCATCCTTGTACCATTTCACTTCAGTCTTGGCCTGGGTCACCTCACAGCTCAGGGTGGCGCTTTCTGTCAGGGCGGCCTTCACCTCCTTCTGCACCTTCTCCTGGTTTGCAAACACCTCTTCAGGCTCTGCAAGGGGGAGAAGCGATTTAAAAACTGAATGCACAGTTAGAGCTGCACAAAATAGTCCCAACACAATGTAAAGTTCATTAGCTGAGCTGTGTCACATTTCATGCCGTTTTGAAATGGGCCACATTTCGTTAAATTCAAGCCCCAGATGCAACACTTCTCCTTCCACCAATCAGGTGTTGCTGATGCTCCACCATCCAGAAGAAATGAAAGGCTCCAGAAGAAATACAGTGCCTTGTATATGTAACCCCTGCCAGCTCAGAATGGCACTTTGTCCCCCTCTAGTGGTGGCTAGGCCAGCTACAGATTGACAGATGTGCCTTTTAGCTGAACAGTAGAGGCTCATTCATTTAGCTGAGGAGGTCTTAGGTTTGATCATCGACCCAACGAATGACGTGGTGAACGTTACACAGATACAATGGGCTTGATCAAATGTGCATCTAACTTGAGAACACTGTTGCTCACACATCGGCATTTCTGAATGCTATGAATCAGTTAGACTCACTCCCAGCCACCATTGCGATAACTGCACTTATGACTTAGGCATGCAGTTGTCCCTTCCAAATCAAACAATGTCTCTATTGTCAGATGATCTCAAAATCCAAGAACACGAAATTTCATGTTTTCATCAAATGAGGGTCTGATTTTTCTCTCACATACGTCTGCACACCAGGAGTAAGTCCTTTGAAATCAGTGGAGTTACAATGGTGTAAATTCAGTCTAAGTGAAAGCGGATTCACACCCCATGGTTATTATTTGGGCCTCCCCTCCAAATGCAGTCCTTGTTTGTACCCCGGTGTCCGTTCGCAAAATAACTCCAAACTCATTGAAATTCCCCCTAATAGACCAGATCCTCGGCTGGTATAAACCAGCATCGCCACACTAAAGTCAAGACAGCACTGCTCATTTATGCTAGTTAGGGATTGGGCCCCATCTGTCTTCAGTTCAAGTCTTCAGAATAAAACAGCAAATAATATTCTATCGTTCAAATTAACTCAAAATATTTGAAGGCGAAAATCAAAATGGCAGGTCACAAAGAGAATACCAATGTAAACACCTCTTTCTCTCACCTGTGATGATAATTTTAAAGGTCAGTTTCTGGCCTGCAGCCTCACAGGTGTACTCTCCAGCGTCCTTCTTCTCAAGCTGCTTCACGACCAGACGCCGGGATTTGCCCTCACAGTCCACTTTGAATTTCTTGCTGGAGGTGATCAGTTTCCCGTCCTTGGACCATTTCACTTCAGACTTTTCCTGGGCCACCTCAAGGCTCAGGGTGGCGCTCTCTGTCAGGACGGCCTTCACCTCCTTCTGCACCTTCGCCTTGTTTGCAAACACTTCTTCGGGCTCTGCCGAGGGAAAAGGAATTACAGGATAAACCCTGTCACTGATACAATGCCATCCAGGGACTATTAAAGGCGAAGGTGCGGAGAAACGGACAGCTCTGTTTCCTGAGGCAGTATTAGCTATATGTCTCACCCACTTTGCCTGAAATTTCAACCTTAACTATGGAGCTTGTATGGCATCTCCTTCCTAAATCAACCAACCCAAATCCCCACATTCAACTCATGATTGCTCTAGGGAGCGAACATTCCCTTAGGAGTGCTACAAGGGCATTAGGGAAAAGACAGGGTGGCTCGTATGGATGCCATGAGATGTTCAAAATCCCAACCTCGTCTGGAAAATGTTATGCTGCTGCAAAACACCATGACTAAGAAGATTCAGGTGCCTTCCCATTTTACCGACTTACTCCGAAAATTTATTCTCAATATTGTGGCAAAACCCAAAATCTCCCAAAACCCCTCTGGACTCAGAGCTGAAGTGCCAGCAAGCCAGGAAATTCAGCTTACTCTAGAATGCTTCAATCAACAATGGCAGAAAATCAGCCCTTAAGATGAAAGAAAATACTCTCTCCTACCAGTGACAAGAACCTTGAAGGTCAGTTTCTGGCCTGCGGCCTCACAGGTGTACTCTCCAGCGTCTTTCTTCTCCACCTGCTCCACAACCAGACGCCGGGATTTGCCCTCAGACTCCACTTTGAGTTTCTTGCTGGAGGTGATCAATTTCCCGTCCTTGTACCATTTCACTTCAGTCTTGGCCTGGGCCACCTCACAGCTCAGAGTGGCGCTCTCTGTCAGGGCAGCCTTCACCTCCTTCTGCACTTTCTCCTTGTTTGCAAACACCTCTTCCATCTCTGCAGGGGAAAAGGAATTACAAGGGTTTAAACTTCCCCACTGATGAGATGCCACCCAGAGAACAGAGAAGGCGAAGGCAGGGAGAAGCCAACAGTTCTGCTTCCTTAGGCTGCTTTCTGCAAGTCTCCCCCACGTTGCCAGACCCTGAATGATATAACTACAAGTACAATTTCAACGTTACCTATGGAGCCTGTAGGGCGTCTTCTTCATAATAAACTGACCTGAACCCCCACATTCAAACTCTCATCAGTGCTCTGGAGAGTGACCTCAGATCCAGATCTGAATTTACCAGCACAGGACTCCCTTTAGTTTTTTCACCAACATCTTCCTTACAAACCCTTCCTTCCGATTGTGAAACTGAATGGACGACTATCTTCTTTTCCTTTAAGAAGCACTGTTGGTTTTAAAAAGTCATTGGTTGTGTATCACTCAATATGGAATATCTGAGCCGAGATGCCTCCAATGAAGGATATGCACTTCATTCTACAATACTTAAACCAACAACACTGGCAAACAGTTGAAAGAAAATATTGTTTCTTACCCGTGACAACAATTTTGAAGGTCAGTTTCTGGCCTGCGGCCTCACAGGTGTACTCTCCAGTGTCTTTCTTCTCCACCTGCTCCACGACCAGACGCCGGGATTTGCCCTCAGACTCCACTTTGAGTTTCTTGCTGGAGGTGATCAGTTTCCCGTCCTTGTACCATTTCACTTCAGTCTTGGCCTGGGCCACCTCACAGCTCAGGGTGGCACTCTCTGTCAGGGCGGCCTTCACCTCCTTCTGCACCTTCTCCTTGTTTGCAAACACCTCTTCCATCTCTGCAGGGGAAAAGGAATTACAGGGCTTAATCTCCCTCACTGATGCAATGCCACCCAGAGAACAGAGAAGGAGAAGGCAGGGAGAAGCTGATAGCTCTGCATTTGAGACTTTTTTTGCTTCACGTTTACCACATCCGCCTGACCCCTGCCACCATCAGTGCAAGTCCATGTACAACCTTAACTATGGACCTGCCAGAACCTCTCCTTTATAATAATGCTCCCCAGACCCCACCTCTCATGATTCCTCTGGAGCGATCTCAGATCCAAATGTGAATTTATCCTCTCAAGCCTCCCTCTAGTTTATTTTGCTAAGATGTTCCTTGCAAAACTTTCCCTCCCCTCTGATACCTGAAAGGACCAACATTTCTTCCCACTGAGAAGCGCTGTTATTTTTTAAAAGTAAATGAAGGCATTAAAGAGAAGCCAGAGTGGCATGGATGGATGCCATGTAGGGTTTCCACCTGGCTGATATTTGACCGGCCTGCCCGTTGTTTTATGGATTTGCCAGTTGCCAGAAAAATAATTTGGTCTCACAGGATTTTTTTTACATGGGTCAAAAGATTTGCATTATCATCATAACACAATGGGAGATCTAATGTTCAAAGTTTCTGTGTCCACCTAAAGATGCTGCAGTGTTCCCAGTTCCGCAGTTTAAGCGATAACAGATCAAAGGTGTTGAAAATACAGCAGCTGCCTGCCCACCAACACACTAGTGCACCACACATGTGTGAAGTGGTTTGACTCACGCGACAGTGAGGAGACAAGTAATGTTATCAATCTTATCTATATGTGTGATCTCTCTAGATACGACGAGCTGCTGTTGAAGGGGGATTGTAGAGTTGCCTTGTGGTTAGGGTTACTTGGGGTTTGCCTTCTGTGAGGGCAAGTGTCATTTTTTTTTTTGCATTTCAAAGGTGGTAACACTAATCCATGCAGAAGTTCAGAATCCCAACCTAGTTTGCAAAATGTTACGCTACTGCTGTAAAACACCCACCAACTAAGAAGATTCAGCTGCCTCCCCACTTTACCAGCTTACTCTGTTCATTTCTTATCAATATCACGGCAAAACCAAAAATCTCTCCAACATGCTACCAGTGTAGGAAATGCACTTTATTCTCCAATATTTAAACCAGCAATGGCAGCAAATCAGCCCTTCAGTTGAAAAAAAACCTCTCTTACCAGTGACAAGAACCTTGAAGGTCAGTTTCTGGCCTTCGGCCTCACAGGTATACTCTCCAGCGTCCTTCTTCTCCACCTGCTCCACGACCAGACGCCGGGATTTGCCCTCAGACTCCACCTTGAATTTCTTGCTGGAGGTGATCAGTTTCTCGTCCTTGTACCATTTCACTTCAGTCTTGGCCTGGGCCACCTCACAGCTCAGGGTGGCGCTCTCTGTCAGGACAGCCTTGACCTCTTTCTGCACCTTCTCCTTGTTTGCAAACACATCCTCTCTCTCTGCCGGGGAAAAGGAATTACAAGGGCTTAATCTCCCTCACTGATGAGATGCCATCCAGAGAACAGAGAAGGGAAGGCAGGGAGAAGCTGACAGTTCTGCTTCCTTAGGCTGCTTTCTGCAAGTCTCCACCACTTTGCATGACCCTGAACAATATAACTAGAAATACAATTTCAATCTTAACTATGGAGCCTGTAGGGTGTCAACTTCATAATAAACCAACCCGAACTCACATTCAAACTCTCATCAGTGCTCTGGAGAGTGACCTCAGATCCAGATCTGAATTTACCAGCACAGGACTCCCTTTAGTTTTTTCACCAACATCTTCCTTACAAACCCTTCCTTCTGATCGTAAACCTGAATGGACGACTATTTTCTTTTCCTTTAAGAAGCACTGTTGGTTTTAAAAAGTCATTGGTTGTGCATCATTCAATAGGGAATATCTGAGCTGAGATGCCTTCAGTGAAGGATATGCACTTCATTCTACAATGCTTAAACCAACAATAGTAGCAATCTGTTGAAAGAAAATATTGTTTCTTACCTGTGACAACAATCTTGAAGGTCAGTTTCTGGCCCGCAGCCTCACAGGTGTACTCTCCAGCATCTTTCTTCTCCACCTGCTCCACAACTAGATGCCGGGATTTGCCCTCAGACTCCACCTTGAATTTCTTGCTGGAGGTGATCAGTTTCCCGTCCTTGTACCATTTCACTTCAGTCTTGGCCTGGGCCACCTCACAGTTCAGGGTGGCGCTCTCTGTCAGGGCGGCCTTCACCTCCTTCTGCACTGTCTCCTTGTTTGCAAACACTTCTTCCATCTCTGCCGGGGAAAATGAATTACAAGGGCTTAATCTCCCTCACTGATGCAATGCCACAGAGAACAGAGAAGGGAAGGCAGGGAGAAGCTGACAGTTCTGCTTCCTTGGGCTGCTTTCTGCAAGTCTCCACCACGTTGCCAGACCCTGAACGATATAACTACAAGTACAATTTCAACCTTAACTATGGAGCCTGTAGGGCGTCTCCTTCATAATAAACCAACCCGAACCCCCACATTCAAACTCTCATCAGTGCTCTGGAGAGTGACCTCAGATCCAGATCTCAATTTATCGGCACAGGACTCCCTTTAGGTTTTTCACCAACATCTTCCTTACAAACCCTTCCTTCCCCTTAGAAATCTAAATGGACGCCAATCTTCTTTCCCTTTAAGCAGCACTGTTAGTTTTTAGAAGTAAATGACCATGTATCAATCATAAGGAGAGGGGCATGAATCAGCGTTCATGTCACACTCCCTGTCAGTACCTGGCCCAAGCTGGGGAAGCTAATGATCGAACCAGAGGACCAAATTCGGTGATGAACCCTGGTCACATGCCACATGAGGCATGTTGTGCATATGCTAAGAAGAAGACTCATAAGGGAATAGCAGGGTTTGATTTACCTGTGCCCTGTCCCTTTAAGAATGGAAGGTCTGCAGATGGATTTTCAGGTGATGATGGCGCTGGTTACAGCAGCAGACTTGTGTGTTCTCTGAAAGGACTCGGCAGCAATGGGGCTTGTGCAAGTTGTGTTGTGTTTGGATACCCAGCTTAATGAAAATCCAGATTTAAAACTGTCCCTGAGACTGGCTCACAAAAGGTTCCACTCCCAGGCCAGGGACAGCTTCAAATCTGGGGGTTTATCAAACACAGAATCCAAAGACAAACAAACCCAGCTTGCACAAGGCTCACTGCCACTCAGTCCTTTCACACCAAATTTGACTGCTGCAATCAGAGCTGTCCCCTTTGACCACCTGGGCAGACCATCAATCTTTAAAGGGACAGGGCAGCGGTGAATCAAACCCTGACATGTCCTTAGGAGTGAAACAGTGGCATTAAGGAGAAGCCAGGGTGGCTCGGATGGATGCCAAACAGACATTCAGAATCCCAACCTGGTCTGAGAAATGTTACGCTGCTGCTGCAAAACACCCACCGACTAGGAAGATTCAAGCGCCTCCCCATTTTACCTGCTTACTCTGTACATGTATTCACAATATTGTGGCAAAACCCAAAAGCCCTCTGGACTCAGAGCCGAGGTGCCAGCAATGCTTTAATCAACAAATGGCAGCAAATCAACCCTTCAGTTGAAAGAAAATACTCTCTCCTACCAGTGACAAGAACCTTGAAAGTCAGTTTCTGGCCTGCGGCCTCACAGGTGTACTCTCCAGTGTCTTTCTTCTCCACCTGCTCCACGACCAGACGCCGGGATTTGCCCTCAGACTCCACCTTGAATTTCTTGCTGGAGGTGATCAGTTTCCCATCCTTGTACCATTTCACTTCAGTCTTGGCCTGGGTCACCTCACAGCTCAGGGAGGCGCTTTCTGTCAGGGCGGCCTTGACCTCCTTCTGCACCTTCTCCTGGTTTGCAAACACCTCTTCCATCTCTGCCGGGGAAAAGGAATTACAGGGATTAATGTCCCTCACTGATGCGATGCCACCCAGAGAACAGAGAAGGAGTAGGCAGGGAGAAGCTGACAGCTCTGCATCTGAGACACTTTTTGCTTCACATTTCCCACCTCTGCCTGACCCCTCCCACCATCAGTGCAAGTCCATGTGCAACCTTAACTTTAGACCTGCCAGCACCTCTCCTTTATAATAATCCACCCCAAATCCCCAGACTCAACCTCCAATGATTCCTCTGGAGCGATCTCAGATCCAAATGTGAATTTATCCTCTCAAGCCTCCCTTTGGCTTATTTGGGCTGAGATGTTCCTTGGAAAACTTTCCTTCCCCTCTGATCGCTGACATGACCAACATGTCTTCCCTCTGAAGAGTGCTGTTATTTTTTTTAAGTAAATGAAGGCATTAAAGAGAAGTCAGGGTGGCGCGGATGGATCCATGCAGACTTTCAGAATCCCAAACTAGAATGGAAACTGTTACGCTGCTGCTGCAAAACACCCACCAACTAAGAAGATTCAGGCGCCTCCCTATTTTACCTGTTTACTTTGTACATTTTTATTAATATTGTCGCAAAACCCATAATTTCTTGAAAAGCCCTCTGGACTCAGAGCCCTTATGTTAAAAAGAAATATTGTTTCTTACCTGTGACAACAATCTTGAAGGTCAGTTTCTGGCCTGCAGCCTCACAGGTGTACTCTCCAGCGTCTTTCTTCTCCACCTGCTCCACAACTAAATGCCGGGATTTGCCCTCAGACTCCACCTTGAATTTCTTGCTGGAGGTGATCAGTTTCCCGTCCTTGTACCATTTCACTTCAGTCTTGGCCTGCGCCACCTCACAGCTCAGGGTGGCGCTTTCTGTCAGGGCAGCCTTCACCTCCTTCTGCACCTTCTCCTTGTTTGCAAACACCTCTTCCATCTCTGCCGGGGAAAAGGAATTACAGGGCTTAATCTCCCTCACTGATGCTGTCATAAACATACAGCTCAGGGTAGCATAAAATCCCTCCTTTACCTGTAAAGGGTTAAGAAGCTCAAATAACCTGGTTGGCACCTGACCAAAAGGACCAATAAGGGAAGAAGATACTTTCAAAACTTTTGGGGAAGGTTTTGTTTTTGGGCTTTCTTTGTGTTCTCTCTGGGACAGAGAGGGACCAGGGCAGGAAAAATACATCTCCTAAAGCCATATCTGAAATAAGCATCTAAGTTTACAAATTGTAAATAATAGCAAGGAAATGCGTTATGATATCTTTTGTTTTAGCTTGTGAATTTTCCCTATGCTTTGCTTGTTTGTAACTTTAAAGTTTTGCCTAGAGGGGAATCCTCTGTGTTTCAAATCTTATTACCCTGTAAAATTACCTTCCATCCTGATTTTACAGAGGTGCTTCTTTTACTTTTTTCTTTATAATAAAGTTATGTTTTTAAGAATCTGATTGGGTTTTTAGTGTCCTAAAAACCCAAGGGTCTGTTCTGTTCTCACCTTGTTTACCTATTTGGTTGGTATATTATTCTCAAGCCTCCCCAGGAAAGGGGGTGAAGGGCTTGGGGGGATATTTTAGGGAAACAGGAACTCCAAGTGGTCCTTTTCCTGAATCTTTGTCTAACTCACTAGTTGGTGGCAGCGATACCGTCCAAGGACAAGGAATTTGTGCATTGGAGAAGTTTTTAACCTAAGCTGGTGGAATATAATCTTAGGGGGTCTTTCATGCGGGTCCCCACATCTGTACCCCAGAGTTCAGAATGGGGAGGATACCCTGACAGATGCGAAGCCATCTGGAGAATAGAGAAGGAGAAGGCAGGGAGAAGCTGACAGCTCTGCAACTGAGACACTTTTTGCTTCACGTTTCCCACCTCTGCCTGACCTCTCCCACCAGGGCCGGCTCTAGGCACCAGCAAAACAAGCTGGTGCTTGGGGCGGCACATTTTTAGGGGCGGCATTCTGGCGCGGGCCATGCCGCCCCTAAAAATGTGCCTCGGCCGCCCTAACTCACCTCCGCTGCTGCCGCTCGCGCGCCGCTGCTCGCCCTCCCTCCCAGGCTCTCAAACCCGGAAGAGAGGGGGAGATCCCGAGCGGCCACGGCGCGCAAAACAGCTGATTTGCGCGCCGCGGCTGCTTGGGATCTCCCCCTCCCTCCCAGGTTTGAGAGCCTGGGAGGGAGGGGGAGCAGCAGCGCGCGAATCAGCTGTTTCGCGCGCTGCGACCACTTGGGATCTCCCCCTCCCTCCCAGGTTTGAGAGCCTGGGAGGGAGAGGGAGACCCTGAGTGGCCACGGCGCACGCGCTGCTTCTCCCTCTCCCTCCCTCCCTCCTAGGCTTGAGAGCCTGGGGGGAGGAGGCAGGGCTGGGGATTTGGGGAAGTGGCAGAGTTGAGGCAGGGCCGGGGGTGGGGTAAGAAAAAAATGGGGGGGGGGCGGCCAAAATTGTTTTCGCTTGCGGCGGCAAAAATCCTAGAGCAGACCCTGTCTCCCACCATCAGTGCAAGTCCATGTACAACCTTAACTTTAGACCTGCCAGCACCTCTCCTTTATAATAATCCCCCCCACACCCCCAGACTCCACCTCTCATGATTCCTCTGGAGCGATCTCAGATCCAAATGTGAATTTATCCTCTCAAGCCTCCCTCTGGCTTATTTGGGCTGAGATATTCCTTGCAAAACTTTCCTTCCCCTCTGATAGCTGACATGACCAACATGTCTTCCCTCGGAGGAGTGCTGTTATTTTTTTTAAGTAAATGAAGGCATTAAAGAGAAGTCAGGGTGGCGCGGATGGATCCATGCAGACTTTCAGAATCCCAAACTAGATTGGAAACTGTTACGCTGCTTCTGCAAAACACCCACCCACTAAGAAGATTCAGGCACCTCCCCATTTTACCTGTTTACTCTGTAAATTTTTATCAATATTGTTGCAAAACCCATAATTTCTTGAAAAGCCCTCTGGACTCAGAGCCCTTAAGTTGAAAGAAAATATTCTCTCTCACCTGTGACGATAACCTTGAAGGTCAGTTTCTGGCCTGCGGCCTCACAGGTGTACTCTCCAGCGTCTTTCTTCTCCACCTGCTCCACGACCAGACGCCGGGATTTGCCCTCAGACTCCACTTTGAATTTTTTGCTGGAGGTGATCAGTTTCCCGTCCTTGTACCATTTCACTTCAGTCTTGGCCTGGGCCACCTCACAGCTCAGGGCGGTGCTCTCTGTCAGGGCGGCCTTCACCTCCTTCTGCACCTTCTCCTGGTTTGCAAACACCTCTTCCATCTCTGCCAGGAAAAGGAATTACAAGTGCTTAAACTCCCTCATTCATGCAGTGACATCCAGAGACCAGAGAAGGAGAAGCCAGGGAAAAGGTAATGCTTCCTGAGGCAGTATTAGTTTCAGGTTTCTCCCACTTTGCCTGACCCCGAACAACATAACTACAGGGACAATTTCAACCTTCATTGTGGAGCTTGTATGGCATCTCATTCATAATAAACCAACCCGAACCCCCACATTCAACCGCTCATGATTGCTCTGGAGAATGACCTCAGATCCAGATCTCAATTTATCAGTGCAGGGCTCCCTTCAGTTTATTTCATCTTCCATCCAAATATTTCCTTCCCCTTTGAAACCTCAAAGGATGGATGCCAAACAGATATTCAGAATCCCAACCTTGTCTGGGAAATGTTACGCTGCTGCTGCAAAACATCCACGGACTAGGAAGATTCACGCGCCTCCCCATTTTACCTGCTTACTCTGTAAATTTATTCTCAATATTTTGGCAAAATCCAAAATCTCCCCAGAAGCCCTCTGGACTCAGAGCCAAGGTGCCAGCAGGGCAGGAAATTCATCTTACCTAGAATACTTTAATCAACAATGGCAGCAAATCAGCCCTTAAGTTGAAAGAAAATACTCTCTCCTACCAGTGACGATAACCTTGAAGGTCAGTTTCTGGCCTGCGGCCTCACAGGTGTACTCTCCAGCGTCTTTCTTCTCCACCTGCTCCACAACCAGACGCCGGGATTTGCCCTCAGACTCCACTTTGAATTTCTTGCTGGAGGTGATCAGTTTCCCGTCCTTGTACCATTTCACTTCAGTCTTGGCCTGGGCCACCTCACAGCTCAGGGTGGCACTCTCTGTCAGGGCAGCCTTCACCTCCTTCTGCACCTTCTCCTTGTTTGCAAACACCTCTTCCATCTCTGCAGGGGAAAAGGAATTAGAAGGGCTTAAACTTCCTCACTGATGCCATCCAGAGTCCACAGAGGGAGAAGCTGACAGCTCTGCCCCTGAGGCATCTTTCGCCGCATGTTTCCCACCTCTGCCTGACCCCCGCCACCATCAGTGCAAGTCCATATGCCACCATAACTATGGACCTGCCAGCACCTCTCCTTTATAATAATCCACCCCCAATCCCCAGACTCTACCTCTCATCATTCCTCTGGAGCGATCTCAGATCCAAATATGAATTTATCCTCTCAAGCCTCCCTTTAGCTTATTTAGCTGAGATGTTCCTTGCAAAACTTTCCTTCCCCTTTGGTAGGTGAAAGGACCAACATTTCTTCCCTCTGTTATTTTTTTCAAAGTAAATGAAGATATTGCAGAGAACCCAGGATGCACTGATGGATACCAAGTATAAGTTCAGAGTTCCAACCTAGTTTGTAAAATGTTATGCTATTCCTGCAAAACACCTACCAACTAAGAAGATTCAGGTGCTTCCCCATTTTACTTGCATACTCTGTAAATGTATACACAATATTGTTGCAAAACCCAAAGTTCCCTCAAAAGCCTCCTTCACTCAGAGGTGAGATGCCAGCAATGTAGGAAGGGCATCTCACTCTAGAATGCTTTACTCAACAACTGCAACAAACCAGTGCATGAATAGAAAGGAAACAATCCCTCCCACCTGTGATGATAATCTTGAAGGTCAATTTCTGGCCTGCAGCCTCACAGGTGTACTCTCCAGCATCTTTCTTTTCCACCTGATCCACGATCAGATGCCGGGATTTGTCCTCAGACTCCACCCTAAATTTCTTGCTGGAGGTGATCAGTTTCCCGTCTTTGTACCATTTCACTTCAGTCTTGGCCTGGGCCACCTCACAGCTCAAGGTGGCAATCTCTGTCAGGATGGCCTTGACCTCCTTCTGCACCTTTTCCTTGTTTGCAAACACTTCTTCAGGCTCTGAGATGGGGAAATTAAAAAAGAACCACAGAAGGAATAAATCTATCATGGCCAATGGACTGTTACATGTATCTAGTGTTTTTACAGAATAAAGTCATTTGTTTGATGAAACTTGGTTCTTATAGTTCCAGACTCCATTAACAGCATGTTATAAATGAACCCTCTACCACACACTCCCTAGGTTTCTCCAAATCCTTGGTATCTTGGTGCTCTTTTTAGGTAGGCAGCCCTGCATATTTTCCAGCTTCCAATATTAACATCCCAAAACTGTTTCTTTTGTTGTTGTTGGGTTTGGGGGGTTTTTTGGTTCATCTTCTTGGGGATAAGCCAACTCCATCACATTTACAGTGCTGCTGTGGACTAGTAATATGCCATTGAAATCAGCTCTCTGACATTTGAAGTCTTTACATCAAGATTGGGTATCTTCCTATAAAATATGCTCTAACTCAACCACAAAATATGGGCTTAATGTAGGAATTAATGGGTGGAATTATTTGACCTGAGTGATGCAGGTCAGACTGGATGATCACGGCAGTTTCTTTAGGCCTTCAAAATCTATGAATGTTGAGACACACATGGTACATTCAGCAGTGCAGCCTGGGGATTTTACCTTAATGTATCTAGTATATTTGGCAGTAAATAAAGTATTTAAACACCTTTACTTCCAAAGTAGAACCTTAATACTTTTACCTCAGCAAATGAACTGGCATTGAAAGGCTATTACGGCTAATAAATGATAAGCTAAATATACCCATTTAAAGGATATGGTCAGCCATCTTGCTAACCAATGACTAGCAAGTCACAGTTTGATAATCCCCACAATTTATGCCCTAGTTCTCATTGCCTGTCTGAGAGTGGTTTATATGGAACAGTTTTTTTCTTCCTGCATATTGTACTTAATATTGTACTTAACACTTGCATCTGAAGAAGTGAGGTTCTTACCCACGAAAGCTTATGCTCCCAATACTTCTGTTAGTCTCAAAGGTGCCACAGGACCCTCTGTTGCTTTTTACAGATTCAGACTAACACGGCTACCCCTCTGATAATTGTACTTAATGTTGTTTTATATCTTTTCATTTATATGTTGATTTATGGTCTGCATTAATACATACATGAAAAGCGGTATGATTCTCCTTTCCCACCACTATAAATCAGAATTGACTGCATTGAAGTCTAAAGATTGCACTAGTGTAAAATTGATGTATGGGAGAGGAGAATCAGGCAGTAGGTATTTAGGGACAGATTTTTAAACAGTGGCTTCCATTTTTGCATCCACTATTTGTGCCTACAAATAACTGCTCGTGCAATTTAGGAGATTCACGCATTTAAACTGATTTACAGACACAGTCAGTACTTGGACATCTAAATGTATTACAATGGATGCAAATTATTTGCACTCAGAATTACCGGGGCAAAAAAAGTGGCCCAGTTAACACTGGTCTGAATGTTAGACCTATGTGAATATGGACTGACTAGATGGATATATTAATACAATAATTCATAAAACAGCTCACATAACTGGATGTCATCTATATGAATGATCAAGTAACAGGCCATACATATTACAGATTAATGATTTCATCCCCTAAATCTTACTTTTCTCCTTTAATATTGGGGATGTTACATATTGTGAATAAATTTGCTAATTGCCAGTCAATATAATTCAATATATTGCCAGTCAATATAAATTTGACTCTGCTAGGGTCAAATTTATCCCAAGGGTAACTCCACTGACTTCACTAGATTTATACTAGGAATGAACAGGACCCTTACCATTCAGAAAGGGACAGAAATACTTTTAAAGTTAAGCAAGATATTAAATTTCGCTGAGAAAATAGACATATTCTCAGATCCTCAGCTGGCATATGTCAGTGTAGCTCCACAGAAGTTGCTTATGATGATTTACACCAGCTGAGGATTTGGCCCCTCTATATTAGGATTTTATGAGCATTCACTGTGTACAATTAACTTTAAAACCATGTAGATTGCGGAACCAACTCCTTGGTGCCCATATAAGGTCCAGTGCACAAGGTTGTAGATGCTCGGTTCTTGTTTCCCTTAACAGGAGGGCGAGTGGCTACATCCCTGGGGGGTTTTCACCTTCTTCTGCAGCATAGGGCATGGGTCACTTGCAGGTTTAAACTAGTGTAAATGGTGGATTTGCTGTAACTTGAAGTATTTAAATCATGTTTTGGTGACATCAGTAACTCAGCCAGACGTTAGGAGTCTATTATAGGAGTGCGTTGGCGAGGTTCTGTGGCCTGCAATATGCAGTAGGTCAGACAAGACGATCATAATGATCCCTTTTGACCTTAAAGTCTACGAGTCTATCCCAGTGCGTCACACTGAATATTTACCCCTTTAAAAGGAAAAGTTTTGTGCTTCCAGGGGGGCCCTGGCGCATAAGAACTGTGAAAACCAATGTGAGTGCAATGGTAACCGGATAAATTAAGACCCAGAAAGTCACTACACTTCTGGAGAATCCAATAAAATAAAGATTTCTGCAACTAAGGCACCAGCCACTGAAAAAGAACTGATTTCAAGGTTGGATCAGTTTTCCAGTGAGCTGCTGATGGACCTGCATGTCATGTTACAGTCGCATGTCTGCGAAACACAGCGAAGGTAACTGAATAGTGCTCTCTAGTTACGACAGGGGTGGGGTAAGATGCAGCATTATCCCATGCAGCTCTGAAGTCACCCTGTTTGAAAGAGAACTGAAAACACTGGGGTTCTCATGCAAACAGCACTCAGTCTTTCTGAGGCTTGGCCAGGGCAGCCATTTTGTCCACTGGCTACATCTCAGAATTTTTCTGGGGCCTTGCATCTGCAATGGCAGACCATCCGGTTTTTTTCAGAGTCCCCACCACACTTTCCTTTTTTTAAATCAACTCCTGCTCTGCATTCTCCTCTCCAAAGCTTCCTTCCTAGTCTGAGCCCCACTGAAGTGCAACAGCGGCCATCTTGGCTGAGTGAACTCGGGAACCTCCCGAGCTAAAGGCCCCACTCTCTGTAGCTGAGCTCTGTAACAGTCTCACCTTCTCTGAACACGTAACACCCTGGCCAGTGGGTTATGGTGCACTTGAAGCCACAGCAGTGTTAGCAGGGAGCAGAATACAGCATGTTGGGGCAGCAGTTCCCAAAGGCACTCTGCTTACAGAAGACTGAGGCAAGCAGAATGGCTCCAGGGGTGATGAAGGAACAGCAAAGATTACACTCTTTAAACTGGAGCTGCACCCCGTATTGGCTCGGACCCCTAGTGGACACGGAAGTAGGAGGGCTCATGGCCTCCCAACATTGTGGCTCCTTTGTGTGTCTAATAAAACATTATTTATTTGTGTTACAGTAACACCC
The DNA here is from genome assembly GCF_013100865.1 of Trachemys scripta elegans. Lineage (NCBI taxonomy): Eukaryota > Metazoa > Chordata > Testudines > Emydidae > Trachemys > Trachemys scripta. Next base: position 6,597,270 of record NC_048299.1, on the reverse strand, counting down.
AAAGCCATCAGTCAGGATTAGTGTCCCGCTATGCCCAGGGCTGTACAAACACGTAGGGAGACATGGTGCCTGCTCTGATAAGCTCACGATCTAAACAGACAGTAAGTATGAAGGAGAGAGAGGGGGCATACAACATACAAGCACAGGGATCCGGGGATGAGACCTTCTTTATATAAAGTAAAAGGCAATTAAGCACAACTGCCTCTCTGCCAGGCAGAAGTTAGTTTTCGTCTTTTCAGTTTTAATTGGGGAGCAGACAAGGTGACCATAATGGTCCCTTCTGATTTTACAATTTATTAATGAATTGTTACCCCCCTAGCCTAATTTCTACCTTGATTAATAACCACACTGCGCACATCATGTTTGCAAAGCACTTTATGTTCCACAGCCTGTGGAGACTGATGCAGTGAGGGGTAGTGATTTAGCCCAGACACACACAGTAAGTCCCACTGGGACTCAAACTCAGGTCTCCCAAGTACTACCCCCTACGTTACTGGTAGCATTATAACTACACGGCACCTTGCCCCTGTATGGGTTCACAGGGAGAAGAAAGAATTTTCTGTCATCTACCACACCTGCAGAAGCACACCCAGAATCTGTCCCTAATCTAACCTAATACCAAACAAATCACTGGAAGACTTTTGTTAATGTCCAAATTCCTGTTGTTTTAAGACAATAAGAACTGTGCTGGGTTGGATCACCAGTAGCCTGCTTCTGGCATGTGGCTTATACCTGATACTTCACCAACAGGGGAAAGACAGATAACATAGAGTAGATGAAATGGATATGAGACCAAATAGATGAGAAGAGATTGATTATATTGACAGATAGCTAGGGTCAGATTATGGGAGGGAAGTGCTGATATTCTTTGCTCCAGATGCACCTATAATTCCAGAGCAGATGGTATTTCTGCTGAAATGATCAGAAGTGAAACAGTAATGTTGTCATTCAATCCATCATCATTAGTCTTCAGGGTTAACACCATTGCTGCTCAGACTGTTTATTGCAAATAATTGATCTGACTAATGTATCCCTCTTTCAACTGGCTAATTATCCACAAAGAGACTTGGATTGAAGGAATCTATTTGTTATTCAAAACTGTCCATTGAACTATTTTATGAAAATAAAATTCAGCATCAGGGACTGTTTGCTGTTCTCATTATTTGCCATTGATGCCATCGGGCTCCAGAGGCTCCTGGAGCAGCAAAAAGCTGGAGAATATTAGCAGATGCTAGATCAAACCGGCAGATGTTCCCATCACTTCCATCCAATTGAATCTCATTTTCAGTTTATTTTGAAATGGCTCAGGATATGTCAGGCATATCAATGCCAATGTGAGGCCTTAGCTGCTATTTACTGGACATCTGAACCACTTGCAAAATGATTAAGATACCAAAAGAAACCCATCACTGTCAGAGTGACAGAAAAATGTAGTTCCTAAAATGTCCAGAGGCTCAAAATCAAATGATGTTTGAAAGAGAAAAATCTGCTTGGGTCATTGCTCGTTGTTCCGAGAATAGAGCTGACCTCGTACAGCCACCTTAAGATTCCTGTGGGTCCCAAATCCATTTAGAGAACACGCTAGATGCCACTGCCACTGGATGAAAGGAGGGCGGGGAGGAGATCTGGATGAAAGATGTGCACACAACGTGTGTGTGAAGTCCAACTCACTGCTCATTCCAGCCACACACACATATCCATTTTTGTTCACTTTGCCACACATTTGAGGACTTGGGGGGGAGGATTTTTGAACACAGTCTGCAAAATATGTATTTGTTTGCGCACCGTATGTGTGTGCAAATGAGTGTGTCTACTGCTGATCTAAGAAAAAAGAACAGGAGTACTTGTGGCACGTTAGAGACTAACAAATGTATTTGAGCATAAGCTTTCGTGGGCTACAGCCCACTTCATCGGATGCATAGAAGGAACATATAGTGAGGAGTTATATATACACATACAGAGAACATGAAAAGGTGGCTAATTAAGATGAGCAATTATCAGCAGGAGAAAAAAAAACTTTTGTAGTGATACTCAAGAAGGCCCACACTGTGATCACATCTGGGCCATGAAGCTGGGTCCCCATATTGTAACTTGTTTGTAACTTCCTCATCCTTTCTTCCTTCTACTTCATTTACATCTATTTCTGCATGTGTCTCTGAAGGTCAATACATTTTCTCCACTTCCATATCAGTCTGATGCTGTGAGATGCCTTCATCTAGAAGTAAGTTTCCATCATCTTGAGTTTCCAAACTGCTTTTTTGTGGATGTGAGCTACCCTCATCTTGAAGTAATATACCTTCATCTTGATGTTCCAAACTGCTTCCATCTAGAAGTGAGCTAACCTCCTCTCCGAGTAAAATTCCTTCATCTGGATGCTGTGAACAACTTCCATCTTTATTTGGATTAAAGAGAAGATATTTCAGGAAGGATCCCTGCTGTTTTGCTAGGTCCTTTTCCTTCTCAGCCTTTCGTTTATGATACTCAGCTCCTGAGGGTTTTCTTTTTTCCTCTTTCTGCCATGGGGCATTTGATTATTAATATGTACTGTGCTCCCGACTGCAAGCATTACAGCATTAAGGATGGCTGACTCACCCACCACATGGTTGGCGATTTAAACCACATTGCAGCCATCCGAACACGTCTTTTCACTGCTTAAAGGTTCAATGATTAGTAACATACACTCACTTACCTATTAAAACAGTTAGTTACAGCGTTTACACGGAAACAAAATGACCTTTTTCGATGTTATAATCCGACACTGATTGTTTGGAAAGTAATTCCCTTTATCACGGTTACCCGCTTGGAGTGTGACATCATCACTTTTGTAGTCTATTAACCGTTAACGCTGTTACTTTTCATTTATGGACCTTATTTAGTAGATGTGAACCAGTTATAACAAAGAAAAGTTAATAATTATACAGCCTGATAATAACGCTAAGGTTTAATAACGCTTAAAGATCCTCACATTTTGGATTTATAATGCTGAAAGATGTTATTCTTTATTCTTTGGCACCAAGAAACACAATTTTCCACAGTATTCACTCGATTCTTAACCATCTACCTGCGACGTGTGTTAAAATGACCCTTTGACATGAATCAACTCGCGATATCTCCGCTCTACATGAATTTCCGGCTATGTGGCCTTGATGTATATTCGAGTTAGGTGTCACTAGCATTGCAGCTCTTGCCGCTGGTGGATGTGTTTCATTGTGGCTGAGTTATTGCTTATCAAAATTGAGGAGTGGGTCATCCTGACCCTACGTTGCAAATTGAAAAAATTTTTTGCTAAAATATTTTTTTGCAGTAAGTAAAAGATTTGACATATTAATAAATTCTCAGAAATGTAAATAAATGAATTATAATTCATATTCCCTCCGTATGAGCATGGGAATTGAAATAATGACATCGTTGTTATTTTATTTGTATTTTTCATCTTTTTCATTTTTTTTTTCATTTCATTTTTTTCCTCGAATTTGGCGCCCCATTTAACTTGGCACCGTAGGCGACCACCTAGTTCGTCTACATGGACGGGCCGCCCCTGTGTGTGTCTGTGTCTTTGGATGATTTAGTTGGGGATTGGTCCTGCTTTGAGCAGGGGGTTGGACTAGATGACCTCCTGAGTTCTCTTCCAACCCCAATATTCTATGATTCTATGAGAGGGAGGCTATTAGGAGGAGGAAGGAAGAGAGAACGAAAGAGGAGAGCTAGTGATTTTCAGGCTGAGCAGCAGTGGGGAGGACAGGGTAGACGTGATTGCATTGGACATGCTAAAACTGCTTTTGCCTGATGACATTTTATACATGTTCCAGCCCCAGAATCTGAACCTCAGGAGACCTGCAGAGACCTTGTGTCTCCAGACTAGACCCAAGTCTGGTCCAACCCTCCTCAGCCTCATGGCAGTACAGCGCAAAGAACAGAAGAACATGAAATAATCCATTTTATCACGTCAGCAGAGAACATGAGAAAAGACCCAGAAAGAGAAGTCAACGAAATATAAATCAGAGCATCTCACTCACCTGTGATGATAACTTTGAAGATCAGTTTCTGGCCTGCGGCCTCACAGGTGTACTCTCCAGCATCTTTCTTCTCCACCTGCTCCACGACCAGATGCCGGGATTTGCCCTCAGACTCCACCTTGAATTTCTTGCTGGAGGTGATCAGTTTCCCGTCCTTGTACCACCTCACTTCAGTCTTGGCCTGAGTCACCTCACAGCTGAGGGTGGCGCTCTCTGTCAGAATGGCCTTCACCTCCTTCTGCACCTTCTCCTTGTTTGCAAACACCTCTTCCGTCTCTGCAAGATGGAAATACAGTCACGTATGTCCTTTTGCAGTCTCCTATCATGGGGCTTAGGTAACACTCCCCATATCACTGTAATATTTTAGCACCTCAGGAATGTTAATGACTATATCCTCAACAGCCCTCTGAGATGCTTCCCTATCTTTGTTCCCATTTTACAGATAGGGAACTGAGACATCGAGAGAGGAATATCTCAAAGTCACATGAGAAATCTCTTGCAGAGCTAGGAACGGAACCAAGATCTACTGATTCCCAACCCAATGCCTTTACCCCAAGACCATCCTTCCTTCCCAACAGAAAACACTATCCTCGAAAGCTGCTGTAGGCTGGTGCACCAAACATCCATAAAGAGAGATCACGTGATGACCCTGACTGATCACCACCACACTGCACTTTAGTCCAAGGAACTCACAGTTTCACAAACATTAAGAGCTAAACTTTGCTGTCAGTCACCTTGGTATAAATCTAGAACAGGGGTGGGCAAACTATGGCCCAGGGGCTGCATCCAGCCCTCCAGATGTTTTAATGTGGTCCTCAAGCTCCCGATGGAGATCGGGGTCCGGGGCTTACCCTGCTCCGGCGCTCCAGCCAGGGAGCGGGGTTGGGGGCTTGCCCCGCTCTGCATGGCTCCCAGAAACAGGGGCATGTCCTCCCTCTGGCTCCTATACGTAGGGGCAGTCAATGGGCTCCACATGCTGCCCCCACTCCCGCAGCTCCCCTTGGCCGGGAACCATGGACAATGAGAGCTGCAGGGGTGGCGCCTGCGGCCAGAGCAGCGCGCAGAGCCGCCTGGCCATGCCTCTGTGTAGGAGCCAGAGGGGGGACATGCCGCTGCTTCCGGGAGCTGCTTGAGGTAAGCGCCGCCCGGAGCCTGCACCCCTGATGCCCTCCCATGCCCCAACACCCTGTTCCAGCCCTGATCCCCCTCCAAACCCCTTGGTCCCAAGCCTGGAGCACCCTCTTTCACCTCCAACCCCTCATCCCCAGCCCCACCCAGAGCCTGCATCCCCAGCTGGAGACCTGACCCCCGACCCCTGCCCCAGCCCAAGAACCCCCTCACGCACCCTGAACTCCTCATATCTGGCCCCACCCCAGAGCCTGCACCCTCAGACGGAGCCCTCACCGCCTCCCTCACCCCAACACCCAATTTTGTGAGCATTCATGGCTCGCCATACAATTTCCTTACCCAGATGTGGCCCTCAGGCCAAAAAGTTTGCCCATTCCTGATCTAGAGTAATTCCACTGACTTCTTCCAGCACCTACATGTTCCTTGGTAGCTTCCCATCCAAACACTGCCCTGTCTTAGTCCTGATTAGCTTGTGGATAGCTTTGCAGCAGGTGCCCTCCTACCTCCTTGCATCTGAAGAAGTGAGGTTCTTACCCACGAAAGCTTATGCTCCCAGTACTTCTGTTGGTCTTAAAGGTGCCACAGGACCCTCTGTTGCCTCCTACCTCCCAGTTTATCAAAACTGGGGCAGTGAGCAAGAGACTATTTGGTACCAATGGAGGATTTCAAAGGACAGCAAAGCAAGACGTGGCCCACAATAACCACAAATGGTAGAACCTCAGAGTTACGAACTGACCGGCCAACCACACACCTCATTTGGAACGGGAAGCACACAATTAGGCAGCAGCAGAAACAAAAACAACAAAAATCAAACAGTACAGTACTGTGTTAAATGTAAGCTACTAAGAATAAAGCGAAAGTTTAAAAAAAAGATTTGACAAGGTAAAAAAACTCTTTCTGTGCTTGCTTCATTTAACTTGAGATGGTTAAAAGCTGCATTTTTCACTGTACAATAAAGTTTTAAAGCTGTATTAAGTCAATGTTCAGTTGTAAACTTTTGAAAGAACAACCAGAACGTTGCAGAACGCTGCAAAAACCAGCTCCTCTTGCTATTTGGAAGAGCTTTTCTGTGTCACTTCAAACATCCCTCTTTGCTTTTAGCTACATCTCTTAGTTTCTCTCTCTCACCCACTCCTGACTCTGCTATTATTTTGTGTTTTAATTCTGTGGACCTGATGCTGCAGGTGCAATGGCATCTAATTTTACAGGTGCAATGGTGCAGGCAGGTCGCTAGATATCCAAGAGCTACCCTCCGCAGCCACAACATGTTGCACGTGCAATTATTTGTGGACACCCAATTGCACATGCAAAAGTAGAGGCAGGTTTCAGGCTTCGCTGAAAATCAAGCGCTGTGGCAGAGTTATTTACCCCGAAAAGGGTTTGGGGATGCACCTTAGATGCAGGATGCTATCCAGGATTAAGTATTTTATTGCTCCTGAGATTTCATGCATCCGCTCACCTTTGACTTTGACTTGGAATGTTACTTTGTCATCCTTTGATTCACAGGTGTAGCTCCCTTGGTCATGCTGTGTCACATTCTTGATGATGAGCTTTCGGTCTGTTCCCTGAGAGGTGACTGTCGTTCTCTGGTCCTGCTTAATCTCAGTTTGATCCTTCTTCCACACAACAGCTCCACTCACCACCGAGACCTCACACGCCAGCTCTAGACCCTCAGAAGGACTGACTGAAATTTCTGGCGTTGCTTTAGGCTTGTTGACAAACTTAACAACTTCATCTAAAAAGAAGAAGGAAAAGTAGTTTGTGCCCCTCCATTAACCTAGAGCAACATAAGAACAATCCAGTTACACCCTGGCATGATTTCAATGTTAGTGATCTCCAGGGCCGGGATTCCATCTATGGAAGAATTTACATGTGTAAATTTGCTTGTGTTTCATTCCCCTCCAGTAGCCAGTTCACAGATGATAACAGCCAACTACAGCTACCCGCTAATGGAATTTCTCCTTTAGCTCAAGTGGTAGAGGTCTGTGCTAAAGGTCCCAAGTTCAAACCCGTCTGATGACCCCTCCAGGGAGTTACTAAAAATGGATCCCCCGACTTCCATGGGAGCTGTGGATACACTAACCATGTGCAGAAGCTGGTGCTATGTATTTCAGCCTAACGCAGGAAGGATGAGTATGGTTACAGAGTGTAAGGACAACATGGTTGTCGCTAAGGGAGTTGCATATGAGTGTAGCTAAGGGCAGAAGTTGATAGGAGAGTCATATGTAAGACATGGGGGGTAACTGGAAGGGACCTTTTACTTGGCACTGGTGAGGACACAGCTGGAGTATTGTGTCCAATTCTGTGCACCAGACTTTAGGAAAGATATGGACAAACTGGAGAGAGTTCAGAATTGAGCAATAGACATGATAAAAGGTTTAGAAAACCTGACCTGTAAGGAGAGATTAAAAATTGGGCATGTTTAGTCTTGAGAAAAGAAGAAGCCAGTCCATGCAAATAATAAAAGCCTACTGCTGCGTGCATTTAATGGCATTTTCCTTTATCTCAAATAGTAGAGGCCTGTACGTTGGCACTGAAGGTTATGGTTCAAACCCTGCTAATGATCCAGGTTGGGGGTTACTACAATGAGGGCTGTAGTTTGGTTTTTTCCCCCCAGAATGCATTTGCAAAGGGTTAACATTAAAGTGAAGATGACATAAGTGGCACTGAGCTGTATGGAGGTAAGCACCTTGTAGATTAATCTAGGAACAAACGTGTATGACACATCCCATTGCTCATGCTAACAAGCAACAGTGAGCGTAACATGTATTTCATACTAGGCACTCAATCAAGCTACCCTGCTGCAGAGTAAGTTGATGGCTGTCAGTGATAAGTAACCTTAGTTTAACATTACATATTATTCTGCAGCACCTGTTGCTTTAGTCGCCAAGTATCCCAAGGACAGCTAAAATGATACACCCGTGCTACCCATTTCTACGGCACCAATGAACAAACATTTCTGTTAAAACTTATCTATCATTAGGCGTAATCTATTTTTACAAGAATTATTTGACTGTGGAATAATAGCTTCATTGGAGTCCTGCATTAGAGGTTTCTGGGGAACATTCACTACCACAAAGGCAGTTTGTGTCCCGGTCTTAGTGCTGGCCTCTTGCCTCGCAGTGCTTCTGATTAGCACTCTGGACATTTTTTATTATAAAACGTGAAACCTATCTGGTTTAGGGTTTTCTTAGCAGCCTGAAATTCAGCCCATTTGCCAGAAAGTTCACTGAGGTTTCCAAATCTTTTGGTAAACATGGGTCCAGTTTGCCTGACCCAGGCTACAGCTTCTGTGGAAACAATGTGAAATTCAGTAGTTTTGACCATGACCAAATGAAATTTGGTAGTTTCAAGTTTTGAGATTTTGGAATCATTTGAGGATGAAGCTCAAAGCAAAATCCAGTGAAACAAATCCAGAAAAACTTCCCACCAATCCCTGTGTGCGGGGTTGGCTGGATTTCACAGAGCATTTTTTATGATGTCTCCTCAATACCATTAGCTCTAAACATAAGAATGGCCATACGGGTCAGACCAAAGATCCATTGAGCCCAGTATCCTGTATTCCAACATCAAAGGGTAGCCATGATGCCACCAGACTCCTTGTTGTCTTCCAACAGTGGCCAATGACAGGTGCCCCAGAGGGAATGAATAGAACAGGTCATCATCAAGTGATCCATCCCCTGTCCAGCTCTGGAATAAATCAGTTCTAGGACTCCCCCTCATTTGGCCTGAGGGATATGCACTCTACTTCTGGGATAGGTCAAGCTACCTAAGGGAATGACTCGCACTCAGAGACCACAAACGTTCCACAGGAGCGCGGAATTCGAGTTTAACCGGGCACCAAGGCTTTCTCAGAAGGTAGCCCAAGACTCTCAAACCCCCTCTCGCAGGAGGGAGCTCAAAGGGAGTATCAATTGTTGAGGCAACGTGCTCTAGATGGGACCGAACTACAGGATTCAGCCCCAGAGCCAGATGCAAACCTGTCCAAAGTTTGGGGTGTTTCGGTCTGAGGTTTTGGCTTGGGCCCATCTCTAGTCATTCCATTAGTGACCTGAATATTACTATTATTGTTGTTTACCTGTATTGCAGACGTGCCTAGAGATCAGGGCCTCACTGTGCTAGGTGCTGTACACACATAAAGATGGCAGCCTCTGTCTCAAAGAGCTTACAATCTAAGTGATAATGTTCCTGTACCCAACATAAGCCCTGCTCACACTTGCCTCATGAACTCACCTGAGACCTTTAAATTGAAAACTAGAGTGTCCTCTCCAACTTTGCACATGTACGTTCCCTCATCTTCTTTTGTTACAGCTGAGGCGATGAGCTTGTGCAGCTTCCCGTTATCCTCCAGAGTGAATTTCTTTGTGCGTTTGATTTCTTTGCCGTCTTTGTACCACTGCACCATGACATTGGCTTCAGAGGTCTCAGAAACAAACTCAGCCTGTTTTCCAGAGGTGGCGGAGAGAACACCACCGGCTTTCTCTTTGTTCGTGAAGTGCACAAGTGCTGAAACAAAATGGCAAAAGGCATTGTGTAAGGAACTGTGTCCATATTGTTAGTTCATCTATCCATGCAGCCAGCTACAGACACTTTAATTAGGAATCACAGAATCATAGAAAAGTAGGGCTGGAAGGGACCTTGAGAGGTCACCCTGGCCATCACCCCCCCACTCCGCGCACTTAGGATCTAGTAGGTTGCTCCTGGATTCCTGTTTTTGGCTAATTACCTCAAGTTGTTATTTTAGGACCTGATCCGGGAAGCCTTTGTCATATGCTTTATTTGTGCAAGCAGTTCCGTTAAGTCAATGGGACTACTCAGGTGAATGAGGGCAGTTCGTGTGAGTAAAGGCTGCCTTAGAATATACTCTACATTTGGGTCTATGAATAAGAATTTCACATTTCAACAGTGGGTGATTTTCAGTTATCATCCAAGATGCTAACTTGCAAAATAATCTTAATGAGGCAGGAAGGAAAGAATGGAAGAAAGAGAGGAAGAGAGAATGAACAAATATTAGGGGAAACATTGAGGCTTATTAAATCACTGTATTTATCTAGCTAGCAAACAATTGTACCTTACAAGATATTTAAATGTAATCTGAATAATTTGAGTTGCACTGTACTATAAATCTACAGAATTACCAACACCCTCTAAAAATGAAAAGACATCCCTTACAGGAAACTAACTAGAACACAAAAGACTTAAAATAACCCAGTGTTATACCAATTTGTAGTGGAATAATCAATTCACCAGTATAACCTCACCCCATTCAATGTTTAGATCCAAATACACAACAGTAGCAATAATTATTAACTCAAAACATGTGCCGAACGACATAATACCATTTATTCCAAGTAAGGGAATTAATGTCCTAAAATTCAGTCATGTCATTTAAAAAAAGTACAGCAAAAGTTTAAAACTGCTTGTTGGTCCAGTGTGATCAAAGCTACTCTGACAAAAGTATACATAGATATGTTTTTACCCTTAATTTAAAGAAAAAAAATCTGAACAACTTTTATATGGTTTTTGTGCTCTTATGTGCAGGGAAACCAACATCGAATTGCTGGGCACTGAAGTGCTTGATACACTGTAAATAAATTCATCCCTCTTTTTACGATACTGCCAACTTTTTTAAAAAAAAAAATCTTTGTTCTTTCTTACAGAGATGAATGTGCAGAATTTCCTTCACATCACCACTGGGCAGAAGCCCAACCTCTACTATCCAGGTTACTAATCATCCCTACTGAAAATAGCTACAGACCCTTTCAGTCACAGTCTGGGAGCCAAGAAGCTGAGAATGCAACTTCCAGTCTCTCCCCATGCTTGGAAGGGAACATTAGCGCTGCTGTCAGTTATAACTAATGGGAATTCTCCTTTAGCTCAGGAGTGGAGTTGATGCTTTGAGATCTGGGCAGCCCAGTAGTAAGGAGGGATTCCCGGTAAAAACAATCTTAAAAAACTTGATTAAACAATGATGAAAATTTGATTCATGACAATTTGTACTGCAGTAGCATTTAAGAACCCCTAACAGGGATCAGGGCCAATCATGCTAAGGAACTGCACAAACAAATAAAACAAAGACAGTCCCTGTCCCAAAGCTCTCACAATCTAGGATTTAGAGGACACACAACAAGTGACTAAACAGACAAATGGGAGAATGGCCGAGAAAGGTGTGTGTGTGTGGGGGGGGGGGTATGTTAGCTGTTCTAGTTTTTCTTACAGGACTCCATTCAGTCACTAGCTTCTGGTGTAAAGACTGCTCCGGTAAAAAAAAAAAAAAGAATAACTACAGCAACCAAAAGAATGCCAAAGAGGATACATTTGCAGCCAAAGTGTGAGTACAGTGGGAGTTTCAAATGTAACTCCCTCAACGCAGCACCAAAAAAACATTAACACAGATCCCTCATTTGAGAGCTACATTTAGGTGAAAACATTTGTGAATATCTTCCAGCTAATCCAATATCAAGCTGTGGGCTGATCGGACGGAGTGAAAAAAATATATACTGAGAGAGAGGCAGGGACAGAGAGAGAATGAGAATTAAATCATTCTGCAGCCAGGTGTAGCCAGCAAAAAGCTCTCCACAAATAGCTGCATTTTTGAATGAATTCTTTTCACGTGTGTTCATGCCTGTTTTGTTTGCTCTCTGAAGAACCTAGCAAGTGAGCATTCATGGATCAGTTATGTGTGTAGCTTCCTCCCATGGGCATATGAGAGTTAACAGAGACGGCAGACTCACAAGCAGGGAGAGGTGGGTGGGTTGGTGGAAGGGTAGGGAATCACAGCCTGAAGGAGGTCACAGGCTAGAAAATGCTGACAAAGGGGAGGGGGTGTCATAGATACACACCATTAGGAGGAGTCACTTATAGGTTGGGAGAAAGCTGGCTAGGGCTCTGTTTGTGTTACTGGGCTTAATATAGGACCCTGCCCGGATCACTGCTCTGCATATTCTCAGGGTCAGAGACCAAATCGTCCTATGGGACATGTACAGTCTTATATTCACTGAAATCAGAGCCTGGCGTGAAAACCCGAGAGCAGAATTTGGACCTCAGTATGGGATGATGAAAGAAAAAGGATTGCGCTACCAATAATAGCGATGTAAACTGCTCCACATACACCATCAAAACAGTCAAGATTCTTCCTCCTCTCTTAACCCTCTGACCTCCCACCACAAACACAGCTAACAACTTGCCCAGACCGGTATTGCCCTGGCCTCTTCTTTTGTCATTCAGTGTTGCATGCATTCTAAAACAATATGCGTTTCCTCACCTTTTGGGGGCGAAGCCAGACTTTGAGGCACCTGCTCCCCTACTTGGTGTAAACTTTGCTTGTGCCAATCAGAAACGAACACAAACAGGTTTTGGGCCCCGTCCCCTATGACACTTCTATGATGTCATAGTTGGTACTTTATGGGCCTGCCTGCCATGTGCAGGCAGGGAGAGGAGAAAGAAAAACGAATCCTGTGTATCCTGTGTACACCCGTAACCGAGCCTGATCACCTCGAAGGCTCTCTTTCAGCTCACGTGTTTCAAACAGAGTTTCTACGTTTGCCGGTCGTTATGTGTTGGTTTGTATTTTTAAGTATCAGTTATTACTAAATGCTGCATCTTTGTTTATAAATATTGTTAGTAGATATTTTAGTCATTGTGTCTTTTAAGTTTCATTAACTCTATTAGCTAACCAAACGCTGCTCCCTTACCCCTTGTAATTATCCCCAATAAAACTTTAAATTGATTAATTTTAGTTGTGTGTGTGTGTGTATGTGTGTGTGTCTGCAGTTTGCATCGTGACCCATACTCTCCTTGCATCCCTTACCAATATAGTCTATTGCCACGTGCAGCCTGGTAAATAACAGGCCTGCATTTTCTTTCGCCCCCGCGTGCCCGTGGCAATCCACACTCCTGCTCCTCCAGTCAGCTCCTCACACAACCATTCTCAGAGAAAAGGAGGAAGGCCACGTCTGAGGCAAATGCATTGAAGGCACAGTCTTGCTGTCCTTTCTTAGGCAAAACCCTCACTGGAGTCAACAGGAGTTTTGGCCAGGTAAGGTCTGCAGGATGAGGATCAGATGCCAAATGCCCTAACCCTGCCATGTGACCTTTGAGTAATATAACTCCTGTTTTTGGTCTGACAACAGGCTACAATATAGAATCATAGAAGTGTAGGGCTGGAAGGAACCTCAAGAGGTCATCTAGTCCAGCCTCCTGCACTGTGGCAGGATCGAGTAAACCTACACCATCCCTGCCAGGTGTTTGTCTAACCTGTTCCGAAAAATTTTCAGTGACGAGGATTCCACAGCCTCGCTTGGTAACCTGTTCCAGTGCTGAACTATCGTCGTCGTTAGATAGTTTTTCCTTATATCTAAACTGAACCTCCCTTGCTGCAAACGAAGACAATTACTTCTTGTCTTACCCTTGAGGGACACGGAGAACAATTGAACATCGTCTGCTTTACAACAACCTTTCACGTATTTGAACACCGTTGTCATGATCCCCCTCAGCATTCTCTTCTCTAAGCTAAACATACCCAGTTCTTTCAACCTTTCCTTCTAGGCCAGGCTTTCCAAACCTCTTACTATAGTTGCTTTCCTCTGGCCTCCTTTCAATTTGTTCACATCTTCCTTAAACTAAATGGGAACACAGTCCAGTACTCCAGCTGAGGCCTCACCAGTGCGAAGTAGAAAGTAATAGCTCTGTACTGCCCACCTTATTAGACAACTGGATGAAAATCCAGCCAGTGTAATCAGGGCCCTTTCAAGCCAGCTCCAGCTCCCATAGAAGTCAATGGAAACACTCGCATTGACAGGTTGACTGAGAGTTAAGTTTCCCTGAGGAGGCTGAAGGTTTGTAAGCACTAGGCCTATATCCACTAATCAGGGCGGCTCTATGTTTTTTAAAAAGAAGAACAGGAGTACTTGTGGCATCTTAGAGACTAACAAATTTATTAGAGCATAAGCTTTCGTGGACTACAGCCCACTTCTTCGGATGCATATCATCCGAAGAAGTGGGCTGTAGTCCACGAAAGCTTATGCTCTAATAAATTTGTTAGTCTCTAAGGTGCCACAAGTACTCCTGTTCTTCTTTTT
>NC_048299.1:6534124-6582767 GCF_013100865.1 Trachemys scripta elegans | reverse complement strand
TGTAGTCCACGAAAGCTTATGCTCTAATAAATTTGTTAGTCTCTAAGGTGCCACAAGTACTCCTGTTCTTCTTTTTGCGGATACAGACTAACACGGCTGTTACTCTGAAACCTGTCTATGTTTTTTGCTGCCCCAAGCATGGCAGTCAGGCGGCCTTCGGCGGCGTGCCTGCGGATGGTTCGCGGTCACACGGATTCTGTGGCGTTTCTGCGGGTGATCTGCCGGTCCCATGGCTTCGGCGTACCCGCCGCCAAATTGCCGCCGAAACCTCGGGACTGGTGGACCTCCTGCAGGCACGCCGCCGAAGGCCACCTGACTACCCCCCTCATGGCGACCGGCAGGTCGCCCCCCACGGCTTGCCGCCCCAGGCACGCACTTGCTGCGCTGGTGCCTGGAGCCGCCCCTGCCACTAATGTTATGCAGAGGGTCAAAGGCTACATGGTAGGGGCTGAATGTTAAAGCAGACATGTAGCCAACATACCTGTTAAATGAACAGGAAGCAAACCATAGGAAGGCGCACAGAAGGGGATTACCATGAGCTGAGGGACAATACGAGCTGTGTGACACCATGTGAAGACAAGCTGAACTTTCCTTATCTGTACAAAGCTTGGCAAACACCAAATAATAAACAATTATGAGACTTTGCTTTTCTATTGTGCCTTGCATCTGAGTGCTTTACAAACACTAAAGGATCAAGCCTTACAGCTCCCCACACCTCTTCTTATCCTCCATGTACTGAGAGCAAACACTGATTCCCGGAGGGCCTTATTCCATTCACTTTAACTAAAGTTGGATCAGTAAAAACACTCATGGCTGGCCCATGTCAGCTGACTCGGGCTTGCAGGGCTCAGGCTGTGGGGCTATAAAATTGCAGTGTAGACATCTAAACTCAATCTGGAGTGACATCTAAACTCAATCTGGAGCTCAGCCTCTGGGACCCTCCCCCTCACTGGTTTTCAAAGCCCAGGTTCCAGCCCGAGCATCTACACTCCAAGCCCTGTGAGCCCAAGTCAGCTGATGCAGGCCAGCTGTGGGTGATTTATGGCAGTGTAGCCATACCCTAAGTGACTTGACCAAAGTCACACAGTGAATCTGTGTCCCTGGCAGGAATAGAGCCTATGTCTCCTGATCACCTGGCTGGTTTCTTAATCACAAGACCATATTTCCCTTTCCTACAGCCCAGGCTCACTCAACGACACCAAGCTCCAGTTGACATTCTCATCTGCTTTCCGGGACACGAAGCAGGATGGCAGAGCCTCTACTACTGACAGAGCTCAGGGTCTGGTGTCAGCTTCCAAATACTCCTCACCTCACACACACCACTGCTCTCTAGGGAGGTACTTCCGCTTCCTACTGGAGCTATGGGTGTCACTAACTTCCATGTCAGCTTCCAAATACTCCTCACCTCACACACACCACTGCTCTCTAGGGAGGTACTTCCGCTTCCTACTGGAGCTGTGGGTGTCACTAACTTCCGTGAGCTCCCTTTCTGTCACATAAAGACCACATTGGCTGGGGGCAGGCCATTCACCAGAAACAGCCCAGCAATGTCATGCACCTTTCACTGAGAGCTGATAGACTATGTCATCCCCTTCACAGACACATTCATAAAGGCCAGCATCCTCTGCTGTGATGTTGTGAATTTTCAGGATGCGTTTCTTCTCTGCTGTTTTCAATTCGTATTTTGGACTGGCCTGGATTTCCTTCCCGTTCTTCATCCACTTCACAGCAGCAGCCGCGTCTGAAAGCTCCGCCCAAAGCTGTGCCTCCTCACGCAGCCGAGCAGAGACCTTCTCTATATCTCCACTCTTGTTGGTGATTCTTACTGCAGCAGCTGGAAGAAAGAAAGAAAGAAAGAAAGAAAGAAAGAAAGAAAGAAAGAAAGAAAGAAAGAAAGAAAGAAAGAAAGAAAGAAAGAAAGAAAGAAAGAAAGAAAGAAAGAAAGAAAGAAAGAAAGAAAGAAGTATTATATCATACTGTCTCACATATGATATATGTCTGCATTAGGTTGCAAGCTCCCCTCAGAAGGAACCTGGGTCCAGATCTTGATCTCACTCCAGTGTAAATATGGAGCAACTCCACTTACTTCAGTGGACTTGGTCTGGTTTTACACTGGTGTCAATGAGATAAGAATCTGTCCCATTGACTTTTATGCCTTGTAGAGCACCATATATGATGCTATCTCCAAAATCTCATAATCAATTACACGCGTATCTCTGAGCGCTGAAGCCGTGGTTTTAAACTTTTCTCCTCAATCGAAGTCTTCCACAGGCAACTTGAATTCCCTTTAGACACTAAAGCAGCCAGTGCCTCTCCCTGTAGGCTGGGATATTAAACCAGTCACAGAAGAAACTCATGGTTGGTTCAACCCTGTTCACACCCAAGACAAGAGAAGAAATCCAGCAGAGTTCAATAAGAGTTAGAATGTGTAAATAAGAGTATCATTTTTCGCCCAGGTGAATATTTTCCCACTTTTTGGCCTCTGTTCCCCCATGTCCATCTTTCTCTCTAAAGTGCAAGTGGCAGAAATGAAGTCACCTCACTTACTGCCTGCCGCTCCGTCTTAGCATCCGGCAAGCATAGTATATTCTGCAGCAGAGCTAAAATCAGAACCTGCCAAGCTTCGTTAGCCATAAAGGCAGGAACACAATCCTCAAACCAAGGGTCCCACCACATGTCATATATTCTCCTTGCTAAGCCACCATTCTGCTAGAGTGGCTCAATGAATGGGTTCAGGTTTTAACTTAACAAGCCATTACGTGTAACTCTGCCTTTGCTCCAGGAAAACCCAGACTCTCCCTACCTCTGCACTGCACCTAACGTTAAAGTTTCAACATCTCCTTTTTGTCATTTGTCAGAACAATCGCACACGCCAAATTAGAGGTCAAATGTCCTTGGGGGTGAAACTGCCCCTTCGCAAGGCTGTACAAACATTTAAACCCCATTTACGCCCCCATGGAAGGGCTGAAGTGGGGGTTAAGAAATGTTTAGGAAGTTACTTCTGTACTGCAGTGAATTTCACCATCAATATTTGCATTGTATGAGGCACCCAATCCGCTGTGCACTCCCTACTAAGCATTACTACTTTAAACATTCTTCCACAGGGATTTCTCATCCAAGGGTCAACAAGCCCTTTACCAATGTTTGTTAAGTTTTGCCTTGTGAAACAGGTAAATGTTGTTATTCTCATTTCACAGAGAGGGAATCTTAGGCAACTCAAGGTCACATTCTGATGCTTTTAGAAACACTGAATATTCCCTTACTCCTCGAGTCATGCCACTAGAGTCAGTGAGGTACTACTCAGGTATCAGAATCTGGCTCTGAAGGTCGCATGTCTAAGGTCGCATGTCAAATCAGTAATGGAGCTGGCAATAGAGCCTAGGAGCTTCAACACTCAAGCCCCTTTCTAGCCACAAGACCACCCTGCCTCCCTTGACTGAAGGAAGAAATGGATGAGATCAAAGTAACTACCTTTGACATTCATCTTGGTACTGGTTTCAACGTTCTTGGCCACAAATTTCACCTCTGCTCCATCGTCATTCTTGGTGACGTTTTTTATGGTGAGGAGGTGGGTGGTTTTGGTTCTCCGAATGATGTAGATTTCACTGCTCTGTATGGCTTTGCCATTAAGGTACCAGGTGCCAGAACAATCAGTTGTGAGGTCAACAATAAAGGTAGCATCACCTCCTGCAGTAGCTTCAACATTTGTCAGGGGAGTTTTCACAGCCAATGCTGGTTCTGTCAGAGAAGAGCAAGACATAAATCTGAAGCTAGAGGACACAGTGAAGAGTTGCCTACTATGCTCAGAACTCTTAGGGGGAGAAAAAGGAAACTGAAGATAATAGACCAAAATCCAGCAACATTTGCACCCATTGAAGGCAATGGGCATTTTGCCTGTGAAAGAGTTGCAGGATTTGACTTCCACAGCAGGAGATCAGTGGTGTCAGGGTACAGAGTTAGGGCTTGTTCCTGCAAGGTAGAATGCTGGGCATATTTTACTTACATAGCCCATAGATTCATAAAATAATAGCAAGAGGTACCTATCAGATCCACCTCATCTCTTCGAACAAATACTCAATACAATAGATCACAGACAAACAGCAACCCTCTAGCAGAGAACCCAGCAGCCCAGAAATAAAACCCAATCCCCACATTTCTCCATAGACTTGTAAGGTTAAAAAGTGACAGAGTGGAGCAGGGAGCACCAGGGAACCGGATCCTGTCTGCATGAGTGTGACTGCATAATCATCACATAAACCCCATCGAGCAGCGCGACTGAGGTCCAAGACAGGAACACATAGCTAGTTGGCTCACTGACCTGCTCAAGAGTGCCTTTAAGATCATGTCTCTTCAGCTACAGCTCTGCATTCTAGGCAGCAAGGGCTTGAGATTCAATGCAGAGCTCCCTGTGCCTAGCACTTAACCTTGCAGGAGCTCAATGCGTAGCCCTGCTCGCACGCGTCCTGGAGCGCAGCCACCTTGCGTTGCTTTGCTATGCACACGGCAAGGACTTGCAAGATCACGGCCATATTGTTAGTCAACTGAGTGGTCTGAATCCCTTTGTGTGGCTCACCGAGGTGCAGGGTTCCTGGGAACTCTAGGTAAGAGCTCTGCCCATAGCTGTTGACTGCAGACACTCGGAACTGGTAGTCTGCCTCTTCTGCCAGATCGCTCACTGTGAACTCTGGGACGGGGATGTGAGACTGGTGGCATCTCATCCAGGTAAAGCCAGTCAGTTTCTTACGTTCCACCAGGTAGCCATCGATGAGAATGAGTTGCTCCATTTTGGGAGGGGACCAGGCAAGCGTCACTGAGGTTTCTGTTTTATTTTTCACCACGGGGTCGGATGGGGGATGAGAGGGGGGTTTTCTTGGAGCTGAAGTGCGATAAAAACACAGACAGAACCATATTATGGAATGAAAACACCACAGCGCATGACAGACACGCTGGCCCCTGCACGCTAGGGCTATCAGGAATCGGATTAGCATTCATACTCCTCTGATGACATCAATACACGGATTGTTTCAAACAGTCTTAATCTGAGATGGACAAGCAAGGAGTTTGAAGAAAAACACCTCCTCAAACAGTATCATCCCCCCATCCATGTACACACACAATGCTAATGTCTCCCTAGACAATCACAGAGATCACTAGCCCCACACAACACTACTGACCATCCACACACACAGCATACACAAAACAGCACTCAGTACCCCCAAAGAACTGACACCTCTAACACACACTACCATTAGACCCACACACCCAATACCAATAATCCCTATAACTACACAGGTCTTTCACCATCTGCTTTCCCACACACCTCCACTATCATGGACCCTACACACACACACACACACACACACATTATCACTGGTGTTCACCGACTGTACCCCTTTTCTCTCTCACACACAAAATATGACAGACCCAACACACACCACTAATTCCATTCCCCAAGGACACACACAAACTACCATTGACCTTTTCACACATGTACACAAATTACCATTGACCCCTACACACAGACCAATACTGACCAGGTAACAGGCTTAGATGGAGCCGGTTTAACTTATTTTATTTCAGTAACGCTCAGCTAGAATAATGGATCACCTCTTTGGTATCACTACATACTGTTACCCTGGTGAGATGTATCTTAATTGGGATTCTTCAGAAGGTGTGAACATTGCCTAAATCAAACCCTTCTTCCAGCACTTCGCTCCCTACGTTTATGCAATCCCTTTAAAGCAGGGCCGCCCAGAGGATTCAGGCAAAGCAATTTCGGGGACCCCGTCCATAAAAAAAGTTGCAATACTATAGAATACTATATTCTCGTGGGGGCCCCTGTGAGGTCCGGGGTCTGGGGCAAATTGCCGCACTTGCCCCCCACACACACACTCTGGGCAGCCCTGCTTTAAAGTAACAGTGGGCTGTAGGCACAGTACTACCACGCTGGGGAACTCCAGAAGATTCCTTCACTGAAGGAGATGGTCGGTATATTGTACACACATTGGAGTTGGCCTTGGGGAGCTCCCTAACCTAAAGACCTTGAAGTTTGCTGTTCACAATTCATCACACTTAATGTTTCCATGCCAAATACAGACAGCCAACTTCCTGTAAAGATTCTGGGCAGTGTAGTTTAATGGACAGTTTGTTGTATTAAGCAGTTAGAATAATTAGAATGACCCCGTGAGGGCATTCAAAACACAATGGGCCAAATTCCCCTCTCTGCTTCACGGGTGTAAATCCAGGGTAACACCAGCGACATCCCCACAATTGCTCTGGAACAAGAGCAGAATTTTGCCCTTTGTATATACAATGCTGCTACACCACCAAAAAGCCGTACCTGAAGTGATTTGTGCAAATATCAGAATGTTGCTGGTGTTACTGGTGTGTCAGCACCTCCAGCAGACAACAGTGGTAGTGCATCCTGTGCTAGGGTGACCAGATGTCCTGATTTTATAGGGACAGTCCTGATTTTTGGGCCTTTTTCTTATATAGGCTTCTATTACTCCCCACCCCCGTCCCGATTTTTCACATGTGCTGTCTGGTCACCCTATCCTGTGCATAATATAGATCTATGCCACATAGAGCAACCTGTGATGAGGGCCTGATCACTCCCTTGCACAGAGCAATATTACTTACTTAGAACCTGATTCAATAATAAAACTAAAATTTGGCCCAGACTTTCAACCGATGTAAACTGGCATCGCTCCACTGACTTCAGTACCAATTTATGCCAGCTGAAGATCTGGCCCTTTCATTGTAATTTGGCCAACCTCAGACATTAACACTAGAGAGATGGGATAGAGAAGCCTGAGACAGAGAAAATGAATGAATAATGGCGGGTCTTTAGGATCACAGTATTTGTGCTAGTCTGTCACTGGTCACACATGCTTGGCCTACCTCTGAAGTGAAATACCATTTAAGAATCTTTCCTCTGTCCTGTCTCTGACAGCCAATGATATACCAATCTCAGCACATCATGGCGTCCTCATCCACATGGTCCTTTGTAACATGAGCTCCCAAGAGTTGGTTACTTGCTGTTTGTGCCTTCCACTGTGATATCTAAGCCATACATTTGTTTAGTAATGTATGGACAGCCAGAGCCTTGTGTGTGGAATAATCCTGAAGAACTAAAAAAATGAAATGAAATCAATTCCCCAAATGAACCCCAGCTTTCCGGGAGCCTGAGTTTTTGTTCTGATGCTCTGTCAGGCCATCTATGGAATCCCATCCATAGCTTTCTACTTCTGCAACTATTTGTGTACAGTAGGTTATCCAAGACTTATGTTTAAAACTTCTTTGGGTAAGTCCTGAAGTCTCTGGAGAATGCCAAAGTCTGATCAAAATTATTCACTACTTTAGAGGCTAAATACCTTCTGAGAGGCAGCATTTCCTAGTGGTAAGAGCAGGCGTCGGCATCGTTTGATATGTTCGATTCCCTCCCATATCTGTCACTGATTTACTGAGTAACTCTGGGCAAGTCTCATCTTGTGCCTACATCGCACCTCTACCTTGTGCCTCTGTTTACCCATCCATAAATTGAGTGTAATAATAATACGATTTTTTAAAGCACAAACCTTGGAGAATGAGAGAGGTGCATTCTTCTTTTAATGAGGGCTAATAAACCAGCCAACACTACCCCAGTATGGCTCAGTGAAAAAGATGTGAACACAGTCCATGGGATTTTCAAGTAGCTAACATGGCATTTTTCTGACGGAACACTTAAGCATGGTAGCACATGAAGTGTAAAAATAGGAAACCTTGGCATGATCCACTCTTCTTCCTTAGTTACATAAATATATATTCCAGTGTTATATGATACACTGTCACACTACCCATTGGGTTACTGACAATCAAACCACCTAGGTCAAAGTTCCTACTACTTTAACATTCATCTTGAGTTCAGAAGAACATCTAGCTACTGAAATCAGATTGTTGGGCCTTACTGTTATATATTTAACTTAATATTTAATAGCGAGCGAGATGCTGGTGGGAGGGCAGCTTCTTAAAAGTTTTCATCTCCATGGTTAACCAACTACAATTTAATAATGTGAACACCGGAGTCAATCATTACAATAAGGTTTTGCTTGCAGGTCATGTGATATTGCGTGCTTTGCCAGATACTGATAAACAGCTCAGTAATTGTTACAGTGCTAATGATGGGACTGATCCTGTTTGGTTCAATGGCTCTCAGCAGCCCCACGAAACAAATTGTTCCAGCACCTCTGCTTGGGTGTTTAATTAATCACATGCCATCAGTGATAATGGGAATGGGTGACTCTCTAGTTCCACAACTAGAGTCTGAACTTCCCAACTTTTTAAATACTTCTCTATAGAGAATTGTGTGTAAAGTGGAGATGAGAAGGTAGGGCTAACTGCTTGGAAAGAACAAAGCACCATCCCTTTTCCCCTCCAAATCCCTCTTTAAAACCAACCTCAAATTTTCAGGTTTTATTCCAAATTGGAACAAAAACTAATTTTGAAATCTTGAACTCCCCCTGGAAACATTCTCCGCCCAGCTCTACTCACCTGGAGCTGTTCTCAGAGGGCATCACCTTTGCATATTCACACTCCCTGCCCACCTTCCCCACTTCTTTAGAGGCTCCAGGCCACTCCCCCACCCCCATTCCTTTTATACCCTCACAATCCTCTGCAGGGGAGAAGGACAGAGGGACAAGCAACCCCAATGGGCACTGACCTCTAGAAGATTCAGTAGCCAGGAGGTGTCAGTCCCACAGGGCAGACACCACTCAGAGAACCACCTAAGCATTTGGGGAATAGAGTTTTTAAAGCACTTGGCACATTTACAGTGCTCTGTAAACAATGAACACAAACAAAGGCACTGTAGGTTGCCTGTGTGAATTGCTATCTGTGTACTGCATCTTTAAATGGAGAGACGTCCCCTGCCCTAGTTCTGAATCACTGCCTATAGCGGTACAGACCCATGGCCGCAGCGCCTCCTGCTGGTCGTGCTGGGAAATAGCTCTCTTGGACCACCAGGACGCCCTTTACTAGCGGTGTCTCGCTCGCCATTACTTCCACTTCCTCCACCCTCTCCACCACCTGGACCCAGGTGTCGCTCCTGGACCGCGGTGTCCTCTTCAGGACATGGCCCTCCTGCTTTGCCCCAGCCCACTGTCTCCCCCATTTCGGGGAACAAGCAGTCCTCAGTCCCTCCACTTGCCTCAGCAGCAACTGCAGTCTCTAGTCTAGCCTAGGGCTACCATACGTCCGGATTTCCCCGGACACGTCCAGCTTTTCAGTCTTTAAATAGCCGTCCGGGGGGGGGGGTTCTAAAAATGTCCGGGATTTCCCCCCGGTCAGCTATTTATCGACCGAAAAGCGGCTGACAGGGCGGCCAAGTGCCACTCGCATTGGGGCCTCGGCAGCCAAAGCCCTTTCCTGGCTTCCCCCATCCCCTGCAGCCTTAGCACGCCGCTCGGCAGCGCTCGGGCGGGGCGGGTCGCTCCTTGGGGGCAGTCAGAGGACAAGGGACAGGGAGGGGGGTGGATGGGTCGGGAGTTCTGGGAGGGCTGTCAGGGGGGCAGGGGTGTGGAGAGGGGTTGGGACAGTCAGGGACAGGGAGCAGGGGGGGTTAGATGGATAGGGGGCTCTGGGGGGGCTGTGAGGGGGTGGAAAGTGGGAGGGAGTGGCTAGGGGGCAGGGCTACCACCCCCCTTTCCCTCCCTGGTGTCCTCTTTTTTGAAAGTTCAGATATGGTAACCCTAGTCTAGCCCCTGGCTTCAGGGACAAACTGCAGTCTGGATTTAGGCCCCTCTCCTCATTGGCACGTAGGGGCAAACTGGGGGTGGGGGAGACTCAGGCCTGTCCACTACTCTGGGTCCCGGCCCAAGGATCCTATGGCGGGCAGCCACTTACTGCCCCTCCTCCTATTCCCGCTGCCCACTTTCCCTGAGCCACTTCCTCCGTAGCCCTAGCACCTTCTCTGCCCTTACATCAGGGCCTCAGTCTGGCCATGGTCAGCCAAAAGCTCCCCTATTGCTCCGCTACCCTGCCCAGCACTGCAGTATCTCCGGTGCTCCTTGGCAGACAGTCCTTCCCCTTGCCCTCCAAGAAGAAACTGCCCCTTGCTCTGCTGAGTAGCCCTTTATATATGGGCTGCTCCAGCAAGCCTTCTCCTGACTGGCTCTCCCAATAAACCCTTTCCTGATTGGCTGGTTTCTGTGCAGCCTCTCCAAGGCCTTAACCCTTCTCCTGCCTGTGTGGCGCAGCCGCCCCACCACACAGCCATTTTGTGCTCAATGCAGACTGTTAGAGCAGAGATACACACATATACTGCACTCTCACCCTGGAAGTTTTGTTCTCTCTAATTTTGATATTATCATAATTTAACAAAGTTCACATTTATGGTATAAACTCTTTGGAACAGGCATGGGACCTTCTATTGTCTTTGTATAGCACCTAGCTTACCATGGGACTAGCAGGAAATAATTATACTGAGAGTGTATTCTTGATCTTTGTGAGTGGGTAATTCTTTGAAAACATCCGCTTAATGTGCAGCAGCAGTCAAAAAACTTAAGAGAATGTTAGGAACCACTAGGAAAGGGATAGATAATAAGACAGTAAATATTGTAATTCTACTATATAAATCCATGGTACGCCCACACCTTGAATATTGTGTCCAGTTCTGGTCACCCCATCTCAAACAAGATCTGTTAGAATTGGAAAAGGTACAGAGAAGGGCAACAATAATGATTAGGGGTATGACAAAAGATTAAAAAGACTGGGGCTGTTCATCTTGGAAAAGAGACAACTAAGGGGGGATATGACAGAGGTCTATACAATTATTGAATCGTAAGGAGAATGTGAATAAAGAAGCGTTATTTACCCCTTCACAAAACACAAGAACCAGGGGTAACACAAAGAAATTAGCAGGGAGCAGGTTTAAAAAAAACAATCGGAAGTACTTCTTCACACAACACACACTAAACCCGAAGGCCAAAAGTATAACTGGGTGCAAAAAAGAATTAGATAAGTTGATAGAGGACAGGTCCATCAATGGCTATTAGTCAAGACAGTCAGGGACGCAACCCCATGCTCTGGGTGTCCCTAAGGCTCTGACTGCCAGAAACTGGGACTGGATGACAGGGCATGGATCACTCAATCATCGCCCTGTTCTGTTCACTCCCTCTGAAGTATCTGACTTCGGCCACTGTCAGAGAGGCTACTGAGCTAGATTGGACCATTGGTCTGACCCAGTATGACCATTCTTCTATTCTGACGCTCGCTGTAATATAGAATAAAGGAAAGCTTACTGGACACAGTGAACTGGGTAGATGTTCTGCACTCATCAGCCAGGAATGCGATCTCCCCAGCGTCTTCCATCTTGCACTCCCGGATAATCAGCGTATGTTGCTTGCCGGATGAGGTGATGGTGATTCGGTCATTGGGCTTCATTTCTTCCATATTCTTCAGCCAGCGGATGTTCTGGCACTCATTGTCCAGCTCCACGCAGAATATGGCTGTGTCGTTTATGGGGACCGCAGTCTTCCGTGGCAGTTTTTTAATGATGTTCCCTGTATGAAAGAAAACGACTACAGTCATAATACAGCAGACGCAGAATACTGCAGTACCCAGATCAGCTAGATCAGAACAGTGCCAAAAGCTCTAACTCAATCACAACATACGGGTTTGTTATATAGGAATAATTGAGTGAGGTTCTATGGCCCGTGTTATGCAGGAGGTCAGATTAGACAGGAACATGGGATCAAAAGGGATTTCCTAGGTCATCAATTCCACTCCCCTGTTACTGCAGGCAACCCCATCCTATAATCCCACTGATAAATTTACCAAGCTCCATCTTAAAATTAGTTAGCTGGTTTGCCCCCGCTCCTCCTATTGTGAGGCTGTTGCAAAACCTCAGTCCTCTGATGGTTCTAATTTCCAGCCTAAACGTAGTAATGGCCAATTTATTCCCATTTGTTCTTGTGCCAACATTGTCCTTTAGGTTAAATAGCTCTTCTCTCCCCCCTCCACCCCGCCCCACCACCCAGTGTTTACTCCCTGATGTATTTAGAGTGAGCAATCATATGATCATAATGGTGTCTCCTATCCTTAAAATCTACAAAGCTATGAAAAGGTGAAAATCTTCCTCTCAGGTTAATATTTGGTATGTCTTCTATTGGGGCAATAGATAGTATAGGTTGCCCTTGCAAAGGATGGATCTGATGATCTGCAACTGCTATGAATCCACAAAGGAAGCTTGTGTCTTAGAAAGCAGATAGATCTCTACAGTTCTCCACTAAATTTGTCTAATGCCTGGCATAATTGATGGCCTGCATATGCCACTCACCTGATCTAACAGGAAATAACTTTAAGAACCTCAGATATTATCAGAGCAGACCAAGCAATTTACATTGGGTCAAACTCACTTATTCCTGGTCTTTTACTTTCCTGCAACTTCGAAATGTTCATGACTTGCAAGGAAAAACTGAAAGTTATGGATGAAACTGATCCCAGGTAAATTTGGGTGGGACATCAGGAAAACAGTCCTATGAATAAGGTCATCTTAGACCTGGAACCATCTCTAAAAGGAAGCACCAGAACCCCCATGGCTGGAGTGATTCTAATTCAGTATGGCACCAGGAGATTTCCTATAGGTAACAATCCTGAATTGCCAGGGGAGGTAGGGTTCACTATGGCTAAGGATATGAGTATGTCCTGGTGCACACTGTCATGGAACCTGTGAGTATTGCCCTTTATTTCAACTCAACCATGAAAGGTCACCACGATCACGGAATTGTGAATTTTGCCATTTATACAGACCCTGCTACCCCACATTAACAGTTTGTTGGTTCACTTCAATCGGCTGTTGTGCATTAACAGTGCATTAGTTGCTTTGATCCAGTCCCACTCATAGACTACAAGGGCAGAAGGGACCATCATGATCATCTATTCTGACATCCTGTGCATTGTTGACCACAGAACCTCACCCACCCATTCCTGTAGTAGGTCCATAACCTATGGATTAGTTAGTGAAGTCCTCAAATCTTGATTTAAAGAATTAAGTTACAGAGAATCCACCATTTACTCTAGTTCAAACCAGCAAATGACCCGTGCTCCACATAGCAGAAGAAGGTGGAAAAAAAACAGGGTTTCTGCCAATCTGGTCTGGGGGTAAATTCCTTCCCAGCCCCAGATATGGTGATCATTTAGACCCTGATCATGTGGGCAAGATCCACCACCCAAACACCTGGGAAAGAATTCTCTGTAGTAACTCAGAGCCCTCCCCATCTAGTGTCCCATCACCAGCCGTTGGGGATATTTGCTAACAGCAGTTGTGGATGGGCCTTATGCCATTGTAGACAGTCTCATCATACCATCCCCTCCATAAACTTATCGAGCTCAATCTTAAAACAAGTTAGGTTTTTTGTTCCCACTTCTCCCCTGGGAAGGCTGTTCCAGAACTTCACTCCTCTGATGGTTAGAAACCTTCATCTAATTTCAAGCCTAGATTGATTGATGGCAGTTTATATCAATTTGTTCTTGTGTCAGCATTGGCTCTTAACTTAAATAACTTCTCTCCCTCCCTGGTATTTATCCCTCTGAGGTATTTATAGAGAGCAATCATATCTCCCCTTGGCCTTTGCTTGGTTAGGCTAACCAAGCCAAGCTCCTTAAGTCTCTTCTCATAAGGTAGGTTCTCCATTCCTTTGACCATCCTAATAGCCCTTCTCTGCACCTGGTCCAGTTTGAATTCATCTTTCTTAAACCATGAGAGACCAGAATTGCACACAGTATTCCCGATAAGGTCTCATCAGTGTCTTCTATAATGGTAATAACACTTGCCTATCTCAACTGGAAATACCTTGCCTGAGCTATCCCAAGATTGCATTCACTTTTTTCACAACTGCATCACATTGGCGGCTCAGTCATCCAGTGATCGACCAACACAGCCAGGTCTTCCTCCTCCTCTGCCATTTCCAACTGATACTTTCCCAGCTTACAACAAAAATTATTGTTGTTAATCCGTAAGTGCATGATCTTGCACTTTGCACTATTAAATTTCATCCCATTTATATTACTCCAGTTTTCAAGGTTATCCATATCTTTTTGCATGATATTCTAATCCTCCTCCGTATTGGCAATACCTCCCAACTTTGTGTCATCTGCAAATTTTATTAGCACATGCCTGCATGTTGTGTCAAGGTGATTAGTGAAAATATTAAATACAATTCGTCCCAAGACCAATCCTTGAGGAGCTCCAGCCTGACGGTTCACCTTTCAGCATGACCCATTATAGTCTCCCCTTTAACCAGTTCCTTTCCCACCTTTCGAATCTCATATTAAAGCCCCATCTTCTACAATTTAACTAATAATTTCCCATGTGGAACTGTATCAAATGCCTTACTGAAAGCCAGGTAGA
Organism: Trachemys scripta elegans; assembly: GCF_013100865.1. Lineage (NCBI taxonomy): Eukaryota > Metazoa > Chordata > Testudines > Emydidae > Trachemys > Trachemys scripta. The sequence continues at coordinate 6,568,381 of NC_048299.1, read as the reverse complement.
TTAGATCTACTGCATTTCCTTTGTTTAGAAAAATCAGTTATCTTCTCAAAGAAAGAGATCAGATCAGGTCGGTCTAGCATGATCTATCTTTAGTAAACCATGTTGTATTTTATCCCAATTACTTGTTTACCTCTATGTCCTTAACTGCTTTTTCTTTCCAAATTTGTTCTTGAGACCTTGCATACAATTGAGGTCAAACTAACTTGCCCATAGTTTCATGGATCGCCTTTCCCCCCATTTCTTAAATATAGGTACTATGTTCACAATTCTCCAGTCACAGGGTAGACCCCTCCCAAATTTATGGATTCATTAAAAATTCTTACTATTGGGCTAGCAATTTCATGTGCCAGTTCCTTTATTATTCTTGGAGGGAGATTATCTGGGCCCTCCAATTTGGTCCCATTAAGCTGTTTGAGTTTGACTTCTATCTCCTTCCATATTCTTGTTCCAAAAGCCACCCTGCCATTGTCCCAAGCTCCTCATTACCCTTATTAAAAACTGAGGCAAAATATTCGTGTAGGTGTTGGGCCCCACCTAGATTATCTTTAATCTCCACACCATCCTCAGTGTTTAGCAGTCCCACTTCTTCCTTCCTTGTTTTCCTTTTATTTATATGGTTGAAAAAACCTTTTACTATTGGTTTTAATTTCCTTTGCCATGTCCAACTCTGCTTGGCTTTTGACAGTTCTCACTTTTCCCCCTACACTTTCTGACCTCCAAAAAGTAGCATTCCTTGCTGATCCTTCCTTCCTCCATTCCTTTTAGGCTTTCTGCTTTCTCCTAATAACCTGTTTGAGATTCTTGTTCATCCACTTTGGTCTACAACCCTTCCCTCTGAATTTTTTCCTCTTTGCTTGGGAGACAGGCTTCAGATAGTCCTGTTTCAAAGAGGACCTGACCAAAGTGAGCTAATGATCTGTTTGTGCTCATCAGCAGGGTCCATAAAGTTACCATGACCATAGTTTGAAATTATTTATTTTTATTGTGACTGTATGCATTAAGCATAATTTTACCTTGACAAAATTGTATCCATAACCATGGCAGATCAGACAAGTACTCTATTGCTAGTATTCAATATCCCATCTCTGGGATTGACCAGTATGGGATGCATTTAGCTGGGTGTGCACTGCTGTGACATGGAGGGAAATTATCGTTTCTGACTCCCACATGAGATCAGCTTACATCCTGCAGTGTGAGCTCAAGTTACTTTTGTTTGCAAACCTGCAAATATGAATAGCTGTAACGATATTCAAGTCATGGATGGATTTTTTTTTTCAGAAGAGGAGAGGAGGGGGCATCGGAAAAAGTGGGGTTTTTTACCCACAAAAGCTTATGCCCAAATAAATCAGTTAGTCTTTAAGGTGCCACCGGACTCCTCGGTATTAATAGGGTTATCCTCTTTGTCTTGTTTGCCACCACCACCACCACCGCACATGTGGCAATGAATACTACAGAAAGATGGATCAGATGCTCCACAACATCATTTTTGTGGTGTATTGGAATCTGTGTTAAAAATAACAAGAGATTTTTAAGTGTGAGGATTTCCTGGTCCTGTTTGCAAGTGAGGAGGCTCTGAGGGAAGCCATGTGACATGGGTCATCTGAGTGAGTCTGCAGCCACCCACTCTAGGGTAAAGTGGGGTGAGTTATGCCTCTCTCTTTTAGGGAGCAGCCTGCTTTGTCGCTCTCTGTTTTGGGGAGTTATTCTGAATTCTGAGAAATAAACCATTGTAACATTGCAACCTTTCAACAAGAGTATTTATGGTTTTTATCTAACTTTGTGTGCATGCCAGTTTATTTATGTTTTTTATCTAACTTCTTTGTGTGCATAACAGTTTTCGTCTCTAAATTTTATAATTTCACAATTAATCAAGGAATCCATAATACATTCCCAAGAGTGGGTTGTAATTTCCTTCATTGACTCCTGCATCTCTTTGGGTCAAATTTCCCATAATGCTTGCACCTCTCCATTTGTTTGCAGGTGTAAAACCTGCATTTGTATATACAGATCTGGCAGGGGCCACCAGGTTTTACAGTGGGATTCCTCCATGGCCTTTGATTAGAATACAGTCAGACCGGAAATGAAAAGGGCCAAATTCAGTTCTTTAGCTTTTACAAGAGCGTATCTCCATTAGTTTCAATGGAGATCATTATAATTTACATAAGTAGAATTTACATAAGTAGAATCAACATCAGAATCAGGATCACGGCTATCGGATTTAGATTTCATGTAGGTGAATCCACAAACTTAAAATTAACAGACACTTCTGCAAACATGTCTCTGTGTTTTTGAGAAACCTACACTGGCCCAAACCCTAGATCTCAATACACATCAACCCTAAGCTCCCAAACTTTGGGAAAATTGGCATCTGGATTTGGATACATCCAGATTTTGCCATTGGAGTCTAAACCATATTATGGGGCAAACCAAACCCCTGATGAAGAACAGCCGTAAACTTCAGGAAAGTTTGGATCTGGCTCAATATCTGAACTCTGCAGCTGAGGCCCATATTTAATGGTAACTTTAGTGATACATTTCCTTTTTAAACAATGCTCCCTATATTGTTAGTAATTATAAGGAGCTAAAGCTCTATAGGGAAGTATGATTAGCATCAAAACGTTAGTGCTTTTGAAAACCCCGCCCCATAGTGCAGATGGGAAAACTGAGTCCAGGAATGCTATTTGCCTAAGTCTGTAGAGGAAGTCAGAGGCAGACTTGGGTTTACAGTGTAGGAGTTCTTGGCTCCCAGTCTATTGCTCAGGTGATGGGAGTGAAATTCACCCCTGTGCACGCAGCCAGCGCAAGACTGACTCCACTTAAGACCTAACAATAGTGCTGAAGCAGGACTGCAGTGGATTCTCTCTCTTACCCTGGACGGTCAGTTCCGCGATGGTCCTGCTCCCCTCCTTCATTTCACAGATGTAGACGGCGTCATCGTCCGTGGTGACGTTCTGGACGGTGAGCCGGCGGTACGTCCCCTCTTCTTCGATGTTGTACTTCTTGCTCTGCTGGAGTTTGGTCTCCTCCTTGAACCAGGCAGTTTCAGTGCTAGGGACGGGCACCTCACACTGGAAGGTGGCAGATTCTTTCTCCTGAACTTCAACATCCTTCAGTTTTGTCTTGAACGGTATTGTGGGCTCTTAGAAATGAGACAAAGGAACAAGAACTTATGACATCATTGGGGAACCTAACGTGCAAGTAAGTAAATAGAAAAGTATATGCGTCATTCATTATTATTGTGTGTATATATATCGCCTCAATATATGTTCCATTCTATATGCATCTGAAGAAGTGGGCTGTAGTCCACGAAAGCTTATGCTCTAATAAATTTGTTAGTCTCTAAGGTGCCACAAGTACTCCTATTCATTATTATTGTTGTTGTTATTTGCACTGTAATGGTGTCTAGAGGCCCTAATTAGGGATCACGCCCCGTTGTCCTGGGCGCTGTACAAACATGCAATAAACAGACAGTCCTGGCCTTGCAGAACTTCCATTCCCTGTTAGTGACAGGACACAACAGGTGAATAAAAAACACTAAATAAGTGGGGATCTGGGGGAGATAGGACAAGGTAACAGTAATAGGGGAATGTGAGCTGAGTCCACTATTGAGCTGCCATGGTTGCACCGTTTCACCCAGCAATGTTCTGTAGGCATCCCAGCAGAGGGTGAGCCTACAGGAGGGAGTTGAAGGGGGACAGAGTAGTGGCTTTGTGTGTGGAACAAACTCCCTGAAAATAATCTACAAGGGTCGGTGTAGAAGAAAGTACCAAAGTGCTTGGAAGGAGACATGGACCAATGGGTGACACAGGTTGGCACTACTGGTGGAGCAAACACTGGAGTCAACTCCACGCTAATCAATCTGACAGGTAGGGCAGGACTAAATTATTAATGGTCTTTACGATAATGCCAGTGAGCATGTGGCTTGCATGGCGGGGAAGAGGCAGCCACTGGTGGGATGCCGAGCAGATGACGTAGTCAGAACAATGGGCCGGGATGATCTTATGCGGCAACGCAGATCTGGAAAAGCTTGCTCTGTGTGCTTTGGAAACTTGGCCTAATAAATACAAGTCTGTCCGGGCAGCTGAAGCCGGACAAGATGACATAAACAGGCTTTGTAAAAGTCCACGCTGTGCTGGGTCATGGCCTCTCAAGGAGGGCATAACAACTGTTCCTGCAGGTTTTTTTGTATGAGGCACTCAGAGCACTTTATGAAGGGGTGGGGGAGGGGTAAGGATTATTATCCACATATTATAGGTGGGGAAACAGAGATAGAGAGGTGATGTGACTGTGGTGGAACAGGGAATCGCACACAGGTCTCCCAAGCCATAGGCTAACGCTCTAACCACTGGACCATCCTTCCTCACTGACAAGATCAGAAGTCGGACTAGAACCCAAGTCACCTAACTCCGCCATCACTGCCTTGGCCATTGGGCCACATTGTTCCTATTTAGGTAGAAAACAGGTTAGAACAGAAGTGCTGACGCTGATACAGGGCATTAAGGGGATACATTTTACAAACAAAACGAAGGGATTCATTCATACCGTTTCCATTGAATATTAACAGCAGCTCTGTAGCTAAATCATCAGACAATGCTTTGAAAGTGCATCCCTAATACTTCCTAATATTCTGACACACAATTCGGGAGAGATAAATTGACACCGGGTGAAGGCCGTAGGAACAGGTTCTGATAAGAGCAATTGTAAGGAGCCTGGGGCAGCTCTAGCTTTTTTGCCGCCCCAAGCACGGCAGGCCGGCTGCCTTCGGCGGCATGCCTGCGGGAGGTCCGCCAATCCCGCGGCTTCGGCGTACCCGCTGCCAAATTGCCGCCGAAGCCGTGGGACCGGTGGACCTCCCGCAGGCATGTCGCTGAAGGCTGCCTGACAGGGACCGGCAGGGCGCCCCCCGCGGCTTGCCGCCCCAGGCACGCGCTTAGAGCGCTGGTGCCTGGAACCGCCGCTGTAAGGAGCTCGGTGGCCTTGTAAGACTGCTAGAATGGCTAATGCATGCACATCAGCACTTTCTCTCTACTGGGTGGAACATCAGAGCCCAGCAAGGGACCATTTAACCCTCTTGGGGCTGCAGGCCCATAGAGATTAGGCCCTAAACCATCCTGGATTTGTGCTTTGGAGGCGGGGAGCCTCCAGGCTGTAAACTTCAGAGGCGTGTGGAATATACTTTTGGAAACGAGGTTATTCTACCCACATGCCTTGCGTCTCGGCAAAGAAGGCATAAAACAGCATCCCCTTCGGGGAGGAAAAGCTAAAGTACACACCCGCCTGCTTTGGCAGGGAAAGAAGGTGAGAGCCTGTCTCCCAGCATGCAACACTTCCTTCTGCCTGCTGCACAGTGCACCTTCTGAAAGCAGCTCTGCCAGTAACCCACCAGTCACCGTCAGGGAGCAGAGGGGGTGTGGAAGCTTCCTGCGAATGGGGGGAGGGCAAGAGGGATAGGAGGGGGAGCGAAGGGAGATACTGAGACTCAGCACGGGAGGGCAGTCAGCTCCAGGCTGCCAAGAAGGGTCCCGGGGGTTCCTATCTGCTCCCAGGGCTGTTCCCAGCCAGCTGGGTCCCACTCTCTGCCTCCACCCTGCCTAGGTGTGCATGAGTTTACATGGTACAGATCCCCCATAAAGGGCCTCATAGAGAGGCCAGTCGACGTTTATCTAAGGGAGTCAAAGCTAATGTAACATAAACCTTCTCTGACCCGTTCAGCATGTAAGTTATATTCCTCCCACTAATTGACATGAACCTTGCACCCCACTTCCCTGTCACCTCTGAATCTGTCCCTCTGGGAGTTTGAGCTGATGTAACTGATACGCTGAGAGGCAAGGACTGAGGGGCAGAGCAGGAAAGCAAAAACCAGAGAGTATAAGACTCCATGAGTCAAATTCAGAGATGATGTATAAATTAGAATTTGTGTACACAGAAACACTTGCCGCAGGAAAAATTAATCCAAATTAACTTTTAAAGAGGATTAGTTAAATCGCATTAAATCCTTATCTGGACACTCTTATTCAGAATGAAAGTGGCCTTAATTCAATTAAGAATAAGAATCTAAATTAAATTAAGGCAACTTTATTTCTGAATAAGAGCATCTACACAAGGGCTTTATGCAGTTGAACTAATCTACTTTACAATCAGACCTTTAGTTAATTTGGATAAATTTTCCTGGTTGTCCCCATGTACAGCAGGGTGTTAATCTAAGGGATTGCAATTTACACGCTGAGGGCATCAGAAGAAAGTGTAAAATACACCAATTTCGATTCACTTCTCTATGTGAAGCAATCAGTCAAATTATACATCTTTATCAGTTCCATTTTCTTTACAATTGCAGAATAGTATCTAAAACAAAATAGGTGCAACTCCATTTGTGGCCGATCAGGCTCATATATATCCTCCAAAAATAGCATAGTGTTGTATAGAATCATAGAAGATTAGGGATGGAAGAGACCTCAGGAGGTCATCTAGTTCAACCCCCTGATCAAAGCAGGACCAACACCAACTAAATCATCCCAGCCAGGGCTTTGTCAAGCCGGGCCTTAAAAACCTTGAAGGATGGCGATTCCACCACCTCCCTAGGTAACCCATTCCAGTGCTCCACCACCCTCCTAGTGAAAGAGTTTTTCCTAATATCCAACCTAGACCTCCCCCACTGCAACTTGAGACTATTGCTCCTTGTTCTGTCATCTGCCACCACTGAGAACAGCCAAGCTCCATCCTCTTTGGAACCCCCCTTCAGGTAGTTGAAAGCAGCTATCAAATCCCCCCTCACTCTTCTCTTCTGCAGACTAAATAAACCCAGTTCCCTCAGCCTCTCCTCATAAGTCATGTGCCCCAGCTCGGTGATCATTTTCGTTGCCCTCCACTGGACTCTTGCCAATTTGTTCACATCCTTTCAGTAGTGGAGGGCCCAAAACTGGATGTAATACTCCAGTTGTGGCCTCACCAGTGCCAAATAGAGGGGAATAATCACATCCCTCAATCTGCTGGCAATGCTCCTACTGGTGCAGCCCAAGATGACGTTAGTCTTCTTGGCAACAAGGGCATACTGTTGACTCAAATCCAGCTTCTCATCCACTGTAATCCCCAGGTCCTTTTCTGCAGAACTGCTGCTTAGCCAGTCAGTCCCCAGCCTGTAGCATGCATGGGATTCTTCCATCCTAAGTGCAGGACTCTGAACTTGTCCGTATTGAACCTCATCAGATTTCTTTTAGCCCAATCCTCCAATTTGTCTAGGTCACTCTGGACTCTATCCCCACCCTTCAGCGCATCTACCTCTCCCCCAAGCTTATCTGCAAACCTGATGAGGGTGCAATCCATCCCATCATCCAGATCATTAATGAAGATGTTGAACAAAACCGGCCCCAGGACCGACCTCTGAGGCACTCCACTTGATACCGGCTGCCAGCTAGACATGGAGCCATTGATCACTACCTGTTGAGCCCGACAATCTAGCCAACCTTCTATCAACCTTATAGTCCATTCATCCAATCCATATTTCTTTAACTTGCTGGCAAGAATACTGTGGGAGACCATATCAAAAGCTTTGCTAAAGTCAAGATATATGACGTCCACCGCTTTCCCTATATCCACAGAGCCAGCTATCTCATCATAGAAGGCAATCATGTTGGTCAGGCATTTATATAATGATATGTGCTTGTATTTATGTATTTATTAATGTATGTATGTCAGGCATGCATGTAATGTGCGCTTGTATTTGTGTTATCCAACCACGAGGTGTCTGCGTGTGCCATATAGAGTTCCAGGCAAAATGTGATCTTTGGTAAATAAGAGGGACAAAGCTGGAAAACAAGCAGAGTGGAAGCTGTTTTCATCAATAAATTTGAGACAGGCTGTAATTTTATATATCATGACAAAAAGAAACAGTATTTTTCAACTCATCTCATACAAGTACTCTAGCGCAATCTCTTTATCGTAAAAGTACAATTTACAAATGTAGATTTTTTTTGGTACATAACTGCAGTCAAAAACAAAACAATGCAAAACTTTAGAACCTACAAGTCCACTCAGTCCTACTTCTCATTCAGCCAATCGCTAAGACAAACAAGTTTGCTTATATGTACGGGAGATAATGCTGCCCACTTCTTAGTTACAATGTCACCAGAGAGTGAGAAAAGGCGTTCACATGGGACTTTTATAGCCGGCATTGCAAGGTATTTATGGGCTAGATATGCTAAACATTCGTATGCCCCTTCATGCTTTGGCCACCATTCCATCTGGCATGTAAATATCTTGTGGCGCTGGCTAAAATGGTGCCATGAGAACACCTTTTCTCACTTTCAGGTGACATTGTGGACAAGAAGCGAGCAGCATTATCTTCTGCAAATGTAAACAAACTTTTTTTTTCTGTACATAATTCAACATTTGTAATTCAACTTTCATGATAAAGAGATTACACTACAGCAATTGACAAGGAGATATGAGGAACTGTGGGGGGGGGAATAAGCATGGGGAAATGGTTTTACTTTGTGTAATGGCCCATCCATTGCTGGAAATGGGCCATTTTCATTACCACTACAAACAGTGCTTTTTCTCTCCTGCTGATAAAAGCTCACCTTAACTGATCACTCTCCTTATAGTGTGTATGGTAACACCCATTGTTTCATGTGCTCTGTGTGTATATATATATCTTCCTACTGTATTTTCCACTACATGCATCCGATGAAGTGGGCTGTAGCCCACGAAAGCTTATGCTCAAATAAATTTGTTAGTCTCTAAGGTGCCACAAGTACTCCTGTTCTTTGTGATAATTATTTTCATCATTATCAGTTAGAAATGATCATGGTTGAGAATGCTTAGTCTTGTGAGGACAACCAGGGTGTCTGGCTGTTCCACTTCTTACCCACAAATACTAATTCAGGTGGAGTGCAGGGTGGCAAATTTTCCCACTGTTTCAGTGAAGAAAAGCCATCAATTCCTGAGTTTGGATTCTGTAAAAAATTAGAGCTGGTCTGGAATTTTCCATCAGTTGTTTTTTTTTTTTTTCCAGTGGAACATGTGGTTTCTTCTGCAACATCTAAATTTTCCACAGGAAAATGTTGATTTTGCTGACATTTTTCCATTTCCCATTAGGAAAATCTAAACTATTCATGTCAAGTTGACCAGAATCGAAACAGTTCAGTTTGTTCAACAAAATCAAAACTTTTAGTTTTGGCTCTGTTTGACATTAACCTTCATCCACCTGAACCACTGCAGTGCCTCATGGGAGCTGAAGTTTGATTGCTTCATTCTTCCATTCTCCCCTATGGGCTGTGGTCTCCAGCTGGACTACGTCTCCCATGATGCACTGAGGGCTTCCTTCTGTCTGAGTTGCAATGACTGCAGTGTATCATGAGAGATGTAGTCCAGTTGGGTGGCTCAGACCATACAGGAGAATGGGGGCACAAGGCACCTGCACTACAACTTCCATGAAGCACCGCAGTAGCTCAGGTGGATGCAATGTAATGTCCAACTGAATCAAAAGGACATGTTTTGAAAGTTCCAATTAAAACATTTTCAGAACTTTTCATTCCACAAAAAAATTCATTGTTTCTATATTTCACCTCAATTGGGGATAAAACAAATGTCACAACATCAGAATTTCCTGTGGAATGAAAATTCTGATTTTTCATCAGCTTTAGTACAAAATTCTTAGAAAAATGACTGCTGTGTTCTTATAGATTCTGGGCTGCTTACAAACACGTGATCCACCCCCACTGACTCTGACTGCACTGGAAGGTTTTTCAAAGTAGTTATTAGGGGGCAATATAAATTACTTTTTAAATATTTACTTCTCTGCTCTTTTAAATTGTTTAGCATTTACTTGCCTGTTAATAGCCAAAGCAAAGATATCCTTTATAGACATCATTGAATTCAACAATAAATCCCCCAAAGAAAGAAAAAATAATACTTGTAAAATATGAGGTTGGAAAAAAAATCTGCCACCTAGGAAAATACTCGATGGAGACATCTTTCTAGACATGAATAATCAATAGTACACATGCCTGAGTCATAACATTGACGAGCCCCGTAAATATGCCCGTATCAGTGTACGTAGACATGTTGTAGGGTCATGTTGGCTGAAAGGTGGACACTTGGAGAACATTATTGTTGCTTCTGCCTTATCAAAATAAGGCCTGCTTGTTCAATGGAGATGTGCTGCCCAAATGCCAGGCTATGGCACACAGACGATTATATAAATAATAGACTAAAGGTTCGCTTCTTTGTTTCATCTTTTGGGGATGTGTTTTTTGGAGGAACTCATGGTGGCACAAGGAGTCACTATCCAAAACTTAATTATAACCCTCACACACACATTTTCCATTCATTCCATCATAGATCAGAAAGCCTGAACAGAGTAACTGGAAGAAAGAAACAAACCATAAACATTTCCACTTTAGCTCTCTGACTCATTTGCGTTGCTTGACAATGAACACTGATAACTAATATTTTCCGCTGGGGCTATGATCAGGGATTTGGCAGTTGCATACTCTCCATGTCACAGGGACTAATGCTAGAGCTTCCAGAAGGAACGGATAAGACTGACACCATTCTAAAACCCTTTTCAATAATGCTATTTCTAGATGTTTTCCAGCACATCTAAGTCTTTCCCCATCCACCAGAGAATGCATCATGGAATCATAAAACCATAGGGTCATCTAGTCTAACCCTTTTACACCCTGTAGATTTTATTTCCTTTATTATGTCTAATAATAAATCATAACACAACCTACAAATGTTTTCTTTTTTTAAAAAAAATCTACTGGATCACATTCTTTCCTTCAATCCAAAATAATGTAGGATGAGGTATATCGGCAATGGATACAGGGCCTGAGCCAAAACCCATTGAAGTCACTGGGTGTCTTTCCACTGAATTCAATAGGCTTTTGATCAGCCCTTAGAGAGCAGTGTTTGTTACCCCTAACTCTGTACCCAAAATTTCCTCCTCCTCAGATACGAACGGTCAACAGTAATCCACATAGCTGCTAAAGTCCTCGAAGAGGGGCACCAGTGGGTGTCAAGTCTATTAGCAGGTTTGTGTGACAGGGCAGCTGTATGAAACAGCATGCAATATTTCTAGCTTATCTTCTGTATAAATGCCCAACAGATTCCAAATACATGGCCAGTTATATGACAGATAAATGTGCAACATTTTAACATAATATAGAGGGCAGCGATGGTTGAATAATGGGGAGAAACCTACTGTATATATATAAGAATTGTTCTTGGGGGAGGGGGCTGTTGGTCAAAATTTTGAATTTTTTAAAATTTTCCAACCGACTCCAAATAATAAGGCCAAGAACCTTCAATATGATCTGCTCCGGCAGAACCTGTTTGGCTCATGTCGCAGGAATGAGGCCTTAAGGGATCAAGTAAAGTCCTAAACACTAAACAGTTTAAATATACAGACAGCAAAAGTGCAAAACTACTTGGATGGGTTGGTTCCCCATTCTCCTCCTCGCCCCCCTGCGCCCACATCACAAGACATGGACAGAAAAATGGGCTGAACTGCCTAACTGGCTTCTTTTCTTCCTTTTTTGTTGTTGTTGTTTTTAAAGCGAAAATTAGCCTATTTTTGGCTTGCTGCAAAAATGCTAGGGTTTTGCATTTCTGGTATATTTTAGTGTAAAAAAAAAGTGCAAGCGGAAGATTTCATCAACATTTCACAAAAGAAAAAGAAAAAAGGGGGGGATAAAATTTGCAAAATTGCATAAAAATAACTATCCATTTGCTAAAGGAAAAGTGTCTGAGGATCTCTGTCTGTGTGACCTGGGGCTGCTGGTTTAGGAGAATTTGCAGTAAAATCAGAAGGGCATATTTCCTTCCAGGTTTATAAAGAGTTTGATATTTTGAGGCCTGTCTCCTACTTTTCTCCACACAGGCAACGCACCCAATAGAACGTTTGCTTTCATTTTTCAGTGAATTGAGTGCTGGTAAGAGGGCTCAGTTTGACATCCCTGGAGACAGCAGTCACCTGTTTAGCCCACATAACGGGTACAGCATGGGCAGGAGCAGGGCAAGCTGCCCCAACGCCATGCCTTTGACTGGGAGAGACTAGTTCTAGGGGTGAAAAAGCAAAATGGGCCTCTAGGCCCATTCAGGCCTTGGCCCCTCTGCTGAATCTGCCTGCAAGGGACCCAGTGATGCGGCCCTATCATTTGTGAGGACACCTGTCGACACGGAACGCGACAGAGGCTGGCCATCGGACAGCTATTGGATTGAAGCAAGCTTCCATGACTGCATGTTCCAGTGTCGGAAACAGGTGAGCAGACTGGCTTCCAGCCAAGCCCTTGCAGGAGGAGGCATTTCCCAGCGAGCCCTCCGTGGAAGACAGGGCGAGCGGCGCACTGGGCATGTGAACGGCAGGCTGCTATTGCGTGGGCTGGAATTTGGCCTGCAGCTTGATGTTCCAGTGAGAGCCATCCCTGCATTCAGGGGCGTTGGCATTATGCCTGGCCTTGTGGGATGGATACCCAAGGCAGGGACTTCCTTGCACCCCCAAATTGAGCCCCTGCACAATGGCCAGGCCCTGAGTCCCATCCTGTGAGGTGCTGGCCACCTTCTGGGAGAGGCCAAGTGCCCGCACTGAAATCAACAGGAGCCGAGGACATTCTGTGCCTTCTGGACATCGCTTAGCGCCTCATAGGACTGAGCTCCCGGGGCCTCCTCCCATCACAGTGGATGGGAGGTTTGCCATGGAGCTCCATGGGAGCAGGAGTAGGCCCCATATGGAGCAGCAGTAATGGACTCTGGAGAGGAGTGCCCTGGATTTTCCCTGACAGGAAAGATATGTCTGTGACACCGGGCCATAAGCTGGGGGGGGGAGAGGGGGGGGCTAAAAGCTGGGAAAAACTGGAGGCTGAAAAAAGTAAATTGAGGCTATTAAAGGACACTGGGTAGAGAACACAAAAACCTTATTCAGTCTTAATTCAAGCAAATGTATTTGGTTGCTAATTCTTGTATGTGCCTTGCTCTATTTGCTGTTTCCCTGAAAGCCACCGCTCCTGCAGTCATGTGATTATATTAGACTCTCCGCTTACATTTTTTTTTAAAAGTAAGTTTCTAGTCTTCATGGCTGCAAAGAAAAACTTGAAAACATGAACCATAAAGACAAAAAAAAAGAAAAAGAAAAAACACCCCAAGCCACAGCGAGCAAATAAAAAGAACCCAACATTAATATTTTTTTTTAAATCTCATTATTTTTGGAGCCTTACTCATGATTTTTGAATGCTTAGGGTTGGCAAAGCTGCATACAGTATCTTTTCAAATGCTGATTTGCAAAATGCACTTGTATTAGAATCCTGTACAGTATTAAAGATAATAGAGAATGTGCTGAAAAACTGTCACGTAATTTAATACAGAACTCTGTTATATTGTTCCAGGTCATTTTTCCAGCTAGAAATCATTTTCCATGAAATTATTATTTTTGCATTAAAAAATACAAAGTAAAATTCTCATATGTAAATTTATTTTTCACAGGGACATTTTAGAGTGCAAATGGGTTACTCTGAAATTTTGCAAAATGAGAGAACTGTTTAAAAATTCAAAACTGAGTAAGAAAACTTCCTTTATGGAGGAGTCCATTTAGTATTTGTCACACTCTTCTACCAGAATCTCATTCCATTTCCACTGAAGTCAATGGAAAGACTGTCAAGCAGGGTTTGCTGGCCTTTTAAGCAGGGGCGGCTCCAGGCACCAGCGCAGCAAGCGCGTGCCTGGGGCGGCAAGCTGCAGGGGGCCGCATGCCGGTCGCCGTGAGGGCAGCAGTCAAGCTGCCTTTGGCGGCATGCCTGCGGGAGGTCCACCAGTCCTGTGGTTTCGGCGGCAATTCGGCAGCGGGGACGCCGAAGGCGCAGGACTGGCGGACCTCCCGCAGGCATGCCGCCGAATCCGCGTTACCAACAGACCTCCCGCAGGCGCCCAGCCGAAAGCCGCCTGACTGCCGTGCTTGGGGCAGCAAAATACATAGAGCCACCCCTGCTTTTAAGGGAGTTCTCAGGTCCAGCTCTGCCCTGTTCCTGGTTTCTGCCTAGAACAAAGGCATTCTGGGGATGGTAGTTCCAGGGGCACATGGGAATTGTAGGCCCTACAGCAAAGCATGCTGGGAAAAGGGGCAGGAATAGAAGGTAATGGTGAGAGATGGCTCCATTGAGAAGAGAGAGCTAGGAGGGAGCCAGAGCTTTAGGGAGTCCAGGATAGACTGAGGAGAGGACTTGGATGGAAGGAATTCCCTTTATAGCCATTTGGAAACAGTTGTGTGAGAGACTTGGATAAACCAAAGGGAGTAAAAACTAGAGACATTACTAGTTCTCCTGTCACTGAACCACATCCTCCCTTGTTCACATCCCCACTGATGACAAAGGGAGTAGGAACAGGGCCCAATGGATAAGTAAACATAACCGCTCACCTCGGACAGTCACCAGCACGGAGCTGTAGGTCTGTCCCACCAGGTTGGAGGCTGTGCAGGTATAGAGCCCGTTATCGACCTGCTTGCAGAAAAGGATCTTCAGCACGAAGTTCTCCTGTTCGTCCTCATACACAATGTGCCGGCGCCCCTCTGTAATCACTTCGCCATCCTTCTTCCACACGATCTCCGGCTTGGGCTCTCCTGTCACATAGCAGCTCAGCTTGGCATGCTTCCCCTCCGTCACGTTGAAGGTACGCGTCAGCACCCCGAAGGTGGCGTTGCGGGCTGATTTGGCGGTGAGGCTGGCAGCCCTCTCATAATCCAGAGAAAGGCTGAGACCAATACCAGTCAGCCCCTCTTTAGCGGAGTACATTGGGGCAGCCATGGAATCGGTGGCTACGAGCATGGATGTGTCCATTTTCCTGATTTCCTCGCGCCTCTTTTGCAAATGAGACAGCAAGGAGGCAGTCTTGCCATAGCCTGTATCTAGATGGCTGCTGCTTGGACTGTAAGAACCATGTGCGTCCACCACCAGGGTGGCGGTAGCACTGGCAGAGCCAATGGGATTCTCCGCCCGACACATGTATGTCCCACTGTCCCCCAACCGAGCGCACTGGATCTTGAGAGCACTTGACTCCCCGAGGGACTCAATCTGGAAGCGGTTGGAGTCAGACCAGCCCCTCACATGCCTTCCATCTTTCTCCCAGTTCACAGAGAGAGGTGGGCTGCCCTGGACTTTACATTTGAACGTAACATCGTCTCCCAGGGTCACTCTGATGGAGGAGGGTTTCTGGATGAAGTAAGGGGCCGATTCCGTCACCGTCGTCTCCTCCCCAACTTTGATACTGACAGCAGTGAAAGCTTCTCCAATGGTGTTCTTGGCCCTGCAGATATACTGACCACTGTCCTCTAAGCTCAGGTCATAAATTGTTAGCCGGTACAGATCACCATCTTCCACCATTTTAAACCTTCCCCCCGACTGGATTGGAAGCTTATCCTTTTCCCAGATCACCAGTGGGATGGGGTTTCCCACAATCTGGCAGCTCAGGGTGACATCCTTCCCCACCGACACCATGAAGGCCTTAGGCCGAGTCAGGAACCTTGGGGCTCCACTGAAGGAACTGTAATCCATCTTGGTTTCCTAGGAAAACAGAAGGATCAAGAGAGAGATGATATACATGTGTGTGCACACAATGTCTGCTTTGTCTTTATACAGTGATGCCAATCTACTTATCACATAAAGCAACAAGATGAGCAATAGCTGTCAGTCCACTGCATTTCCACCACCGATTTTGCATCATCAGTCAGCAAGTTTTAGGGACATTACAAGTCTTTTATGGACAATTCAATTCGGGCTCAATAGTATTAATCATTTATGTAAAAAGGACAAGTGATTCCCTCTACCACAGCAACAGAAAGTGTTGTGGCACCTAACAGATGCAAGCATCCGACGAAGTGGGCAGTCACCCACGAAAGCTTATGCTCCAATACATCTGTTAGTCTTAAAGGTGCCACAGGACTCTCTGTTGCTTTTTACAGATCCAGACTAACACTATCCCTCTGATACCCTCTACCACAGGAATCCCTATGTGAAATTCAAGGGCTGTGTTGTGTAGGAGGTCAGACTAGATGATTGTAATGGCCCTTCTGGCCTTAAAATCTATGCACTAGCAAAACAAAGCAGCACTAATGGGTTATAATTTATGGACCGTTTTTTTACCAAGGACCATCAGATACCCATGATATATTTATGGATTGGTGGGAATGTGACATCAAGGATACTTCTCCATGCACTCTCTTCTCCTCTTCACACCCACCTTTGCATCTCTCTGTCTCCCCTTCAACTTGTTCTCCTTCTGTCCTTTCATCAACATTTCCCCTTCATCTCTTTTTATCCTCTTCATTCCCACCTTGCTCTGCTTTTCTCTTTATCCATTTTATGTCCCTCTCCCTCCCCTTCCACACGTCTTGTCCTCTGTGGGCAGCAGAGAACACCGTGTTCATGGATTAGCATGGGCCTGAGAAGGACATTCCACCCAGCAGGGGGCAGTGTTTAGGAGGACAGACAGACAAGCCTAGTGTATTATTGGTGATATCTTCTTTATTCCTCAATTGCTATTTAAGACAACCATTTAACTCTGGCTAATTTCTCACTGAGGACAGCTAGTGAGTGGCAGCCACTTGCAGCTCCTGCAGAAAATGCAGAATAATGGCTTGAGCATTTCCAAAAGTGACTGCAAGTTTGAATCCAAATGGGTGTCAGGCTCCTCAAAACAAGTTTGGCTGAAAGCTCTGGGAAAGATTTCTCATTTGTTGCCTGCCTACTTAGTGCTGCCTTAAATGCTTGCTGCACAATAGCTCCCAGCTGTTCAAAGACAGATCAGCAAAGGGAAAATAATTGAAGTACTGCTTGGAACTAAAGGTCAGGACAATTCTGACGTTGCCTTGTCTTGAGAAAGTTAAAAGCAATTAGCAGCAGCGCTAATCATTAATGTAGTGTTCACACATACACCTCTGCAGGACTGAAGAGCAATGTTACAGATATTAACCCATTTGACCTTCCCAATGGATTCCACACAGCACATGTCCCCTTGGGAGCCTCCTCACATTTCTTTACTAGCCCTGACATGGATTCCTGGCTGGTTGTTTTTCTGCTGCGGGGGTGGAATCTCTTTTTCCTAAGTGAGAACAAGTGAAAGGAGCTTCCTTCATGGATTTGGCTAGCAAATACAGGGAGGGCTACAGAGCTATCTAATGGCTGGCAAGAGCAAAACTCCACTGGGAGCATGATTAGCACGCAGTATAGAGAACAAGCTTGCCAGCTATTGGATTTTTGGGAAGACCTCCTGAAATGATTTGAAGCACTTGATCGCTGTCGGTCCCAATTCAGTATGCTACTATATCTACTCAGTCCTATCATGCCAAATAACCCTTCCCTGTTGGGGATTCTAATACCCATTGAGCTATCTTTGAGGCCTCTAATTAGTGATAATTGCCAATCTTTTTATGTCCTTGATTTTTTTTTTACCTTCAGCTGCCCACACAAAGCAGTTCAATGACTGGCATGGTGGACTGCTGTTCATCTCAGTAACTCCAAAAGGAAACATTAGGCAGTCAGTGGGACAGAAATATCCTCTATAATCCTGCAGCAGTTTGGCTTCCCCGCCTGCCACCAGCCCACCCACCAAATCACCCAATGACAAATGCTCTCAGGATTCACTCACACACACACACACACACACACACACACACACGAAATCAGGAGGACCAGGCCTAAAAACCTGCTTTAGTCTCTTGAGAGAATGATTCACCATTTCTACAGCTACTTTCTTCCCCTTCTCTCCTCTGACTCATATTTCGATGTTGACATCAGTTCCAAAATCAGCAAAACTTTCTGAGCAAGGAATCAGGACTCCTGGATTCTATTCCCAGCTCTGCCACTGGCCTGCTGCGTGACCTTGAACAAGTCATTTTGACGCTCTGTGCCTCAGTTTCCCCTTCCACCCTTTGTCTGCCTTAGCTATTAAGACTATACACTCATCACTCTCACATGTTCGCACAGCATCTAGCATCGCTATACTACAAATAATGCTTAAAAATACAAATGAATCATTAGTATCTGTTTCCCCAGTTGGAGATCAAAACACCGGCCTCCCAAAAGCAATTAAACGTTGGTAAAGTGCTAGGAAATCATTGGATAAATGTAGATTCACAATTGCAGCAATTGTATTAATGTATTTACTATGATTATTATTGAATGGGGAAATAATAAAGCTATCCTTGAGATTCTGGGAAGGCCTTAGAAGCCCATCTGGACCAAATAATTAACGTCATCTTCCTTTCATACACAAACTTTATAATGATAATATTATTCATTAATAAAACATTATTTTCTCTTCCTTCCTGCAATGTGTCACTGTTCAAGCTCATTGGAAACTTTACATTTGACAGACAATGGCTTTTTGACAAAACAGAAATTTTTGTAAAGAAAAAAAAATTCCCATTTTGCCGAAAATGTTCAGGGTTTCATCAAAAAAAATCCCAAATCCCCAAACCAATTCCCCCCCCTCACCACCCAGTTTTTGGCCACCAAAAACAGAAGGTTTACAGTTTTAAACCCAAACACTTCCATGTTTGCTCTCTCAATGCCAAACAAGTAAAAAATATATAAATATTTAAAAATAAAATAAAAAAGTACATTCAGTTTTCATTTTTTTCAACAAAAAATGTTGAAGAAAATTTTCTATGAAAAATAAAACATTTTCATGGGGAAAAAACTGCATTTCCTGACCACCCACAGTCACCATTGCTTTCTGCTAGACAGAATGTTGGACTAGTTCCTATGCGCTTGACAGCCCCCTAGTGGCTTCAGCCTGAAGAGGATGTGAACCCTAAAGCTACTACCACAAACACATCATAGGCTTTATACTGACTTTAGAAACCCGCTTACACTTCCCTCCTGAGATAGGGAGACATTGCTTGTCTCAAGTAAACATATAGGACCATATCAAATATAGTACCCATCTTTTAAAAAAGGGAAGAAGGACAATTTGGGGAACTACAGACTGCTCAGTCTCACCTCAGTCCCTGCAAAAATCATGGGGCAGGTCCTCAAGGAAACCATTTTGAAGCACTTGGAGGAGAGGAAGGTGATCAGGAACAGTCAACATGGATTCACCAAGGGCAAGTCATGCCTGACCAACTTGATTGCCTTCTATGATGAAATAATTGGCGTTGTGGATACGGGGAAAGCAGTGGACAGGATATACCTTGACTTCAGCAAAGCTTGTGATACGGTGTCCCACAGTATTCTTTCCAGCAAGTTAAAAAAGTATGGGCTGGATGAATGGACTATTAGGTGGATAGAAAGCTGGCTAGATCGTCGGGCTCAACGGGTAGTGATCAATGGCTCCATGTCTAGTTGGCAGCCGGTATCAAGTGGAGTGCCCCAGGGGTTGGTCCTGGGGTCGGTTTTGTTCAACAACTTCATTAATGATCTGGATAATGGGATGGATTGCACCCTCAGCAAGTTTGTGGATGACACTAAGCTGGGTGGAGAGGTAGATATGCTGGAGGGTAGGGAGAGGGTCCAGAGTGACCTAGACAATTTGGAGGATTGGGCTAAAAGAAATCTAATGAGGTTCAACAAGAACAAGTGCAGAGTCCTGCACTTAGGACAGAAGAATCCCATGCACTGCTCCAGGCTGGGAACCGACTAGCTAAGCAGCAGTTCTGCAGAAAAGGACCTGGGGATTACAGTGGACAAGAAGCTGGATATGAATCAGCAGTGTGCCCTTGTTGCCAAGAAGGCTAAAGACATATTGGGCTGCATTAGTAGGAGCATTGCCAGCAGATCGAGGGAAGTGATTATTCCCCTCTATTCGACACTGGTGAGGCCACATCTGGAGTATTGCATCCAGTTTTGGGCCTCCCACTACAGAAAGGATGTGGACAAATTGGAGAGAGTCCAGCGGAGGGCAACGAAAATGATTAAGGGGCTGGAGCACATGACTTATGAGGAGAGGCTGAGGGAACTGGGGTTATTTAGTCTGCAGAAGAGAAGAGTGAGGGGGGATTTGATCAGGGCCGGCTTTATGACCCACGGGGTCCGATTCCAATACCCGGCGGCAGTCCAGGGCTTCAGCGGCACTTTGCGGCGGGGGGTCCACTCCAGGTCTTCCGCAGCACCGAAGGACCCCCCGCCGCTGAAATGCTGCCGAAGACCCCCAGAGGGGGGCCCTCTTTGGCGCGGGGCCCAATTCCAGGGAATTGGGTGAATCGGCTTAAAGCCGACCCTGGATTTGATAGCAGCCTTCAACTACCTGAAGGGGGTTCCAAAGAGGATGGATCTCGGCTGATCACAGTGGTGGCAGATGACAGAACAAGAAGCAATGGTCTCAAGTTGCAGTGGAGGAGGTCTAGGTTGGATGTTAGGAAACACTATTTCACTAGGAGGGGGGTGAAGCACTGAAATGGGTTACCTAGGGAGGTGGTGGCATCTCCATCCTTAGAGGTTTTTAAGGCCCGGCTTGACAAAGCCCTGGCTGGGGTGATTTAATTGGTGTTGGTCCTGCTTTGATCAGGGGGTTGAACTAGATACCTCCTGAGGTCTCTTCCAACCCTGATATTCTATGATTCTATGGCCCATCATTCTGAACTGTCCTTTCTCTATCACTACTATCAGGGCAGGATTCACACCTTCAAATCTACAGACAGTCTTTATTATTTCTGATGAGTTTCTATAGTGCCTGTCACTGTGGCAGGAAGGAAAGACTGAGCATTCAGTAGGGTTACCATTCGTCCGGATTCCCCCGGACATGTCCGGCTTTTTCGGGTTAAAAATAGCGTCCGGGGGGAATTTGTCAATGTCCGGACTTCCCCTCCTCCCCCCCCATGCAGAGCGTGCGCGCGGCTTACAGACCAGCCGGGGCTCCGACAGCCAGAGCCAGAGCCCTTCCTGCACTCTCTCCTGAAACTTGACGCCACTCCCCTCCTCTCCCTCCCTCTCCCTCCCTGCACTCACAGATCAGGGCTGTTCGCCTGGAGCTCCGACCTTGCTGCCCTCCCCCGCTGTGGAGCGCGCTGCTCTGCAGCACAGTAAGGGGGCCGGGGGCCAGAGAAGTGGCAGGGAGGTTGGGGGGGGGGGTAATCAAGAGACAGGGAGCAGGGGGGAGGGTTGGATGGGTCAGGGAGTCCGGGGGGGGGCTGTCTGGGGGTTGGGGGTGTAAGGTTTTGGGCAGTCAGGGTACAGGTGGGGGGGTCTCAGGAGGGGGCAGTTAGGGGATAAGGCACAGGGAGGCTTAGGTAGGGGGTGGGGTTCTGGAGGGCAGTTAGGAGCAGGGGTCCCAGGAGGGGGCTGTCCCGGGACAAGGAGTGGGGGGGAGGGTTGGGGGTTGTGAGGGGGCAGGAAGTGGGAGGGAGTGGAAGGGGCAGGGGCGGGGCTAGGACAGGACAGGGGCGGGGCTAGGGCGGGGCTCCTCCCGTCCTCTTTTTTGATTGTTGAAATATGGTAACCCTAGCATTCAGGAGATTTGGGTTCCATTCCCTGTTCAGCCACAGACTTCCCGTGTGACATTGGGTGAGTCACCTAATCTCTCTGGGTCTCAGTTCCGCCTCTGTACAATGGGGATAATAGCAATGCCCTGCCTCCCAGGGGCATTGAAAGGATAAAATCCAATTGTGATTGTGCGGCACTCAGTAGGCAGTAGCTGTAACAGGGTTGGCAGCCACCCAAGCACGACCTCATGGCCAGGGGTGTGTCTGTGGTGTCCTACTAATAATTTCGCCCTCAAAGAGCTCCTAACACAGATTCCACACACTTTTCTGAGGTCAAACTACCCCTCTTTGGAGTGTGGGTTTATTCACAGCCAATAACTCCAAGTCCTGAATTAAAATTTTGCTTCCTGCCTCCTGGCCTCCTTGCCCGGAAAGCTTTCACACTTTCCCTTGCTTGCCCAGGATCTCTCCTGTCTTAGTAGGTTACTCCCAGCCCTTCCCAGCTGGAATCTTAGTCTCAAATCCCAGGACACGGCTGGAGCCTGCTCATTCCTAGCAGTCTTTGTTCATAGAATCATAGAATCGTAGAATATCGGGGTTGGAAGGGACCTCAGGAGGTCATCCAGTCCAACCCCCTGCTCAAAGCAGGACCAATCCCCAGACAGATTCTTCCTGAACATCTTCCCCCATTGCAGCCATCTGCTGCCCTTTACAGGGATTTACCTCAGCCCACTCAGGTGGGGCTTAAGCTCAAAAGCTTGTGTCTCTCACTGACAGAAGTTGGTCCAATAAAAGGTATTACTTCACCCACCTTGTCTCTCTCATGGCTACAACAACACTGCATGTGTAAATACACATATCCACAGATAATAGATAGGTAGACTATAATAAAAAAAATCGCTCTCACAAAAACAGTTTCAGGGAAAATTAGCAGCATGCCAGGCACATGCTGCGGGGCACTGCATTGATACACTGGTGATGACTCACCAATCAGGCCAGCTAGAAGAAATCCAGTGATTGAGTAGCGGGGGGAAACGAAGCATTAAAAATTAACCTTTTCCCTATCCTACAGGCTGATTTTATGTACTAGTTATAATGTTTTGTGAAAGATGGTAAAGATGGAAAGAGTTAAATATTGATTTAAATCATTCAAAGGCATTTTGGAGGTACGAGGAGTGAAAGTTGAAATCTATCATTTTTAGAATTAGAATATTTGAGATTTAATCAGTCACCAAAATATAATTTTTGCAAAAATCTGTTTCGTTGTCAGCTGTCTGGGACAGGGACTGTCGTTTTGTCCTACGTTTGTACAGCACCTAGCACTGGTCTCTGACAAGGGCTCCTAGGTGCTATGGGAATACAAATAAATAATAATACAAATATACTTGTGACTACAGTGGGGTGCCACACATCATCAGTTGCAGATGAATTATCAGGGGATGTTCCATCATGTTGCTCCATTCAGGAACCTGCATGTAATGGAGTCAGGAGGGTCTGATCTGGGAAGTTTTCAGGGTGTAGCACTCCATCTGAATTTAGTGCAGAGAGTGCTTCCGGGACCATATCTTTAGCTCCTTGGAGAAAGTATCAAGAGAATAAGATAGAGTATACGCTTAATGCAAATTTAAAAATTGGGGAAGTTGTAAGCCATTTTCCCTACCCCTACATTCAACCTTGAAAACACTGCCTCTAATTGCGTGGTGACACTGGACAAACACAAATGAAGGACATTAAGTGCTGCTACATCATCTAGCAAAATAAAGAGAGAGAAGAGTTGAAATTGGGGCATTCTGGAAAGTATTGGCCTTGGGCATTTGCAACCTGCTTAGCTTGCAACACTGCTACAAAAAAGAGTGCTGCTCACTAAAATAAGCTGGTGACAGCATATTGTCCCACAGCAGCAGGCATCTTAGAAATGATGGATGGATGGATAGATATGCAGACAAGGCAGCATATGCAGACCATGCAGTGCTAACAAGTGTGGTCTCTTCTACAGCCCCACCCATGAAAAAGATCAATAAACAAAGAAAGTGATTCAGACTCTTCCAGAGTGAATACAAGTTCAAACATGGTATAAATATGCCACAAGCACCACACTAGGTCTCATAGGCAATGGTACTACTGGAACTCGACCTGAACTAAACTTTATCAAGTGAAGTCAGCTTAAAATGCCCATTTCAGTTTGTCTTGTACATTTTACAATATTGATCATACATATTCAATATCACCTCCCCAGTTCAGCATGTAGGGGAGGGACCACGTCTTCACTTACATACTGCTATCTACGAATGCACTGAGGGCTAGAACGGTAGTCTGGTTTTACATTAGTGTGTCTAATTGGACTTATGTATTCATTCATTTATATGGATTTTCATTACCCTGCAATATAGATGTTGTGAATTCACTTGTCTTAAAAAAAAAAATTAAGGAAAGACACTGAAACAGACCCGTCAGTTACCCCCAATGAAATCAAGTATCTCAGCAACATCATAAATCTAACCACAACTAATCCACCTCCCACAGTCCCCATCCCACTGCTACACCTCCCTACCCTACACCACTTTCCACACAAGCAAGGGTGAAAGGGTAGGTCTTTTATCACACCCTGTAGGGTAACAAACGTGGACAGTTCCAGACCTGAAGTGAGTTCTTGGTCCAGTTGACATCAATGGCAAAACTCCCACCGACTTCAAAGGGGTCAGAATTTCCCTCAGGAGGAAGTGAGCTGAAAAAGTCCAGAGCCCTAACAGATTGCCCTGCCAGCCACTTCCTCTCTCTTCTACCAAGGAGCGTCACCTCAGGCAACCTTGCTGACAGCAACTGAGGCAGGGTGTCACAGGAAGAGTGGGGGGCCTCTTAGGCAGGTCTCAGGTTTTGTAGCTCAAACCCCCTATCTCAGAATCTATCTGGGAACCAGTCAGCAGCCAGTACAGGCCACAGAGCAGGAGGGTTTAAAGTGATCCTGGAAAGAGACGCTGCTGAACAAGAGGGCTACGGATGCTTTGCTGTTAAGGCAGTGGGTTTCTTTATGCAGGCGCAGGGCCCTGTTTGATCATATTAAGTTATCCCCTGAGACAACGCAACTGATTTGTTGTTAATAAATAGCACAATGCCTAGCTACATGGACCACTACACTGGGGCAATACAAACCGGTGGGTAGATACATTAGTTAAAACAACAAATGAATCAATCCACGGCTTTAAAGGTACAACATGACAAGCCAGGTCCTACGCATTCCATTCCTTATCTCCCTTTAAAATCGTCATGAGAGGACATTACTTTCTGATAATAATAAAATGATATGTAGCTCTTTTCATCCATAGTTCTCAAAGTACTTCACAATTGCTAATGTCTTTATCATCACAACATGCCTGTGAGGTAGGGAAGTACCATTATCCCCATTTTACAGATGGGAAACTGAGGCACACAGCGATTAAATGACTTAGAATCATAGAAGATTATGGTTGGAAGAGACCTCAGGAGGTCACCTAGTCCAATCCCCAAGATCACACCGGAAGGAATTGAACCTGGGTCACCAAAGCTAGTACCCTAACTACTGGGGATGTACAGAGCCACACAGGAGGTAAATCCACACACTCCCTCCATGTCCCCTTTCCTCTTTGTCTCTTCTGCACCCTCCCATACACCACCATTTCCCCTCAACTTTGATTTTTGTTTGTTTGTTTAATTTTGTGTGATATGTGCCATAAAAATCTGTGTGCTGGAAATATTGTGATTAATACATGGGACTCTAAGCATTGTGAAAATATCTTGGTGTTTTCTTGTTTCTGGTAGCTCGTATTTCTGTATCTGTTGTATAGGTTGGCACCTAGACTTTGTTTGGTTTGCTATAAGAAAAAAAGATTGACAAAGCTTAATAAATATATACAAAGAAGATGTATGGGGCTACGTGCATATATGTTAATTTAGGGCCCAGTCCAATAAATTGGTAAGCACCCTCAACTCCCGTTGACTTTGCAAGAGGCACTAAGCACCTGCCAGCATCAGGCCTATAGGTAGAAAAAATTTGTATTAAATTGGGCTTTGTATTAATTATTATTATTATTATTAAGCAATATACTTCATCCCAGCCTTGCTATGTAACCCATTGCAAAGGGGACAAAACTGACATTAAAGAAGTTGGGTGGGGAATGCCTAAAGGGAGTTAGGAGCACAATACAAAGTATTGGTTCACTACAGGAGGCACTAGATACAATTCTCTGGCCTGTCATATACAGGAGGTTAGATTAGATCAGGGGTTGGCAACCTTTGAGAAGTGGTGTACCAAATCTTCATATTTTTACTGTAATTTAAGGTTTCGCGTGCCACTAATACATTTTACATTTACAGGGGCCAGCGGACGGAACCCCAGACTGGCAGCAGGCAGAGCAGGGCCGGGAATCCGGCTGTCAGGGCCGGTGGACAGAACCCCAGACCGGCAGCACGGATGGCAGACAGAACCGCTGAGCCGCTCAGCCTGCTGCTGGTCTGGGGTTCCGTGCTCCACCCCTGCCAGCCGGGGTCCCGGCTGCCGGCCCCGCTCAGCCCGCTGCCGGCCTGGGGTTCCATTCATCCTGGCCGGCAGCGGGCTGAGCGGGGCCAGTGGCCAGGACTCTGGCTGGAAGCAGAGTGCCACTAAAAATCAGCTTGCATGCCGCCTTTGGCATGCATGCTGCAGGTTGCCAACCCCTGGATTAGATTATCACCCTTCTGGCCTTCACATCTATTAATCTACTGAGTAAATCCCAGCAAAAATCCAGATATTTCTGAAACCGGAGGTGTTTCGAAATTCCTAGCTTTTGTCTGCATCATGCAAAGAGCACAGAAAAGCTGAGGAAACGCTGAGGGAGGGAAAGTTAAAAGGGTCCATGTGACAACCATATACAAGACACGAGGTCTGTCCCAGAATTCAACAGAGACCTGCCAAAAAGTCACTATCATAGTGACCAGGTACAAATGTGATTGTGAGGTGTGATGAGGACTGGACTATATATTCAATAAAATTCATCCTGCGGTAAATTTGTGTATATGTTATGCAGATTTGTAATCAGTAGCTTTAAAAACGTTAGGCAGGCGTGAGGTGGATTTCTGAACCTAACTATGCAAGGTAAAATCTTAGCCAAAACCAGAGGTGTTGCCAGAAAATGGCACCTCCTGATGGCTTGAGACCCTCCATGCTGCCTGTTTGCTCTGTTTCCAGGTGCTGCTTTGTTTGATTGTTAGTCACACTCTCTTCCTTGCTGTCAGTCTCACTAGGCTGACTAGTGCCACCATATTTTATGTACCACATGCTGGGTAGTAACATGAGAGGAGTTTGTGTTTCTAAAACTAAACTGGCTCTTTATTAAGAAAACTATTTACGCAGGTGCTACAGCTGCAGCTAGCATTCTAGCCATGTGCCCACAGACTGACTTCCGGGTGCCTCCTCCAAACTCTTCCTTCCTGCAACCAGTGCTCCTCCCTCCAAGTTCCATGCAGATTGCTACATATGGGTCACATCCTGAAATTCTGAGTCAGCTTTCACTCTGTCCTTTAAAAAGCCATGGGAATTCAAGTTTGACTGAGGACAACAATAATTGTTTATTCTTTACCACTCTATGTTACACTGTACAACACTAGTGACAATCCCACATATTCAAAAATCATGAGATTGGCTTAAAAATCATGATATTTTAAAAATATTAAATTTGGTGCCTTTTTCTGTACTTTCTAGCTTTTGAGACTTTGGAGGTAACATTTCCAAGCTTTTCTGTGCAGTAATGAGGGCTAGAAACTTACTTAAAAAAAAAATAGCTGAGAGTTGCAAATAATCACCTGACTCTTGGAGCTGGAGCTTTCAGAAAAAAATACCCCAAATGTCATCAGATAAAATAAAATAAAGAATACTGTTATTCTGTGATTTACATGCAACAATCAGACAGATTGTTTTATATAAAATAAACACATAATTAAAGTATTGAACTGGGAAGAAAAGTTATATGGGCAACGAAGTAGGGACGTGCTAATTTCCACTGAAGTCTATAGAAGAGCTGCTAATGTCAAACTGCAGTGATCCGGCTGCCCTGTTCCCTTTCATGATCTCCCAGGGAATGAGCTAGCTTTACTAGACAAACAAACAGACGAGAGCCCCCGTGCAAGCATTCCACGCCAGCTGCAAACTTAACTACAGAGCTATTCAAGTGGCTCCATAATCAATGGACAGAGCCAAACGTTACACCAGACGGAATGTGCAAGGGTGACATTCACACTAGTGCAAAGGACCTGCAGATGTCTCTGTCTACCACTCACACCCTTACTTAAATGATGTATGCATAGATCATCTGACCTGGGCTGAATTTTACCCTAAAAGCTTTAAATGTGGCAGAATTCACTGGTGACCATTTCATAGCAGCACTAGCGTCCATAATGGAGAGGCCAGATTTTCATCTCAGTTGTGCCAGTTTAAATTTGGAGTAACTCCACTGAAGCCAACGGAGTTACTACAGATTTACACCGTCGTAAGGGACAGCGTAACCACCTGGCATCCTCAAAGGTCAGTGAATGTGAGTGGCTGGAATGTCCTTCCCCTTAGCTTTAATAACCTCTATTGCTGAGCCACAACTGCCCGGACATTCCTGATGACTAATCGAGTGCAACTAAATTAAATTAAATATTACAAAAAAACCCAGAACTAACACAGCATGTGCACACTCCAGAAACAACACCCCCAGATCCCAAATCAGACAAGCTCTTCATTATGAAGCACATAATGCACATAATGCTGGGATTCACATTAAGCATGTGAGCTGACCTTAGACATCAATGAGATGATTCAGGTGCCTAAACTCATCTGCTGGATCAGGGCCCTAGATGGTCTGATTTTTTGAAAACCTCATCCCTCGCCATCCATTGTTGTTCTTTCCCCCTCAGTCCTTAAACAGCCCTGATCCTGCAATGAGCTCCATGCAGGGGCAGGGTCCCACCCACACGGACCTCATTTCAGGACTGGGACCTAATTTGGGACTCACTCCTGCAAGGTGTGAGCACCAACTCCCACTGACTTCAATGAGCACTCAGCATCTTGCAGGACCAGGCCCTTAGTTAGCTTGTTGAGGCAGGATCCGTGCCTTTTATTTTTCTGTACAGAAACATGCACTGCAAACCATCAGACGTGCTAACACGATGATGCATAAATAGATAATACATTGGAGTTTTTGGAGTTTGGGAAACATCCTTCTTGTCCTTTGGCACTGAGGAAAACAGGGCAGAGTGGGAGGGATGGGGAGAGGGATACTACCCTAGCTTGCCAGGGTCATAACGAGCAATTCATGGGAGTCATAACCCTCATCATTTTTATCACAAGTCTTGCACTATTTGGTGTTTCCCTGCTGCCCCAGCTCCTGAGACAAGCTATTCTTGTGACAATTGCAGCTTTCGTTTTTAAAAGCAGTACTTTTCTAGCCCTTGTGATTGCAGAAAAAAAGACTGAAATGGAACCCTAAAGCACATTGAATATTCAGCAACCAGTAAACCAAGGAAAAGATCCCCAACTTTAAGAATCTCAGGATTTCTCTTTTATGGCTGAGTCACGATTTTTGAATGCTTAAGGTTAGCAATGCTGTAATGTGGCAATCTAATCTATCTATCACACACACGATAGGCCCAAACCAAGACCCTAGATCAGAACAATCCCAACCTACTTTAGAGCCACATCTTAAATGTACAGCTAACACCCAGCTGTAATGAGATATAATGGAAATAACCTTGTAACATTTTTAAACAGCCAGGCCACCCAGAAAATTTTGTTATTCTGAAAACAAAACAAAAAGACACACAGAAAAAGAAAAATCCCCTTTGTGACAATGGCATTCTCCAGAAACACGCCTGTATTTTAAAAGGTGGACGTCACCGCCATCGCGCCCGCTCCATCCCCCTGAGCTGTCGCTCCGAAAATAGCCCCAGCTGTCCGGCTCCATCTCTCCTCAGAGCCGTTTGCAGAAATGCGAGCTGAGAGTGGGGGGTTGCAGCTTGAATTGGCACCGACATGGGGACAGAGAGGAGCTCAGTGAAAAACTTACCAAAGAGAAAAGCAACACTTGGTTTATGCCTGGAAAATGAAATCAAATAAAATCCCTCCCTCCCAACACCCAGCTTCCCCACCCCCCACACCAAGCCCATCTGTCACACAGGTTGACATCCACAAGCTACGAAGGTCAAAGTTAATCCCCCGCAAGTAACCTCTCCAACTCTCTTTTTTCCATCTTTCCACAGCTCTTTTGGAGGCTGTTATTTAGACTCCTGGTCGCCCAGGCAAAATAATCCAGTGAAACAATCCAAATATTGCTCAGGCCAATGTCTCCTTGACCTTCAGCTCTGTCATCTTTCACCTCAAATGCCTTTAACAAGGCAATAAATACTCAGATGTAATTAATGTGGACTCCAAAATCACTTCCCTCCTTCCTCAGCCATGAACAAGTCCCTCTGCCTTCCTCAGATGAGCTGCTTCCCAATATACACCCTCAGGACCTTACCTGGAGTCTTGTCAGAGTCTGAGAAGGCAAGCGGCTCTCATCGGGATGAGGGAAAGCAGATCCTTACTGAGACACACAAGGAAAAGGGGGAAAATGAGGTTTGGGGGAGACCATCTGGGTTTTGGTCCCCCCTCCCTTCCAGTAAATAAAACAGAAACCCCAGCGAGGGTGCGGACGTGCAGTAAAAGGTCCCCTAGTCCCCCTGCAGTGTCTCCACTGCTTGGGGTGTAGGCTGTGTCGCCCCCGGCCCCACCCCTCCCCCTGGCTGTCCTCCTCCACTCGAATTGCTGACGTGCTTTGCTCTCCTTCTGCCTCCCAGCTCCAAAATAGCCCTGGGTGTCATTTACTGGAGAGATTAAATTTCATCTGGTAGAGAGGCGAAAGGGCATAGTTCTAGGGACTCAATCGGCCCATCCAAAGAGGCAAAAAAAAAAAAAAATCAGCAGAGGTGTGAGTGTGCATGTGTGTAACAGGCTGCGGTGCCAGGATTCATCAGGACTGCTTCTCAAGTGTGTATCCTAGAGCCAAGTGACAGCTGTTAAACAGCGACAGGAGAACAGGCTGTTGGCAAAGTTTATCTGTGTTACAAGTGTCTCCTTAGTAAAAAGAGGAATTCCCTTTCAGATCAGTAACGGGGTTTGTGGAAGAAAGCGCTCATTTTAGGGTTGGCTTCTTTGACCAAGGACATTTGCAGAACAACAACGAATAAACAGCAAATGAACAAAACTGACGGTGCCACTGTTTCTCCAAATATTAAAGTGTGGTTCTACTCTGAAAACTGACTCTGCAAAAATGGCATAGTGAGATTGCAGATTTTCTGCCTCTGTGACTCCTGGTCATATTGTCTCACATTACAAGTAAAAAGTTATTTGCCCAACTACCACTTCCTCAAGCACAGCCTCGAATCCAAGAATTCATTCTAGTCTACACATTCCTGCTGATGAAGATTCCACAACTGGAACTTAGTCAATAACTGTTGATAATGCACAGCGCTGAATAGAATCCTGCTCATTCTCCCATAGCTGCACTGCTGTGCATGGGTAAACATGAGAGAAAAGTAGTGAATACTTATTTGGGGCAGTAAATTAAGCAGATAACATCCCAAATACACACAGGGAACAGTACTGGTTGAGTAAGAATGTGCTACTTTTACATAGGGAGTGTTGTTGTAGTTGTGTCAGTCCAAGGATATTAGAGACACAAGGTGGATGAGGCAATATCTGTTATTGGATCAACTTCAGTTGGTGAAAGAGACAAGCTTCCGAGCTTCCAGAGAGTTCTTCTTCAGGACCTGAAGAAGGTCTCTGTGTAAGCTCAAAAGCTTGTCTCACCAACTGTAGTTGTTCCAATAAAAAATATTACCTCACCCACCTTGTCTCTTCTTCTACATAGTCACTTTTCAAAGCACAACAGCACTTAAAACAATAGACAAGAATTAGACCTTTCAGGCTAATGGCTGCCATGAGATTTCTGAAATTGGAAACAATTGCTTCAGGTTATAGTTGCACAAACAATGACCGATGATGTAATAGGAATCAAGTAAACCACTTGAAATTCAGTTTTCAGAGTAGCAGCCGTGTTAGTCTGTATCCGCAAAAAGAACAGGAGTACTTGTGGCACCTTAGGCTAGGTCTACACTACCCGCCTGAATCGGCAGGTAGAAATCGACCTCTCGGGGATCGATTTATCGCGTCCCGATGGGACGCGACAATCGATCCCCAAATCGGCGCTCTTACTCCACCAGCGGAGGTGGGAGTAAGCGCCGCCGACAGAAAACCGCAGAAGTCGATTTTGCCGCCGTCCTCACAGCGGGGTAAGTCAGCTGCGATACGTCGAATTCAGCTACGCTATTCACGTAGCTGAATTTGCGTATCTTAAATCGACTCCCCCCTGTAGTGTAGATGTACCCTTAGAGACTAACCGATTTATTAGAGCATAAGCTTTCGTGGACTACAGCCCACTTCTTCGGATGCATATAGAGTGGAATAAATATTGAGGAGATATATATACACACATTCAGAGAGCATAAACAGGTGGGAGTTGTCTTACCAACTCTGAGAGGCCAATTAAGTAAGAGAAAAAAAACTTTTGAAGTGATAATCAAGATAGCCCAGTACAGACAGTTTGATAAGAAGTGTGAGAATACTTACAAGGGGAGATAGATTCAATGTTTGTAATGGCTCAGCCATTCCCAGTCCTTATTCAATCCTGAGTTGATTGTGTCTAGTTTGCTTATCAATTCCAGCTCAGCAGTCTCTCGTTGGAGTCTGTTTTTGAAGTTTTTCTGTTGTAATATAGCCACCCGCAGGTCTGTCATTGAATGGCCAGACAGGTTAAAGTGTTCTCCCACTGGTTTTTGAGTATTATGATTCCTGATGTCAGATTTGTGTCCATTAATTCTTTTGCTTAGAGACTGTCTGGTTTGGCCAATGTACATGGCAGAGGGGCATTGCTGGCACATGATGGCATATATCACATTGGTAGATGTGCAGGTGAACGAGCCCCTGATGGTGTGGCTGATATGATTAGGTCCTATGTTGATGTCACTTGAATAGATATGTGGACAGAGTTGGCATCGGGCTTTGTTACAAGGATAGGTTCCTGGGTCAGTGGTTTTGTTCAGTGATGTGTGGTTGCTGGTGAGTATTTGCTTTAGGTTGGGAGGTTGTCTGTAAGCGAGGACAGGTCTGTCTCCCAAGATCTGTGAGAGTAAAGGATCATCTTTCAGGATAGGTTGTAGATCTCTGATGATGCGCTGGAGAGGTTTTAGTTGGGGGCTGAAGGTGACAGCTAGTGGTGTTCTGTTATTTTCTTTGTTGGGCCTGTCTTGTAGGAGGTGACTTCTGGGTACTCGTCTGGCTCTGTCAATCTGTTTTTTCACTTCAGCAGGTGGGTATTGTAGTTTTAAGAATGCTTGATAGAGATCTTGTAGGTGCTTGTCTCTATCTGAGGGATTGGAGCAAATGCGGTTATATCTTAGAGCTTGGCTGTAGACAATGGATCGTGTGGTGTGTCCTGGATGGAAGCTGGAGGCATGTAGGTAAGTGTAGCGGTCAGTAGGTTTCCGGTATAGGGTGGTATTTATGTGACCATCGCTTATTAGCACTGTAGTGTCCAGGAAATGGACCGCTTGTGTGGATTGATCTAGGCTGAGGTTGATGGTGGGATGGAAATTATTGAAATCATGGTGAAATTCCTCAAGGGCTTCTTTTCCATGGGTCCAGATGATGAAGATGTCATCAATGTAGCGCAAGTAGAGTAGGGGCGTTAGGGGACGAGAGCTAAGGAAGCGTTGTTCTAAGTCAGCCATAAAAATGTTGGCATATTGTGGGGCCATGCGGGTACCCATAGCAGTGCCGCTGACTTGAAGGTATATATTGTCCCCAAATGTGAAATAGTTGTGGGTGAGGACAAAATCACAAAGTTCAGCCACCAGGTTAGCTGTGACATTATCGGGGATACTGTTCCTGATAGCTTGTAGTCCATCTTTGTGTGGAATATTGGTGTAGAGGGCTTCTATGTCCATAGTGGCCAGGATGGTGTTTTCTGGAAGATCAGCGATGGATTGTCTCTTGCTGTCATTTAATGAAGACTAGATGCCTTTCTGGAATGTGTTTGCCCCCAAAGTAGCTATTGTGTCATACAGGAGGCCTGTGACATGCAGGGGGTCAGATTAGATGCTCTAACGGTCTCTTCTGGCCATCAAGTCTACTAATTTCTGAAAAACTGAGTGTAGCATTGGGAGCAGCGTCTGAGGTTTTACTGTCTAGTCGGCTTGCTTCCTAGAATGAACACGCCTTGAGTGGGGTGATCCACAGGGAGTAGCTCAAAGCTCCCAGGTGCCTGGTCAGGGGCAGGACATTAGCACAGCAAGGGAGGGGCGTGGCAGTGACATCACAAAGGCCTTTTGCAGGACCTCAGACTATTGGTCAAAGGTGGTGACCTCACAGAGAGATGCTGACATCAGCCAGGCAGGACAGAGGCGAGTGGCCCGGGAAACCTCAGAGACCCCTGGGGCTTTGCTTCAGCAAGTCTCTGTCTCAAGGTCTCTCTTTGAGGACTGAGAGAACATTCGGGTTCATGTACGTGAGCGGCAGGAGGAACCTCTTTCAAGTTTTCTCCTTCCCTTTTAGTGATTTGTACTAGAAAGCAGAAGTCCCTGTGTAGAAGGTAAGAGCCTCCTCCAGGTGTGAAACCTGTTCAGTCTGATCCATCGGGTGAGAGTTGAATTCTAGGCATGGAAAACACGAGCTTGAGGAGGCAGAATTTTATTCCGCACCTGGGATTTTGTCCCTTAGAATCACTGGGGACATTGGGGTTTGTCCTTTTTGTTTCACCTTTTCC
>NC_048299.1:6437132-6514290 GCF_013100865.1 Trachemys scripta elegans | reverse complement strand
CGGCCTTTGAGACAAGGGGCTAGACTTTGGGGGTTTTGGTTGGCCACTGAGGCATGTGCAAGGACTGTTGCTAACCTGCTTCCCCCCTCCCCGCTGGAAGAAGATGAGGATGGATTAGGGGGCACTGCTGGAGGGAAGTTGCCTGAAGAAGGACACTGTCAAGCAGACTAGGCAGATTGTGCCACAAGGAGAGACCAAAAGGGTGGAGAAAAGAGACTTCTATTGGAGGGCCTGGGTGGCTCGGCTTGCCGAACAGCAGAGGGAGTTGTTCTGGCTGCTGTGGAGGTCGGCCCCAGACCAAACAAGAGATCTGGCACCGAGGGCGAGAGGCCAGGAACGCTGAACTGCTTCGCCTGTAGGCGACAGGGACACTAAAGGAGGGAGTGTCCCTCCTTGGAGAGGGCAGGGAGGCCCCACCCAGAAAAGGCACCCCCTGTGAGAGTAACAGGGGGGCCCCCAGCTTGTTGGGTCTGTGGGGAGCCAGGGCAGCTGAAGAGAGAGTGCCCCTACAGGACTCCCAAGGCCCGGGCCAGCCCAGAAGGAAAGGCTAGGGCCCAAACAAGCAGGAGTAGGGATGTGGCAGGGGGAAGACCAAGAAAGTGCTTCCACTGCAACCAATGGGGACATCTAAAGAGGCACTGTCCCCTGAGGCAGAAAGGGGGAGTGTCTGAGACAAGGGCTCGGTCAGAGACTCGCCACAGAAAAGAGGTGGTGAAGACGAAGGCCCCTAGAGAGAAAGGGGCTGGGGCAGAGAGGCCCCACTGAAATGAGGGAACCCACATAGGAGCCAGGAGGGCCCATGTGGGAACCCAAACAGAAGTAGGAACCCACGTAGGACCAGGGCGTTCAACAGTGGGAACCCAGACCCTACAGCTGGGAAGCAGCTGGTTCCAGACTTTGGAGGGCCTGCGAGAGGAAAGGGATGCCCTGCAGGCCCCACTACGAAGGAAGCTGGGGTGATAGGGACCCCTTTCCTCCCCTCCCCCATGAGCATTTTTTAAGGGGGAGGGTTTGTGGTGAGACGGCTGCCCCACCCCCATGTGAGAGGGAACTAGAGTTGGCCAGAATGGCTGTGCAAGCCGTCAGCCAATCAGGGAAGGGACTACTGAGAGCCAATCAGGGCTGAGATTAGAGCCAGCCAATCAGGGCTAGGCTAGGCCCTATATAATGACTGCCCAGGAGAGCAGCAGGTAGTCTGTCCCAGAATTTCGTGGGGGAAGGTCTGTCTCCAGAGCAGGAGACCAGCATCTCGGGCTGGGCAGTACTGCATCTGGCCATCCGATGGCCGAGACAAATTGTAACCGGGCCTTGAGACAAGGGGCTAGACTTCGGGGGTTGCGGTTGGCCACCGAGGCAGGTGCAAGGACTGTTGCTAACCCCCGCCCCTGGAATGGGGTGAGGATGGACTAGTGGGCCCTGCTGGAGGGGCAGTGGCCTGCAGGGCAGTGTCAAGCGGTGAGCAACGCGGCTCCAGATGCCAACGGAGGACAAGAGACGGATGGGACGCTGCCAGCAGAGGGCGTTCCCCATGGACTGAGCTAATTCCCAGAGCGACCAGCGGGAGGCGCCATGCTGGTGAGTCCCAACCCTGACAAAACTGCCCAGCCCTATTGTGGGCCCACTGCTACCCTGCAGACTCTGGTCAGGACCAGACTGGGCCAGCTGGAGTGGCCTCCCTTTGACTGGGAGAGCGAGAAGGGGAAATGGAGCCCCCTGGCACTCACAGAAACTCTCTCCCCTCTCTGTGGAACAGGGTTCTTCCCTCTGCCCCCCAAATTCCTTCATATGGGGCAGGACCTCTTTCCCTTGCACCCACTCCCCTTTCCTTGGTCTACCCCCACTCCCATTCCCGCTGCGCCCAGGCAGAGCTCTCCCTGCCCCATATGGTGCAGAAAAGCCCTTGTGTCAGGGCTACAGCCCCACTGGGGCTCGGAAAGCTCCACTTTTGAGGAGGTGAGGGTGGGACAGAGGCTCAGGGCTAGCTTCACCTTCTGCCCTTTATTCTCCCCTTGGCCCTTCTATGAGGTCTCTGGGTGTGACAGGAATAGGAGCCTCCTTCCAGCTGTCTTCCAGGCCCTGGGATCTGGCACAGCCTCCCAGACGGGCACTTCCTGTAGCTGAGCCACGTCAGGGAGCAGTGGGGACAGGTCACTTCGTCCCAGCAATGCCGGCTCTCAAAGAGGCTGAGATGGAAGATCCCAGTCCCTCATGGAGGTAAGAGCCATTTACTGCTTGGGGCGTGTGGGTCTCTTGGGGGAGAAATGGCATCCCCGATGCATAGCCTGTCTGGGAGCTTTCCCTGTCCCTGGATCCCAGCCCTGGTACAGAGCCCTATTTCTCATCATGATATCTTCATTTTATTCTCAGAGGCGGTGTCCAGGATCCTGGAGACTGTTTCCTGCTGCAGGAGGTTTGAGCGGGGAGAGATCACTGATTGTCACGACCCAGGGGTCTCCAACCCGGGTCTGCAGGGTTCATGGGAGCAGCCACACTCCAACCCTCCACCTGGAAGCCTGCTGAAAATTGCTTACCTCGGACCCATGAAGTTCAGCCCCAGTTTGAGGCTCCACTCCTGAGGTCCTATTGGAGGAGTCCCACAAAGCTCACTGGCCCCCTGGCCCTGCGTAAGACAGCAGTAGGAACACGAAGCTGACTGAACACCAGGCCTGCTCCCGGTTCTGGACCGTGCACTACCTGGTTCTGCTGCCGCTCCCCTGGCTTGATTTCCTGGCATCTAAGTTGTGGTGGTGATAGCAAATTTGTCTTTTGCTGCTCATCTTCCAGTATCCTGATCTGGCTGACTCTCCACTCCTGTCATGTGAGTGTGGACTCTGGCTCTGACCAGTAGGTCTGGCTGCCCTTGACCCAGCCGTGACATTGACTTTGGTACAATTTCTCCAATCCCCCTTTCTGATCTCCAGCAAGATACACCAGTCCCTTGGCTCCCAAAGTCCCAGTTGCCCGCTATTCAAGGGCTGAGGGGTAGTGCTTGTATCGCCCCACCCCAGCTGCTTTTCCTAGGGGAATCTCCCTAGAGCAGAGGAGAAATCTGCTCTTTTCTTAGGATCAGTCCCACCCTGGCCTCAGCTCAGCTACTTTGTTTACTTTGTTTACCTGGGGTCAGGCACCACTGTTGAAGCCCTTAGCATGGGGGTGGAGCTGGGAGCAGAGGCTGATGCTCCAGCAGTTTCCACCAAAGAACACCCCCCTGTCTTTCTATGGTCTGGCTAGGGCTCCCCATCCATCCTGGAGCTGAACACCAGATGGGAGCTGATGGATTGTCCTTGGTGGGCCATGTTCTTATGTGTGATGAGAGGGCCAGGAGCAGATGCACCACGCCTGGCCAGGACCGGGCTAAACAGCCTGTAATGCTAGGTGAGTCAAACCAGGGCCACAATACAGACACCCTGGGCATCCATGGGGACTGAATCTGGGCCCTTCACTACCAAGAGCACAACTCGTTCCAACTTGAGTCATGACGCTGGTCACCCCTGCCAGCCCCTCTGAGGTGGGTCAGTATTATTCCTGTTCGCTGGGGCATAGGGATAGAAAGCAACTGGCTGCAAGGTCACACACGATGTCCCTGACAGAGGCAGGAAGGAAGTGTGGGACTGATACCAGTCCAGCTCCAACCGCTAGACTCCACCCACTTCCAAAGTCCGAGAGCCCTGGACTTCCCAGGAGCCCTGACTCTGACACTAGGCCTTAAATGACAAGACCAACCTCCCTCCCACTCAGGAAGCCATAGAAGGGACCATCTGCTGAGCTCCCCTTGGCAATGTCGCTGTCAGAGACCATTGCTAGTGGGTGCCAAGTTCCTGAGCAGGGAAGTGCTTGAGAGCCTCCTAGAGACTCACAGGTGTTTGACTGTGACCCTCAGGGAGCCGTGGCAAGAGACTCTCTGGCTCTAACAAAGGGTTTCTGTTCTCCTAGACAGTCAGCCAGTGAGGCCAGTTTGCAGAATGTGGAAGAGCCCTTTGGCGAGGCATTGGAGGATTCACCATGAAGGTGGCAGCAGCGGCAGTGCCTGGGGTCCCTATGGGCCAAGCCTCAACTCCTGCCAATCCAGGCTAATTTCCCCCTGCTTTCAGCAGCGCTTGGCTTTAGCTGCTGGGCCTGTGAGCCTAGCCCAGGGGTCTCAAACTCAAATGACCACGAGGGCCAGCTGAGGACCAGTTCATTGGCCTGAGGGCCGCATCACTGACACCCCCCCCCCTTGCTGCCCCCAGTCCTGCCCCCAGAGGGGGCAGGAGGAGTGTGGCAGGGGCTCAGGGCAGGGAGAGGTGAGGTAGGGGGTTGAGGTGCAGTAGGGGGCACTGGGCAGGGGGTTGGGTTGTGAGGTGCAGTAGGGGTGTTGGGTGCAGCAGGGGGCTTAGGGTAGGAAGTTGGGGTGCAGGAAGGATGTGGGATGCGGCAGGAGGCTGAGGGCAGGGAGTTGGAGGGGTGTGGCAGAGGGTTGGGGTGCAGGCAGGGGGCTCAGGGCAGGGGATTGGGGTGCAGGATGGCATTGGCCTGTGGCCTGGAGCCGCTTACCTAGAGAAATAGCCCCGCAGGCCGCGTGTTGGAGACCCCTGGCCTAGACAGAGCACTCAGGTATTTCCATCAGCCTGCTCAATGGCAAATGCAGCCACCCAAAGAAGTGAAGAAGAATGGAAGTGAAAGAGTAAAGCTGGACCATCCGCTGAGCTGCTGCGCTCAAGTGAGCAGAGCCGGGGAGAGAAGAGGGAGAACTCAAAGGTGGCTGGCGGCAGTAGGGAGGAGAAGCAGTTTGGGAGCCAGGAGAGGAGAAATAAATAGTTAATGACAAATCCTGCCGGCTTTCTCTTGTGTGGTGGAGGATTGAAAAGGGGTCTCTTTACTATCAGGCTAAACTTTAAAATAGCTGGGGGGGCAGGGGTCTATAAAGGTAAGAGGTCACTCTAGGGGCTTGAAGTCCCAGATTCTGGCACTATTGCCTCCTTCTACCAGCTGATCTAAACCCAGCAACTCCCTCAGGTGGTAGCAGTAGTGAGTGCTTGTCCTCCTTTTCTGGACTAGCCACCAGAAAAAGGACACGATCCATGTGGCCAAGGAAAGAGAGAGGCAGTGTTGCCTGTTAACATGGCTCTTGTGGGGGAGCACGGCAGGTTACTTTGGACTAGGTAGGAGCCACGTCTCCAAACCTGCACCTCCCGAGGCTCCAGAGACTTTGCTCCCAATCCCACAGCGTCCTAAAGCGCCAGATGGAATCTGGCCTCTCCCCCCACCTCAGCAGTCCAGAAAAAGTTATTTGTAGACATGTTCTGTGTCCTCTCCTGCCACCCTCCCCTGTTGGCGCCTAATGCAGTCACAGAGTCCAGGCTCGGATATTAGGGAACACTATTTCACTAGGAGGGTGGTGAAGCACTGGAATGGGTTCCCTGGGGAGGTGGTGGAATCTCCAGCCTTAGAGGTTTTTAAGGTCAGGCCTGACAAAGCCCTGGCTGGGATGATTTAGTTGGGGTTGGTCCTGCTTTGAGCAGGGGGTTGGACTAAATGACCTCCTGAGGTCTCTTCCAACCCTGACATTCTATGATGTCTCTGTCCCTCTTTTATACTCTCTTTCAGTTGCTAGAAAGATCGTTGCTGTGTCATGGGGGTCAGGCAAGCCCATTGGGCAGGCAGTACCCCACTGACTAAGTGCCCTCTCCAAGGAGTCTCTCAGAGAGTGGATTCTTCCTGATGGGCCTGTGACAATGCGGTTCTGGTGGAACCCAACTGAGAGTGCCAACTCAGGACAAATTGCTAAAACAGGGCAGTTACAGCCCAAGGCTGGGGTTTTTCCACCTCTAAGGCAAACC
Organism: Trachemys scripta elegans; assembly: GCF_013100865.1. Lineage (NCBI taxonomy): Eukaryota > Metazoa > Chordata > Testudines > Emydidae > Trachemys > Trachemys scripta. Next base: position 6,508,471 of record NC_048299.1, on the reverse strand, counting down.
AAACCAGCCAGACTAGGAGGACTTCGGTCTCATCACAAGCAATCTCCTTAGACACTCCAGTTTCCCAGTATTACCACCAGTGCCACACGTTATGGGGACAAATGGTTATGAAAACCAATACCCCAGTAAAAGAAAAAGCTTCTCCTGATCCCAAAGGACCAAGCCCCAGACCCAGGTCAATATACAAGTCAGATCTTACCCACAAATCACGCTGCTGCCAATCCTTTAGAATCTAAAATCTAAAGGTTTATTCATAAAAGGAAAAAGATAGAGATGAGAGTTAGAATTGGTTAAATGGAATCAATTACATACAGTAATGGCAAAGTTCTTGGTTCAGGCTTGCAGCAGCAATGGAATAAACTGCAGGTTCAAATCAAGTCTCTGGAATACATCCCCAGCTGGGATGGGTCATTCAGTCCTTTGTTCAGAGCTTCAGTTTGTAGCAAAGTTCCTCCAGAGGTAAGAAGCAGGATTGAAGACAAGATGGAGATGAGGCATCAGCCTTATATAGTCTTTTCCAGGTGTAAGAACACCTCTTTGTTCTTACTGTGGAAAATTACAGCAAAACGGTGTCTGGAATCACATGGGCCAGTCCCTGCATACGCTTTGTAACTCAGCAAAGTATCTGCCTTCTCTCAATGGGTCCATTGTATAGCTGATGGTCCTTAATGGGCCATCAAGCAGGCTAGGCAGAGCTAATCTCAGCTTGTCTGGGATGTCACCCAGAAGCATAGCATAAGTTTGCCATACAGACAGTATAGAGCCAGTATTCATAACTTTGACTACAAAACTGATACACACATAGAGACAGCATAATCATAACCAGTAAACCATAACCTTGTCCTAGACACCCCATTTGACCCCCTTTATACAAGATTTGGGTGCCACTACAGGACCTTGGTTGCAACCAAGTTCCTGCCGCGGTATGAACAGCGCTTTAAAGTGAAGAAGGCCGAGTGGTTGGGCCTGGCCATGGGTCGGGGGGTGGTTCCTGGCAGTGGTGGGTGCGGGTATCGGAGTAGGCATCAGGGCGAGTGTAGTTGTAGTGGGGCTGGAGGAAGCAGTGGCCGTTGGGGTTCTGGCTGGGGGCTTTGGCCTGATGGGGGGGGAGGGTTGGGCAGCTGAGTGGGTCCCAGTTTCGATGGTAGGTAGCCTCGAGCAAGACAGGCACCAACACCCTAGATCAGGGGGATGAGCGGGAGAGCAGGGCAGGGTGTTCAGATCAGGAGCCCCTTCTGTGGAGGGACACACAGCAGGAAGGAACCATCACACCTCACTCTGGTAAAGGGTCTGTCCCAGCCCTCAGCACTGGGAACCTCTGTATGCAAGGGGATAGATAGATAGGTAGATAGATAGATAGATGGGGTGTGTGTGGATAGATAGATAGATTAGATAGATGAGGGGGTGGATGGGGATAGATAGATAGATGAGAAGGTTGTGTGGGGATAGATAGATATGAGGGGATGTAGGGGGATGGATGGATAGATGGATAGAGGGGGTGTGTGGGGATAGATGGATAGAGGGGGTGGATGGGGATAGATAGATAGATAGATGTGGTGTATTGGGAAGAATGGGGAGAAGGTGAGTGTCCAAAAGGACACATAGGTTGATTGATTTACAGCGGGGTCACCGAGATCAGAATCCAGCCCTGACCCCATCGACGTGAGTCAATAAATAACCCGGTCCTGGCTCCTGCACCTCGAGCTACCCCCTGCATCGCTCAGTGACAAATTTAATTGGTTTTCATTTTCAACAAGTAGGAGAAAAATTGATTTTCATATTTTGTGTTTGTTTTAAAAATTTTCTCCTCCCCTGATACAGTCCGTATGTGTAGAGGGGACAATTTTGGGTGATTCCCCTCATTTCCCCACTGATTTGAAAACAATACAAAGGGGTTAGGAAGGTCTGAAAGCCCAAATCCCAGTCTGACAGTTTTCAGTTCATTCTCACCCCAGGTCCACCCGCCATTGGCCAATTGCACTAGGGGGCCAGGAGGGGGCACCACAAAGGGGGCACCAGTGGGGGGGTGACAGCAGCAAGCAGGGTCCTGGAGGAATTAGGAGAAGGTGGTGAGTGGGGGAAAGGGGGCTCCCAGTTCAGAGGGGATCCCATCCCCACCCCTACCCTTTTCCCTCTCCCACCACAGATGGTGGAGATGGCAGAGATGAGAGAGAAGGGAAACAGAGGAGCAGTAGAAGCTGCCAGGAGGAAATATGGACTATTTGTGAAGCAGCTGGTGAGTGCAGAGGGGCTGCGGGTCGGGAGTGAGGGGCACCGACAGGACTGACGGGGGGCAGGGCTGGGCTAGCAGGGGGCTGTAGGTTGGAGTTGAGGGGGCTACAGGTGTGTGAGGCAGAAGTTCCCCCTGTGGCTGGGTAATGCTAGTTCCCGTCCCTCATGGACGATCTCGCCCCCCTCCCGGCAGGCCCGTGGCCACCAGAGCATGAGCAGCTGTCTGAGAGTGAAGCCCCTGGAGATGAAGCGACGCCAGGAGGGGAAACGCCAGGAGCTGCTGAAACGCTGCCGGGGGGAGCTGCGGGGCGAGGACCCCCAGAAACAGGCGGCCCTGGAGGAGCTGAAGCAGGAGCTGGACAAGCAGATGGACGAGTTCCTGTCGGCCTACGGGCAGCGCTTTAAAGTGAAGAAGGCCGAGTGGTTAGGCCTGTACATTGGGCCATCGCCAGCTGCCACCGCGCATGGGCTCGCCCCCACTGGCCCGCGCACCTGCCAATCAGCAAACGGCTCCGGCCCATTGGCTGACCCTTCAGGAGGCGGGACGGGGGAAGCAAGGGATTCTGGGACTTGTAGTTTTATGTACCCAGTGGAGGAGAAGGGGGAGCTATGGCGCTTATGGGGCAGGTCTAGAGGTTGGACCAGAGCCCTGGGGTAGCAGCGGGCTCCGGGGGCTATTTAAAGTGCTGGGGCTCCAGCTACCTCTGCTGCCTCAGTCCTCTAAATAGCCACGAGAGCCCCACAGCTTCCCCAGGGCTCCGGCAGCTATTTAAAGGGCCAAGGTGGTAGAAGCAGGGGGCCCCTGCCCTACCTGCAGCCAGCCCCTGCTGCACCCCCTGTCCTGCCTCCAGCCCCGCACCCCCTGTCCCCACCAGCCCGTCGCCAGCCAGCCCCTGACCGCAGCCAGCCCCTGCTGCATCCCCTGCCCGCACCAACCCCGCACCCCCTGCCCTGCCTCCAGCCCCGCACCCCTTGCCCCCAGCAGCCCGTCTCCAGCCAGCCCCGCACTCCCTGCCTGCAGCCAGCCCCTGCTGCACCCCCTGCCCGCACCAGGCCCGCACCCCTAGAATCTATCTCCCCTTGTAAGTATTCTCACACTTATCAAACTGTCTGTACTGGGCTATCTTGATTATCACTTCAAAAGTTTTTTTTCTCTTACTTAATTGGCCTCTCAGAGTTGGTAAGACAACTCCCACATGTTTATGCTCTCTGTATGTGTGTATATATATCTCCTCAATATTTATTCCACTCTATATGCATCCAAAGAAGTGGGCTGTAGTCCACGAACACTTATGCTCTAATAAATCTGTTAGTCTCTAAGGTGCCACAAGTACTCCTGTTCTTTTTTTGAAATTCAGTGTTGTTAAGTATCAGAGGGGTAGCCGTGTTAGTCTGAATCTGTAAAAAGCAACAGAGGGTCCTGTGGCACCTTTAAAACTAACAGAACTATTGGGAGCATAAGCTTTCGTGGGTAAGAACCTCACATGCATGTGAAGAAGTGAGGTTCTTACCCATGAAAGCTTATGCTCCCTATACTTCTGTTAGTATTATTGTTATGGCTGGAGTCACCAGGTGGCGCTGTTATACACAGTTGTACTTTTTTTTTTTTTTTTGGCTTGTGAACCATATACGGGCTTTGAAAGACTCCTGAGAGCCCAACTAGAGGAACTTCTGTGAGAGTAGGGTGACCAGACAGCAAGTGTGAAAAATCAGGATGGGGGTTGGGGGGTAATAGGAGCCTCTACAAGAAAAAGACCCAAAAATCGGGACCGTCCCTATAAAATCGGGACATCTGGTCACCCTATGTGAGAGTGAGAGCCCTTGAAGCGGTCAGGGATGAACCAGTCTGACACCATGCTTATGAAGAAACATCTGGCAGAACTCCAAAGGAAAGTAGCTGTCCTGTCCATGAGACCCCCAGAAAATAACGTGCCACCCTCTCAGATGAACAGAAGTTGAGGAACTTGTCCACCTGACCAAGAGAGAATGAGAGAGCCAGACTATTTCTAGAGAGGCTGAGAGCATGAGGATCACTATCCCGATGAGACCATCATCCCTAGGATCCCTCACACCTCTGTTGTAAGTGTGGTGAGGATGTCCACCTTCTAAGAATCTGTTGCAATTGGGAGAACCCCAGGAAAGTCTCCAAATGATTCAAGGCCCTGTACACTGAGCATCCACCAGAAAACTTCGAAGGGACCAAGGAAGGGAACATCTGGGTCCTGAAACCAGAACCACTCCTACAACATTTAATTTCTGAAGTTCCATCCACAGCCTTCACCCAAAAACAATATACCTAATGGACTCTGTGGGCCCAAGGCAGAAGTGGATGTGTGGGCTAAGGGCATTGTTGCCGAGCTGTTTTGGACAGTGGGTCTCAAGTTACCCTTTTGTTCCAGCCACTTAAAGCATCTGACCCTTCATCCCCTGGAAGGACTTGCCTGCAGGGATTACATGAATCATTCATTGTTCCCCTATCTAGGAAATATCTACTGGCACTTCTGCTTCATGTCCTAGATAAGACACAGAAAAGTAGAAAAAGTGTGGAGCAAAGACATTTTGAAACCTTGAAATTTGCCCCAAGACTGAACTACTTTTTCAAAACCATGGAAAGTTACATTGGAAAAAAAGGGGAAGTTAGCTTTTTGAAACTGGCTGATGGGTCTAAAAATGTAATTGTAAACACAGAATCATCATTGAGTGGGTGTATTTCTAGTGGGGTCCCACAGGGATCAGTTCTTGGCCCTATGCTAGGTAACATTTTTATCAATGACTTGGAAAAAGAACGTAGTATTATCAATGATGAAGTTCGCAGATGACTCAAAAATTGGGGGAGTGGCAAATAATGAAAAAGACAGGTCACTGATTCAGAGCGATCCGGATTGTTTGGTAAACTGGATGCAAGCAAATAATACGCATTTTAATATAGCTAAATGTAAATGTATACATCTAGGAACAAAGAATGGAGGCCATACTTACAAAATGGGCGACTATTCTGGGAAGCAGTAATTCTCAAGAAGATTTGGGGGTCATGGAGGATAATCAGCTGAACATGAGAGCTCAGTGTGATGCTGTGACCGAAAGGGCTAATGTGATCCGGAGATGCATAATCTCGAGTAGGAGTAGAGTGGTTATTTTACCTCTGTATTTGGCACCCATGTGACTGCTCCTGGAATACTTTGTCCAGTTCTGGTGCCCATAATTCAACTGTGAAAAACTGGAGAGGGTTCAAAGAAGAGCCACAAGAATGATTAAAAGACTAGAAAATATGCCTTATAGCAACAGACTCAAAGAGCTCAACCTGTTTAGCTTAACAAAGAGAAGATTAAGAGGTGACTTGATTACAATCGGAGTACCTACATGGGGGACAAATACTTGGGTTCTTCAATCTAGAAGAGAAAGTTATAACATGATCCAAGGCTGGAAGTTGAAGCTAGACAAGTTCAGACTGGAAGATGTGAATTTTTTTTTTTTTTTTTGAGAGAGTAATTAACCATTGGAACAACTTACCAAAAGTCATGGTGGATTCTCCATCATTGACCATTTTAAATCAAGATTACATGTTTTTCTAAACTATCTGCTCTACGAATAACTTTGGGGAAGTTCTGTGGCCTGTGTTATACAGGAAGTCAGACTAGACTATCACAACAGACCCTTCTGGCCTTGGAATCTATGAATTGATGTGGTTTCTAACAGGGTCTTTGTCACAGACACAGCATCTCTGGGCTTTTTTCTTTCCCCGCCTTGCTCTGCTATGTGGTGAGAAGGAGGGACAGGGTAGAGGAATAAATGAAAAGAAGTTTCCCAGCATGCCATTTGGGGGACAAAGCCCTGGAAATTTTGCTTCCCTGCAGGGAGGAAGAGTGAAAAAAGACTTTGTTTGCTGCTGCCTCAACATAAGCTTAAAAGCTAGGATGCCAGTAAAGAAGTGGGAGCGTGCAAATGCCTTTGATTGTACAAATGGCAGCCAAAATTTGTCAGTTGGAAGGAGCATGGCCAAAGCTCTGAGCCCCAGAGGCAAGTCTGAGTTGCCTCCAATTTTTACAAGAAGAGAGGCATAAATCCAACCGCCTTTGATTTGGAGACAGACCAGCGCCCAAGAAAAAAAAACGGTTACCTACCTCTTGTAATTGTTGTTCTTCAAGATGTGTTGCTCATCTCCATTCCATGTAAGGTATGTGTGATCTTATGGAACTAAGTGCGAAGGTCCCGCCACTGCCTCATCAGGTGAGGAAGAGGATGAGGCCAGAATGGGAAGAGGGACCAATTCCACCTCCCCAGTTGGGGCAGCCTCGGTCTCAGGCTAGTGCTAGTGCCTGGGCACCTTGGTCCAATCCCTCATCTAAGTCAGGAGCAACGTAGTTGCAGACAGCCTCTCTGATGCCCCAGAGATTGAGTGCTGCAAATGGGATCCTGGGGCGGGGGGGGGGGAACCCCGATGGGTTCCAGAATTGCCATGATACAGCCCATTGACCTTGTGGCCAGATGCTCATTGATGGGCCCGGGGGAAAGCCAATACAGGGTATGCCTGGCCCTTGGGCATGGTGATCTCCTCACCCTCTGAGTCTAAGGAGGAAGGGTTCTCCTTGGTGGTCAAGGTGGTGCTGCTGCTGCCTCTGCTTCCCCACTGTATGGGGGTCCTGGTGTTTTGCACTTGGGGAGCGTACCGGGGCTCCGTGGAGTGATGTCATGTACCTGGTGACCGATGACGGTGCACAGGGGACTGGCGGTGGTATTCCGAGGATCGGTGTGGCAGCTCTGGGGACCGGCGCAGAGATTCTAGGGACAGGGATCTGGGGACCGGCATCGGGATTCCGGGAATTGGTGCCGAGGTTCTGGGGACCGGCATGGAGGGTCCAGGGACCAATAGCACGTTTCCAGGGACCGGTGATGAGATGCTGGTGACCAGTGTGGAACTTGGGAGCGGTGCTGTGGGGATGAAGACCACTGCATGGGCCCCCTAGCGGGCTGGCCTCTAGATGGGACTACCAAGATGGTACCAATGAGGGTTCCTGGTATCTCTCTTCTTGTTGGCGGCACCGGCAATGAAAGTATGTTCTTGGCCGCTTGTAACGCCTCCGGCACAGACAGTACCGTCAGGTGCTGGGCACCCCTACCGGTCCCTGGGGTTGGAGGCAGGTCCAGGGTCAGGCTCGGAAGTCTAAGGGGAGAGGCTGCTGCCTGCCCCAGTTCCGGGAAAGATGAGCAGCCCAGCGCAGGTCTCACCTCATCCCCAACTTTCCCTATGCCCTTGCATGATGCCGGGGAGTGCCTTCTCCTGGTATGCTGCTCCTTATGCCCCTTGGTGGGTAGTGGCGATGGGGATCGGTGCCAGGAGGTCGGTGCCAGAGGGGCGTTTCTTACCGACACTGATGTACTTGGCACAGAGTCTGAACGGGCCAGTTCGGAAGCTGGTGTGAGAACTGACTCCATCACTAGCTCTCTAAGGGCTGGTCTACACTGGGTGGGGGGGGGGCGATGTCGATGTAAGATACGTAACTTCAGCTACGGGAATAGCGTAGCTGAAGTCAACGTATCTTATTTCGACTTACCTCGGGTCCTCACGGCGCTGGATTGACGGCCACCGCTCCCCCGTCGACTCCACTACCGCCGTTCGCCCTGGTGGAGTTCCGGAATTGACGGGAGCGCGTTCGGGGATTGATATATTGCATCTAGATGACACGCGATATATCAATCCCCAATAGATTGATGACTACCCGCCGATTCAGCGGGTAGTCTGGATGTACCCTTAGTCTAATTTCCTGTTACTTTTTGGTGTGCGTTTTGAACCCTTTACAGATGCTGCATTTATCCCACGCATGGGTCTCCCCAAGACACTTCAGGCAGCTCTGATGGGGGTCACTCATGGGCTTCTTGCACAACATGCACGGCTTGAAACCTGGGGATCGGGGCACGCTAGGACCCGCGGGACTATCTACTATTTACACTTAACCAACGACTAAAACTAACTAATCTAGATACACTAAATAGACTAAGTGAGAGCAAAAAAACACTGGTTTAAGAGCTTACCAAGGCAAGAGGACGTTTCAACACCATCACTGTACGAAGGAACTAAACGGAGGGGAGCAGGCAGCACCCCTTATACCGGAGCACATGCACGTGACTCCAGAGGGCGCTAGAACCAGTCCTACGGATACCACTGGGGGAAAAACTTCCAGCACTGGTGCATGTGGCGCATGCACACACCTGACATGGAATGGACATGAGCAAGTACTTTCTTCGGTGGAGTTTCCCACAATTGTTTTATGGGGGAGAAGCAGGACAATGGTGGGGTTTTACCCCCATAACAACATGTAATTCTACCCCCCAAACCTTGCAGATCCTCAAATCTCCACAAGAAACTAGGGCAATCTTAACAGATCTTATATCTTCACAATGGCTCTGGGATGTGACAGTCTTCCTCTCTCACTCTCTGACAGTGCAGCTTCAATGGAGTCTTCCTATTCATAATATCACTTGTATTACAGGAGCATCTGAAGACCCCAAGGACCCATTGGGCTAGATGCTGTACAAATAAGTAATACATTCCTTTTGTGAATTTTCATCTGACGACTGCTCTGCATTATCTGAGGGCATGATGCAGGTCTGTTCCTTCAGCCCATTCCCCAATGCCCCAAACTGGCCTTAAACTCTCTCTATATTTCCTAATACAGTATTCCCTAGTATTCTTGCCGGCAAGTTAAAGAAGTATGGGCTGGATGAACGGACTATAAGGTGGATAGAAAGCTGGCTAGATCGTCAGGCTCAATGGGTAGTGATCAATGGCTCCATGTCTAGTTGGCAGCCGGTATCAAGCGGAGTGCCCCAGGGGCCAGTCCTGGGCCTGGTTTTGTTCTAGATCTTCATTAATGATCTGGAGGATGACGTGGATTGCACCCTCAGCAAGTTTGCAGATGACACTAAACTGGGAGGAGTGGTAGATACGCTGGAGGGTAGGGATAGGATACAGAGGGGCCTAGACAAATTAGAGGATTGGGCCAAAAGAAATCTGATGAGGTTCAACAAGGACAAGTGCAGAGTCCTGCACTTAGGACGGAAGAATCTCATGCACTGCTACAGACTAGGGAACGAATGGCTAAGCAGCAGTTCTGCAGAAAAGGACCTAGGCGTTACAGTGGACGAGAAGCTGGATACGAGTCAACAGTGTGCTCTTGTTGCCAAGAAGGCTAATGGTATTTTGGGCTGTATAAGTAGGGGCATTGCCAGCAGATCGAAGGACATGATCATTCCCCTCTATTCGGCATTGGTGAGGCCTCATCTGGAGTATTGTGTGCAGTTTTGGGCCCCACACTACAAGAAGGATGTGGAAAAATTGGAAAGAGTCCAGTGGAGGGCAACAGAAGTGATTAGGCGGCTAGAGTACATGACTTATGAGGAGAGGCTGAGGGAACTGGGATTGTTTAGTCTGCAGAAGAGAAGAATGAGGGGGGGACTACCTGAAGGAGGCTCCAGAGAGGATGGATCTAGACTGTTCTTGGTGGAGTAATGGTCTCAAGTTGCAGTAGGGGATGTTTAGGTTGGATATTAGGAAAGACTTTTTCACTTGGAAGGTGGTGAAGCACTGGAATGGGTTACCTAGGGAAGTGGTGGAATCTCCTTCCTTAGAGGTTTTTAAGGTCAGGCTTGACGAAGCCCTGGCTGGGATGATTTAGTTGGGAATTGGTCCTGCTTTGAGCAGGAGGTTGGACTAGATGACCTCCTGAAGTCCCTTCCAACCCTGATATTCTAATCAGAAAAATGGGGAGAGGTGAATTCTGGGGATTAATATTTGTACAATGCTCTGAAAGCATAAAACATCACAGTAAGTATTATTATTATATAAAGTACTTGCATGACACAGCAGCTAATAATGCCTCAGGACCACATCAGGCTCGGTACCTCCCGTGCTTCACCTCTAAGGGAGGGAATTTCTGCTTATGGAGCTGCATATAATCACCCCAGGCGCCAACATATCTGTCCATGCAGCAGTCCCATGGGGAAGTGCTCCACAGAATACAGAGGGTGCACAGGCTCCCACATATACTACCAAACCAGTTCAGCTACCTTATGCAGCCATAAGAAAGAGCATGAAGCAGGGAGGGGAGAGCAACAGGGACAGAATTTAGCCACTGGTGGTGTATTTGTGATCTATTGTATAATTAGTCATGCTGGAAGACCGTGGACTCTTTAATTTTTAAGTCACTTTAACAGTCAGGCAGTGATCCTGATACAAAACATCATTTTGCAGATGCACTGTCGCAGGTGGCTTGTAGACGCCTATGGATAAGGGAAGTGAGAGTGTCTCTCTGGGGGAGGAGGAGGACCTGGGAGGTAGGCTTAGCAGTCCTTGAAGAGGAACACGTAAGTAGTCATGCTTGGGGAGAAGGCTTATGCTTGACTTTGAATATCATTTTGAGTTGCCTGGGAAATAAAACCACACCATAGGAAGGGATAGATTTCGACATCCTACAACTTGCACGCACTGTTTGGAACAGACTGGGGAACCACCTGGTCACAAAGCACATTTTTAATTTTTCATACAAAAGGGGAGTTGAGAAAATCTTCCACTTCAGGGGATAGAAAGGAATTAGACTGAATTAAATATTTTATTTTAGTTACCAGAAAGGAGATCATGTGGAAGTTTTAATTCCTGATCCTAAAATCTTTTTCGGGTGAGGATTGAGGTAATTTGGCATCACATTCCATGAGAAAAAAAAGTCTGAATTCTTCCATTGATTTTACATTGTTTGGATTTGCAACTGATAATATACTCTCAAAACATGTCATGCAAGCTATACAAAATAAGCTTTTATATATTGTATATAAAATGAAAGTAGAAAGGATCACACAGTGAATTAAATGAAAAAGAAACATGTAATTTAATAGATCTAGAACATTCTACATATTTTGCCTATATCCTCTCCTCTACCCTTTGAATACCGATTGTCATCTTAGGCCTGAACCTGCAAAATCCTCACAGACACACACCTGGGTCTGTGCAGAGCTCCACCGACTTTGTGGGGCTCTGTGTGGGCCCAGAGGTCCGCTTGCACATATCTCACTGCAGGATCAGGGTCTTAGGGTGTCAGCTCTTCAGTGAAGGGCCTATGTCTTCCTGTGTTTGCCAAGCACTTAGCTCAATGGTCTGATCAGGACTGGGGCTTCTAAGTGCTAACATAACAGAAATTGAAGTGTGATGCTTTGTGAAATAATTACAGCTAAGTTGTACATCAACTTATCCAACAAGATTGAATTCCCTTGTAGAAATCTCGCTTGCACAGGGGGAAAAGAGGTGAAAGTTACTTAGGTTATTTACTAACACTTTCTCCTTTCATGTATTATCAGTTAGCAGTTTATTAATTCATTTACGTTTTGATGTTTAGAAAGATTCTGCACCTCATATATGTGACCTCACATCTGGAAACTAGAATAATGGATATTCCTTATTAACACTGACCCATGTAAAACAAGTATTACCCATTGACATCTAATGTTCCCACCACCCCATATAAATTTACTGAAATAATACAATCAAGGACTTAAAATATGAAATACTTTAATTATTTTTATAACTGTAAGTGTTACCCAGAACATACAACAGGTCTTTTCAGTGAATTACAAAAAAACCCCAAACAAATAAGAAACACCTCACATATAGAAGAGGAGCTGATAAGTAACGTGAGTTGAACTGAATAAAACAATAGCTTTAACTATTTATTAGCCACGTACATACAACTGATTGTTTAAATAAGGAAACAATCACATACATAAAAAATGCTAGAAAATTACACTGCCCATGATTTATTACAGGATTCTCATAAATCTGTGACTTCCATACATGTAATACAAATCTTAGCATCTCTTTCTACTGTACCTTTTTCTTAATATAAACCATACATAAGTGTACACAGCATGGTAGGTTACTTTACACAAGTGAACACAATCTAGCCGCAAGGCTTCCTGGTGTTCCATAGAAGGGAGTTGTCTGACAGAAAACAAAAAATGCACACCAAATTCACTAGTTAAGGTGCATCAACTTTCTAAAATAGCAAAGTATGTCCCAACGGAAATCTGTGTAGTATAAATAACCTTTTTTAAAGTTAAGTGTTACACAAGAGGTAGAAGTGATATTTTTCCAACGTTCATTAAATATCCAGTTATTTTACAGAATCACTGAAATAAGCCTAAATTGACTAATCATTAAGTATTAACAATTGGCATCTTGCTTCTTTTAGTTAAATGTATACTTTCACTCATTTCTGTTGGGTCTACTAAATAGATTAACTCACAATAGCCTTCTTCAGTAATATTTCACTAACAGTGTAACATTTGTTTTTAATTAAATGAAATTGACCAACATACATGTAAAAGATATACTTCAGACACCAAACAGTATATTAAAATATAGACACTATTAATCTTTGTATATCTGTCATAAAAATAAAAGTAAACTTATTTTTCCCATATATATTGGAAATAGCCTAATTTTGTGAAAAAAAACCCACTATTTTCATTAAGTTATTATTGTGCATAAACAAGTTTTAGACCAGTTTTATTTTGTACAGTAAAAAAAGGAAAGCAACTTTTATCTGGAATTGATTTTTTTAAGTTGACACTGGCCTATCCTCACTCTCATTAGTTAGCTTTCATATATTATATGCAAACAATTTCTTTTTTAAAGCTTATCTGGCAAATAAGAAGCAGAGGAATTGTAGTTTCAGTTCCCCAATTCTAAAAAAGTTGCTCAAAACGACTTTATTCCATACATTTTCAACTTCTAACAACAAAGGCTAAATAAGTACATTGTAATGCACCTTATTTTTTTGCACCTTTAATTGTAGTATTGCTAATAAAGAAAAATGACTCACCACGCTATAAAATTGACAGATTTGGTTGCACTATTAAAAAGTAAAAAACTAAAGAAAAAGAAAGTGCTTTTAAAAAGCAAATTGTAAAACAATTTATAATAAAGTAACTTCATAGATATAGTTTTTCCTTTTGTAATTATTTAGAAGTTTCCACAAAACAGAAAAGTGCTGGTGATTGAGAGATAAAACTGCACAAGAAACAAATCAAGCTCTTAACACGGTTAAGGCTGTATTTCTATCCAGGCAAATCAGGATAAAACAAGGTGCAAATTTCTCAAAAGCCTATTGATTTAACTCAACCAAAGCATCTTACAGAAGGTACATTCCTCAGCTTTAAATGAAAGCAGACTATTCTCCTAACTCCAAGATGTTACTATGTTCAAATCGCAACAGAAAGCTGAAGTGAGCAAACACAGTTACTTACCGTTTTTGAAAAAATAAGACTTTTAAAGGCACATTAACTATATTATGAACTGATTAAGATCACATTCCTTCACAGTAACTTACATACAAACAATACAATAAGGACCTAATATGCCCAATACATTCAATACTACAAAACAATCCTGCAAGACTACAATTATTCTGTAAACAGAAATGCAAATCAAGACTTTCAAATTCTATTTCCTGTTAACATAGTAATCATAACTCAAAAACTTAAATTCCATACACAACTCAAATACTGTAAACTCTGAAAATTTTTCAAACCACCTATAGTTTCACAAAAACACATTTGACCTTCAGATATTAGTGCAAACAGATTGCACACACACACACACACACAAAATACACTCACACAGCATTAAAATAATTCTCTTCACTACCGATTTTTAGTTTTAGACTAAGGCTTAAAAATATCCATTGAAACTGATTAAATTTTCTTTAGAAAAAGTGGAGCATACTTTTAATAAGATTCTGCCTTCTAATGATTCCTTTGTTTAATCAGTGGATCAAAATGAGGCTTTAGTGACTTCCTATTCTACAAAATGATGCACTCATCACCTCATTACCATTAATAATGGTACTACCACTGGTACTATATTGGTACTAATAGAACTAGACTACAGATGTTCTAGAAACATTCACAGGTTCAAAATTACAGACTGTTTGGAATATTTAGCAAGTACGTGTATATGCACACAGAATTACATATTTATCAAGGAAGTGATGAATTCAACATCATAACATAATGAAACACAGATAAATCTTCATTTTAAGTCTTTGAACTTTTTCTCCTGTCCTCAACATAATTCTTTTTTAAAACAAGAACTGCTCTCCAAAGCCATTCATCAATATACTAACACCTAAGAACATACTTGGTAATTAGTACATTTTGAAAGACAATCTAACATTAAGACACGATTGATAAAGCATTAAAATACTCATAAGTAGTGTGATAACATGAAAATATGAATTATTCATCCTTTTCTAATTCTCACTCTGTACGTTCACATTGATACGTAACACTTCTGATTGTCTAAGCCACAGGATGAAGACTAGTAATAGCAACTAAACATATGAAATCTTCTCATGCTAAAACAAGTCAGTTAAACAGCTTTGGTAACCTAGTATAGTGGGCTTTGTGTAAATATCTTGCAAACATCCCTACCCCTCAAAAAACCCCTATATACTGTGTGTATATTTATATATAATATACATAGTTCCTGAGTAAATCATTAAATCTGATTATTAGGAAGGTTTGGCAAAAGACCCAACTGTATATTATTAAAATAGAATTTTAAATAAACATTTAATCAAAACATTTAAATAAATATGGAATGTTTCTGAAAATTAAAGTACCATAAACATTAATAACCATGTAATTTTTCATTAAGTGCATACTTGCTGTTTTTAACCATGAGGCATCAGTAAATCTAATTTCTAAGTCTGAGTGACAATTTTATGTTAACTGCCAATATGTATTTTAATGCAATGTACTGCAACTCTAAAAATTCCTTAAATTAGTTGTTCATTTATTTATTATGTAAAAATTTTGTCACAAGGATTATACTATGGGAACTTTTGGTTTAGATTAGTTCAGCTGGTAACTTTTAATTGGCAGAACAAGCACGTCATGTAACTAACATTAAACTCTGATTATTCCAATCAGACTCTTGGCAATTACCTGAAAGATTTGACACCCTGTCACAACAGCAAAGCAGAAGTGTGGACTATTCAGTGTTGAGTGACAGTACAAACAATTACATTATTTAGCAATCATTCTGGCACTTAAAAGAATATATAATTGTGCAAAAAAACCCAATAATTATGAAATACCCTTTAAAAATGACATTTCTAAAGTATGCTACATTTTATAACGAATAAATGAAGAAAAGAATCAAAATGAGCTTAGCCACTCACTGGTTTCTCAGATCGTGGCTTGAGTCACAGCTGATACATAGCTTTGGCTAAGTGGTCAAGAAAATGGTCAGCTATTGCCCAGTTCCCCTTAGTAATAAAATCTTTATCTTACATAGAAGACACTGCAATACCAGCAATATTAAAACCGCAATAACACTATTACAAGAAATATTTGTCAACACCAGAATCACAGTAATAAAATTGCAGCACTGATCGGTTGAGTTATCCTTATTTTTTCTGATAACCTAGCAAAAAAGTTCTCCATAGCACAATGCAATTCACTTTCTTCCTTTTTTTTTTTTCCCTGCACAGTTATTCAGAAATCTGTATGGGTTCCTCATGTTTTTCTTTTTTGCTTCCCTTGTCTTCAGGATCTGCACTATTTTTTTCTTTTGTGCTTGCGTTTCCTGGACAAAGCTCTTGCAATGCCCTTTCGACCTCCTCCTGTTTCACTGGAGTGCTTAAGGAGGTTTTTGGTAGAGTCATTTGCAGCGCACACCATAAAGCAGTACGAGCCTTGCGTGTGGAAACAGCTAACTCTTTAATGGCAGCTGCCAGAGCAAGAACATCTACAAAGACAAGAATATGCAACAGAACGAATAGACAACCATGATATCTATTGATTAGACAAAAATCTCTTGAATTCAGCCAACAATTTGTATTATAGTAATGTATCAGGGGGTAGCCGTGTTAGTCTGTATCTACAAAAACAACAAGGAGTCTGGTGGCACCTTAAAGACTAACAGATTTATTTGGGCATAAGCTTTCGATGCATCCGAAGAAGTGAGGTTTTTACTCACGAAAGCTTATGCCCAAATAAATCTGTTAGTCTTTAAGGTGCTACCAGACTCCTTGTTGTTATTATAGTAATGTAATTCCAAGAAACCACCGGAAAGACAGCACCCTATTATTAGAGAAAAGACGGTTACTCACCTTTGTAACTGTTAAGTATCAGAGAGGTAGCCGTGTTAGTCTGAATCTGTAAAAAGCAACAGAGAGTCCTGTGGCACTTTTAAGACTAACAGAAGTACTGGGAGCATAAGCTTTCGTGGGTAAGAACCTCACTTCTTCACATGCAAGACATCTGAAGAAGTGAGGTTCTTACCCACGAAAGCTTATGCTCCCAATACTTCTGTTAGTCTTAAAGGTGCCACAGGACCCTCTGTTGCTTTTTGTAACTGTTGTTCTTCGAGATGTGTTGCTCATATCCATTCCAATTAGGTGTTTGCGCGCCGCGTACAGGATCGTCAGAAGATTTTTGCCCTAGCAACACTCAGTGGGTTGGCTGAGGCGCCCCCTGGAGTGGCGCCCTTATGGGGCCCCTGCCGACCCAGCGCCCCCTCAGTTCCTTCTTGCCGGCTACTCCAACAGAGGCGAAGGAGGTCGGGTTTGGAATGGATATGAGCAACACATCTCGAAGAACAACAGTTACAAAGGTGAGTAACCGTCTTTTCTTCTTCGAGTCCTTGCTCATATCGATTCCAATTAGGTGACTCACAAGCCTTACCTAGGCAGTGGGATCGGAGTGAGATGTCGCGGAGCGAAGGATCCCTGAACCAAATGCCGCATTATCCCTGGACTGCTGCACTATGGCATAGTGGGAAGCAAAGGTACGTACCGATGACCAAGTCGCTGCCCTACAGATCTCCTGTATGGGTACATGAGCCAGGAAGGTGGAGGACGAAGCTTGAGCCCAAGGGGAGTGGGCGGTCAGGTGTGTACCTGGGACACCAGCTAAGTCATAGCACGTACGGATACATGATGTAATCCAGGATGAGATACGCTGGGTGGAGACCGGGAGGCCCTTCACCCGGTCTGCCACAGCTATGAAAAGCTGAATCGTCTTTCTAAAAGGTTTCATTCGCTCAATGTAAAAGGCGAGGGCCCTGCGAACATCTAGGGAGTGCAGCTGCTGTTCTCGTCGAGAAGCATGCGGCTTTGGATAAAAGACTGGAAGGAAGATGTCTTGGTTGACATGGAAGGCAGATACCACCTTAGGAAGGAAGGTGGGGTGGGGTCGTAGCTGTACCTTGTCCTTATGAAACACCATATACGGTGGTTCCGATGTGAGAGCTCTAAGCTCCGATACGCATCTCGCCGAGGTGATAGCTACAAGGAAGGCTGTCTTCCAGGAAAGGTACAGGAGCGAGCAGGTAGCCATGGGCTCAAAGGGGACACCCATGAGCCTGGAGAGGACCAGGTTAAGATCCCACGTAGGGGCTCCAACCCCCTGAGAAATCTAGTGACCATGGGATTGGAGAAGATAGAACGCCCGTTCTCACCCAGGCGGAACGCTGAAATAGCTGCCAGGTGCACTCTGATGGATGATATCGTCAAGCCCTGCTGTTTTAAGGACAAGAGATAGTCCAATATGACAGGAACGGACGCCCGTGGGGGGGGATCTTATGATTCCGGGCGCACCAGCAGGAAAAACGTTTCCACTTGGCTAAGTATGTGGACCTGGTAGAGGGCTTTCTGCTACCCAAAAGTACCTGCTGAACCAAGTGAGAGCAGCATCCACGCTGTGAGGTGGAGAGATTGCAGGTCGGGATGACAGAGCCGTCCGTAGTCTTGAGTGATCAGGTCTAGCCAGGGTGAGAGTGGAATCGGAGTGTCCACTGACAGCTCCAGGAGAGAGTGGTATACCAGTGCTGCCTGGGCCATGCCAGGGCGATCAAAATCAGCCGGGCTCTGTCCCTGCGCAGTTTGAGCAGGACCCTGTGGACTAGTGGGAATGGAGGAAAGGCATAGCACAGGTGAGGCTTCCACTGTATTAGGAAGGCATCCGAGAGAGAACCCAGGGAGCGACCTTGGAGAGAGCAGGACACCTGGCATTTCCGATTGTCGTGAAAGGCGAATAGGTCCATCTGGGGAAAGCCCCACTTCCGGAAGACAGACTGGATGACATCCAGGCGAACCGACCACTCGTGAGCCAGGAATGATCTGCTGAGGTGGTCCGCTAAGGTGTTCTGGACTCCTGGGAGAAACGACACCACCAGATGGATTGAGTGGACTATGCAGAATTCCCACAGACGAGTGGCCTCCTGACAGGGGATGATGACCGGGATCCCCTTTGCTTGTTGATATAAAACATGGCCATTGTGTTGTCTGTGAGGACTGTCACGAAACAGCCTTGAATGCGCTGTTGGAATGCTAGACACGCCAGGCGCACTGCTCTGAGTTCCCGTATGTTGATGTGTAGGGATAACTCTCTGCCGACCATAGACCCTGTGTTCAGAGATTCCCGAGGTGGGACCCCCATCCCAGGGATGACGTGTCTGTGACCAGGGACACGGAGGGCTGTGGGGCATGAAATGGCACCCCTTCGCACACTACTTTGGGGTCCAGCCACCAGTCTAGAGAGGTTAATATTCCTGGTGGAATGGTAACTACCATGTTCAAGCTGTCCTGACTTGGTCAATAAACTGTTGATAACCAGGCTTGCAACGGACGTAGTCGTAGTCTGGCATGCCTGGTCACATACGTGCAGGATATCATGTGTTCCAGGAGGCATAGGCATGTTTTCACGGTTGAGGTCGGGAAGGTTTGCAGACCACGGACTATGTTCGCCATGGACTGGAACTGCGTGTCCGGCAGAAGTTCCTGGGCTAGGCCAGAGTCTAAGACTGCTCCTATGAATTCTCTCCTCTGTGTTGGTACCAGAGTAGATTTTGCGACATTGAGCAGTAGGCCTAGTCGATCGAACATGGTAATGGTGGTCTGAACATGAGACTGCACCTGATCTCTGGAGAGACCTTGAATGAGCCAGTCGTCGAGATACGGGAACACTTGAATCCGTTGTCGATGAAGGGAAGGAGCCACAACAGCCATGCACTTTGTAAACACCCTGGGGGCCGTGGAGAGGCCAAAAGGGAGGACGGTGAATTGTAAGTGCTGCTGGTTGACCACAAAGTGGAGGTGCCCTTCAGACTCTGCAGCCTTGAGTCTGTCTTTTCAGAGAACAGACCCTGGCCATCGAAGGGTAAGTCCTGGAGAGTCTGTTGCAACTCTGGAGATAATCCAGAGACCTGCAGCTATGAGATGCCGCGCATGGCTATGCCCGAGGCCAGGGTCCTAGCTGCCGAGTCCGCTGCGTCCAGAGAGGCTTGTAGGGAGGTTCTGGCCACCTTCTTGCCTTCCTCTACTAGAGCTCCAAACTCCTCTCTGGACTCCTGTGGGACCAACTCTTTGAATTTGGACATAGACACCCACGAAGTATAGTCATAATGGCTCAGGAGTGCCTGTTGGTTGGCCACCCTGAGTTGTAAGCAACGGACGCGGCTTTGGCTGCGGTGCGGGAGGTGCCGGCGGTTGGTGAGCCGACGAGCTGGAAGCGGACGGCACCAGCTTGGGATGCTTCTTCCTTTGACTCGGAGACAGGGACCGGCGCCGTGGAGATCTGGCGCACGTCTTTCGACAAGTCTGAACACGGTGCTGGACCAGTCAGTGCCGCAGGGGCACTCTGCACCGACGATGATGGTGCCAGGTCCCGCGAAGTGGAAGGGACCGAGCTAAGTGCTGCCTCCATGAGGAGCTGCTTCAATCTAGAGTCCTGCTCCTTTCTGGTCCTCGGCTTGAAGGCTTTGCAAATGTGGCACTTGTCCGCTTGGTGGGATTCCCACAGACACCTTAGGCAGGAGTCATGGGGGTCTCCCATCGGCACTGGCCTCAGGCAAGCCGAGCAGGGTTTGAAACCCGGAGACCCCAGCATGGGCCTAGGCACCGGGCCGGGTGAGGGGGGGATGGGGGGAAAGATCCCGCTCTCTTTCAGAAAGAAATTAATCTAACTACACTAACTACTACAACTATTGTATAATAACAGTTGTATAGTTAACAACTGTAAACAACTATTAACAACTACTTATCACTAATGAGAACTATTAACACGTACTAAAGACAAATGCTAGGGAGGGTGGATAGCAGCTAGCTCCGCTCCACAGTTCCAATGACCGGAACTGAGGGGGCGCTGGGTCGGCAGGGGCATATATCCGGCGCCATAAGGGCGCCACTCCAGGGGGCACCTCAGCCAACCCACCGAGTGTTGCTAGGGTAAAAATCTTCCGATGATCGTGCACGCGGCGCGCACACACCTAATTGGAATTGATATGACCAAGCACTTGAAGAAGAACCATATTTCCAATATTTCCTTAGTTATATTCTTGGCTTTCCAATGCACCGAAGTTATGAGATAAATTCAGACTCCAGAACACGGGCTGTTGGTAACAAATGGTGCTGACGTACAAAGCAGGAGAAAACGAGAACTTTGTACTAACAATTTCCTTTCCTTCAAGATAGTGTGACAACTTATATGTTGTCATTCATTGAGTTCAGCCCATTCGCAAGAAAGAAATTATTGCACTCCCTAAAGGAGATTTAATCCCAAACCTGCAAGTCCTATACCTACCCTTCCTGCTTGGTTTTAAAAAAGTAAATTGGAGCTTCACCTGACGGAGATAGCCAATGCCTCACTCAGCGAGTAAGTCCACCCTTCGTCCTTCAATCATAGAACAGACTGACCAACACTTAAGAAATACACCCTGGATGCACTGGACTTGGCTAGTATCCACTATGAAATCTTTAGGGTTCCCGGCAAGCTAGCAATAAACCACTTTCAGTCTCACTGATCTGAAACCAAGATATTGGGCCCTCTGTAATCTAGATTCAGCCAAGAACATGGAGCAAAAATTGTATTATTAGCACAGATGGATGTTCTCTTGATGTAGATGGATGGAGGGCAGCCTTCTACTTTACCCTGGCTCTCTCTGCAACATTTAACATGATCCATCACAATATACTGCTCTGTATAAGACAGTGGTTCTCAAACTAGGGCCGCCGCTTGTTCAGTGGGTCTCAAACTAGGGCCGGTTTGTTTACCTGCCACGTCTGCAGGTTCGGCCGATCGCGGCTCCCACTGGCCGCGGTTCCCCACTCCAGGCCAATGGGGGCTGCAGGAAGGGTGGCCAGCACATTCCTCGGCCCGCACCACTTCCTGCAGCCCCCATTGGGCTGGAGCGGCGAACTGCAGCCAGTGGGAGCCGCGATTGGCCAAACCTGCGGATGTGGCAGGTAAACAAACCAGCCCGGCCCGCCAGGGGCTTTCCTTGAACAAGCGGCGGCCCTAGTTTGAGAACCACTGGTGTAAGATACTTATTCTTTGTGGATAATCATAACGAATCAAGAAATCATGAAGGAGAAAACACCTTGAAAGACTAACTCTTGTCTTGTCTCCTTGTAAGATCTAATCTTCAGTTCGCCTGTATAGGATGAGCATTCTTTCTTGTTGCCTCTGGACTGGTTGAAAGGAGATGCAAGATTTATAGTATGTATGGTCTTTCTGGAGAACATGTGTGGAGGTAGACAAAGACTTTGTTCTACTTGAAATTCTCCGCGATTCTTGCCTGGGTTACAAAGATCAGAATCACCACTACGAAAGTAGCAACTTCTTGCTTGAAAATATAACCCACAGATGAAGCCAAAGCTGCCTTTTAACTAGTGCACTACCCACGAAGGGTTTGGCTGGAAATGTGATTGGCGCTAGCATGAATAAAACTGCCAGAGATATTTGTCATTAAAAAGCTAATTCTTTTGTCCTTGTTTGGGATACGTTCCTCCAAACAGGCAATTGCAGTGGAAGTCTACAAGAATCTGTCTACTCGCTCAAATGTGGGGGGGGGGTTATGACAGCTTTTCCAGTCTGTCTGACATCTTTAAAAGGAAAAAGTCCACAGGATTATGATGGTCTTATTTTTCAACTGTGACTATGGATTCTACTTTTGGAGTCTGCACATACGGGCTTTTCCATGTGGAATTTACTTACTTTCAATTAACTGCCTAATACAACTTCTGTTCTTGGCGGTGAACTCCAACTCTTCAACACCAAGATTTGGGGGTAAAGCCTGTTCTTTTCATTGCTAGCAGGAAAGTACTAGCTCACAATATGCTTAACCTTAGGATCCTTGGCTCCTATCTTACATTAAGAGTTATCCTCCTCCTTTTTTTTTTTTTAAACAAAGCAAAAACAAAGAAACCCAACTTTTCGTTTCTTTTTTTTTTGGTGCCTCTAAATTGGATAGATGGGATCCCAACAAAAGAGGTCTGGTTTTGATTCACCAGTGAACTTGACTCCTGTCATCAAACATACTTGCTTGCTATTCCTTGGCAGAAGCTGCCAATCATACCAAATTTGCAGTGGTTTTGTGACAGACAAAACATCAATTAATGAGCGGTGTAAGACCAAGCAATTTTTCACTTTGTAAGCTAAGAAGGATGAAAGCCCACTCTCAATCACTATTAATGAAGAAGCTCAATTTGTTAAAATGAGTACAACCTGATGCTGAATTGCTTACTTGGCAAATATTTTTGTTTGGTATCAATTCTCAGTGATAGGCTACCTTTTTACAGTGATAACCCTCATATCCCCTACCTGTTAAGTAACAGCATGCACTGAAACAAGTAGGAATTCATCCAAAGTCTTTAACAAAATCTGATTATTTAATATAATAAATAGGACTTTTTTTTTTTTAACCTAGAAAATATCTTGTGACAAGAAGGGGTCTAAAAATCAACACCACAAAACAGAGTAAAGTCTATGTAGAAATTACCTGATACAAGTGAGGGATTTTTCTCTTTTAAAGTCAAAGGCACACATATAACGTTTCTGTTTAAGGGAGTAAGTCTACTTGTTGCCATTACAACATTTAAAATGTGTTATAAATTGAATTGAATACAAATTGAAAAAAAAAAATTTTAGGACTACAAAACAATCAAAAGTATTTACCTTTTTCATTATTATAGCGAGGTGCTCCTTGTCTCTGTGGATTGGCAGCATTAACAATCTCATCTTTCCGCCTCGCTTGTGTAACACGAATGGCTTCTACATGATGTTCCAGAGTTTTGGATATATTCCCATGGACAGGAGTACCGCGAAGCCTTTCCATTTTTCCTACTAAGGTGAGCACCTAACGAATATATTGCAAACAACAAAACAATTATTTTTTTAAAATCCTCCACAAAATATAATAAACCCACAAACATATAACCTGATATTACTAATCCCTGCAGAACATTCCATGCTGTAAGTATGCTTACTCTGGCCTGTTCTCGTAACTGGTCCACAATCAAACGATCCACTCGTGAAGGGTTAGCAGGAAGTCGGGAAACAGGAGTGTTATTTGAGCTAGATACCCGCTTTCCTGGAAAGTTTCTTGCAAGATCAGCTTCAGTCTGAAGAGAAAACACATACCTTTAAAATATTTAGAACGGTGTTTCACCCTATAGCTCTTCTATTTTTTCACCACTACATGGATGCATGAGATGTGTCTGCTGTTTAAGTCTCTGGGGGGCATTTAAAACAATAAGAAGTCATTATTAAATTTTAAACTGCCAACAACTGGCTGTAAAAATAAGGTACTTCCAAAAATTTCAAGTACTACTTTAAAGCATTAATCTAGAATTAACATCTGTAACCAACAAACAAAATTACCTTTAAAATGTTAACCAATCTTGGGTACAGACCTAAGTAAATAGAAGGATCTTGCACAGTCCTTGGAAGGTTAAACTCTAGCTTTGTCACACCAGATTAGAGATGTAAATTCCCAACGGCCTACTGATAACACCTGGTTAAGGGCTCTCAGATAGTCAAATCCAGGAACTACTAGCAAGTACATGAGATGTCCTCAATTGCTGCAATGGTTGTGTTTGAAACTCCCAAGGATAATCCCAGGTTTAACATATTGGCTTTGAGAAGATACCAGCCCTGAAAAGTCATCCACATGGACATCAAACTCACCTATGACAATGGGCCTGGGCAAACCCCAATACAGGGCAGATAAAGATGGGACAAAGCCAAAAGAATATGTTTTAGAGTGACATCTCTCTTACATTTGAAGTCAGATATAAACAACCACCCTCTTGGCCCTCCCTCAGTGCATGCTGAACTGAGTACTATCCAAAAATAGCTGGACTAATAAAGGCCCTGGCTTTATCAATCGTCCAGGCTTTCGCGATACAAGTCATATCAGCGGTCTCTTCCACGATCCATGGATGGTGGTAACTACTGGCTACCAAACTTGCACTGAACAACATGAACCAAAGAATAGGATCCATGCCACCAGATAATACAAGACCTTTGGCCAAAGAGGGCTTGATGGTACTTGGTTAAGCAACCATGGTGTAATTTAGTTCAAGAAAATTACTGCTGAATAAGTGGTCCTAACTCCTGTATGGCTGGAAAATGAAAGATGAACCTCAGTCTCATGCACAATTGTACGACAATTGTATGATACACTGCTTGGTATCTTCTTACGATTGTGAATACTCAAAATAGAGTGTTCAGATGGGGCTCAAAATATTTAGAGTAGAATGAAAGGTCACAATATTTCAAAAAGGCAGCAAGACTGGCTCCTTTTCACCAGTAAGATGCAGGAATTTCTACTCTACCTAGCTGTTGCTTTATAATCACCATCCTACGTACAAGACTATTATGGTATATATTATTACCTTTTTCCTCTCCTTCTCCAGAGCTCTCCACTGTTCGTAACACTCCTCCAATCGAATATGAAGCTCATTAGCAGGTCCACTGCGATTTCTTGGAGGCCTATACTTGTTAAAAGGAGTTGGAAAGGCAAAATATGGTGCACTTAATTCCCCACAAAATAGGTCATTAATGAAGGGATTCAAATGGTTAAAATCGTCATAGTGAAAAAGATCAACAAGTTCTGAGAATGGAAATGGTGATGGAGGAAAAGCAAAATTATTTGCTGACGGAAATGGATGGGGATTAAATGGAGCAAAATTGGGATTTTGCTTAAAATCAGACATTAATGGGAAAGAAGGAAGAAAAGAAGGATTGATGAAATCTGACACGTTGCCACCATTTTGTTCTTGCTTCTTTCGGAACATGTTGAACTGTTGCTGATTTTGTCCTGCATACCCAGGATGGGGTATCCAATTCCTTCTACCTCTTCTTTCATCTTTATTACAGTTATCTTGGTTTTGCTTTTTGCGAAACCTATGATACTTTTCAGACTCATCAGTTGCAGAATTCTGCTGTGTTAACCAGTTGTGTGACAAATTAATGGGTATTTTACGATACTGACCTTTATTAGTCAATGAATCATGCTGGGAATGTCCAATAGGTTTAATTTGTTTCTGATTTTCTGCAAAGAAATTTGAACCCCCCATGTTACTAGGAATACTATTTGATATTTGTAACCTTCCATCTTTCCTTGAATAGGGTACTGGTGACAACTGTGAGTAATAAGAGGGCTGGGTTACAGACTGATGTGTGGGAGATCCACTGGACATAGTTGAAACCCCTGAAGAGGACTGTGGGCTTGTTACTACTTGGTTTTGCTTCCTATATGCAATATCTGATGTAGATGTGGGACTTAAGATTTTACCATCCAGCCACGTATGTCCACGGTAAGGTGAATGAAAGTTTCCATTTTGTAGAGCAGTTTTTACAGATAAATGATATTCAGAAGGTTTACGAGAACATTCTTTAGCATTAATATGGCTCTTACATTCAGTGTTATTACAGGTTTCCCCCAAATTGAAGCTATTATGGCCATTTTGCATGTGAGTTTCCTGTGGGTTTCTATTTGTTCCTCCAGGAAAACTATTTTCTTTAGTAAATGGTTGATTGAAAAAATATAGCGATGGGTGAATAGATGGCTGTGATTTATGAGAAGTTGTAAAATCTTCATATCTTTTAGAAAACAAATGGTTGTCCTGGAACACTTTGCCCCACGTGCCATTAGCAGGTGGACTAGACAGATCATTGGAATACTTTGCTTGTTCTTGTCTGTCATTTTTCATAAGCTTGCCTCTTGCTCTGTCAGTTTCCCAATACTCTTTCTGAATACCAGTGCCATCTTTAATTCTGCATTGAGAAGAAAAATTACTAAAATCAGAGCAGTTCTTTTCACAGTCTCCATTTAATTTCATCTTATCATAATTGCAAACATGCTGATTAAATTGTACATTCTGAAATGCTAATCCTTCTTGCTGAATTATGGCATTATTTTCAAAAGCAGAATTTTCAGGATAAATGTTCAAGATATCATCAGATGGCTGAGTATAAGGGTCAGAAGGAGAAAGCCAAGACTCTATAAGATGAAGGTCTTCAAATCCTCTGTGTAAAGTGTCCACATCAGGTGACTTTTGCAAGTGGCCTTGGTAACAGCTCTGTGTGCCAATCAGGTTCGGAAAATCTTTACTTTGTAAAGGGTGCTTCGAAGACAGACGTGAGAAGTCACCATTGTTTCCAATGTCAGATGCCCACATAGGGGGAAACAATCTGGACAGAGAATTCCTGTAACAAATAGAATTGCACTTTTAGGAACGACCAAACACATTTATGTTACATTACAGCTTTGTTCAGAGTTTAGTGTTTTTTCCAAAATCCAAAGCTACTACTAAGACCTTTGCTAAAGATATAATTTCAAGCAGTTCTGTCACAGAAATTAGCGATAAAAAACTACAAATGTACTAGACGGTTGACAGCCTATAATTATTTCCTAAAGTCTATTTTTTATTGTTTTTTCTAGTCTACTTTTAATGTGTCACATTATGGTGCTTCAATCACTACTATTTGCCCTTCATAATCTTCAGAGACTTAATTATTTATTCTTTAAGAGTTTCTGTACTGACGTTTGAACTTATATAGCACTTTTCATCGAAAGATTCCATAGTATTCTAAAACAAAATTAAGCCTTACACCTCCGCAAAGCTGATTCCATGTTCTGCAGTAATTCTTATTTGTTTAATTACATTTTCCTTGTTCAATTAAAGTATGGTTTTTGCCCCCAGCGAGGAAACATTTATTTAAATCACTTGCTATGAGGTTTTCTAATCATTGTTTTAAACATACACATCATCCTGCTCAATGTTTAACAATATTCGTAAGCCATCAGCTACAGATTTGACTCCTGTAATAGTTGAAAATGTCTGATGGCCTCCCCTCTTAGCACTCTTCTAGGACGACTACTTATGTTTTAAGATAGGGAGGATAAGAATTCAAGAGAAATAATGTACTAGCAAATCGCTATCTTGATTTTTTTCCCCAAATACTATCTATCTAAGAGAAGTCAGCAAAGTCACTGTTATCTATATAGTCTCCACCGTTCTAATTTTTGCAGGGAGGAGGGGGAACTCAGATCCTCCTTGTGGAATTTCCCCACCAAATGTTTGGGTGCAAGAAAGAGTGCAACCCAAACAGGAGACTGTAGGGCCTGCCAACAAATCCTACCAATTCCAAGAGATCCACGTGCTCTATGTGTCTGCACTGGTTCCGGGTCTCTAGTTCTTCCCCAAGCCAACTGCCACACAGTTCCAATGGAGCCAAGCCGTCAGGTCTGGTCAAAGTTGTTCCCTAGGACCCCCAGTGCAGCAGAGATCTGAGGAAGTGTAATATAGCACTATACTATCACATTTCTGTGAGAAAGCTCTTTTGGGTACCAGAAGGAAGTTGGGTAATGGAGAAAAGCTGCAACAATGTACGTTATCCTACCCTTGGGGCATCCACTTCACCCACCACATGGAGAGGTGTCTGGCATGGGGGGGATGATGGCAGAATTTCCCCTCCCAGCATATATTTTTTAGAAATGATCAGGCATGGTAAAAATAGGAGGTGTATGCCTTAAAAGCATACATTTAACCCAAGCTATTTGGTATCAAAAGACACAAAAAAACCTTTCAAATTTTCTGCATAAATTCTGAGATAGAAGCCATTGATGGTTCACTACTTTGCATCGGCAACTCTTGACACTCTCAGTACACCTAATACTCTGTTGTCATGATAATTACCCAAAAGATGGCATGTAATAAATCATCAGAAAACTTAAAACTCATTGATCAGTAATATTCTTGCATAATGTATGCACAGTTTGTGTACAAAGAGTTCATATGTGCTAGAATTATGTTCTTAAAATGACAGGTTTCAGAGTAGTGGCAAGCAAGGCATAAGCCCAGTCTGGCCTAGACAAAGGAATGTGTATTTGCATGTCTGACCAGCCTGGTTGTCAGGCAGAGATAATGAAGGCACATTTACATGCAAGATAAACAAAGCCATCAGGACAGCAAGTGGGGAAAGATGACCAATCTCCATGGAGGATGGAAACTGCATCTCCAGGAAGCCTTCCTGCCTCTTGAAGCAGGATCAATGAACTTTGGGAAGATATAGGGAAAAGAGAAAAAGCCATTTTGGCACCATCACTTGAGGAGCTAAAGAGGTCAGAGATCACAGAATGTTGGATCCTTCAACCAGAGCGGTTGAAGTCCTCGGGTATTAAGTATAGGTGAGAAACCTGCTGAGGAAACAACTGTAACTTGCAGAAATTAAGTTTTAATCTTAAAATTGTATTTGTACTCATTTGTTTGTAACCCTTTCTATCTTTACTGCTTATACTTGGTATCACTTACAACTATGGCCTTTTGTTTAATAAACTTGTTTTTACTATAAACCAATTCAGTGTTTTGATTAAAACAGAGTGTTTATGAAACCCCAGTTAAATTAATGAGCTGTTTTCTATGTCTTTTAAGAAGCAGTGAACTTCTGGGAGTGTTCCAGGAGAGGATGGGACACGACAGGGAAGACAGTTTGGGGGAAATTCGGGATTGAGGGCACAGGAAGAGTGTTGGGGTCACCCTGCGAAAAAGTAACTTGGCAACGGAAACCAGGACGTGACCTGCATGCTTGTAAGTTGGCTGTTGGTGTCACGCTTGTGAGCCACAGCAGCATAGCATTTAAGGCACCCAGAGTTACAGGGCAGGTGGTAACATAACTCCTTACTGGGAGTGCACCCTAAAGCATCACAAACTCCCTTTTTCAGTACCCAAAACACGGCTCTTCTTTATGACAATAAAAATGATGGCTCTTATCACTGTGCATTATCAATATATCATAGCTTCTCTTTATAAAGGAAGACACTCCAAAATTCACGACAGTAATAAAAGGCAGTACCTCCCCTTTGCTGGAGTATTCCCACAACTTTATGGACATTGTCTTTTGAATAAGCATCTCATCAGTATAGCACCCAAAGTGCCATGTTATTTTCTTCTGTTACATACAAATAAATATTTTTTGCATTTGGAAAACAAAAATGGTAGAAATTTAACTTGCATGTTCCTACAATATGATTTGTATTGATTCCACTAGCAAACTTCATCCAAGTATTATTTAGTCAGGACCCAAAAGTATGCTAGGCACCTTGAAGAACATAAATTTGGTCCCCCCTCCCAAATAGTTTACAGTCTAAAAAGACAAGACAGATGGGAAGAGATACAACACTAATGTTATGCTTCTGATGTTATCCTTTTAAGTTCATTGAAGAAAAAAATACTGATTTGCAGGACTGGCTACTATTCAGAGTTGTTTTTTTTGTTTTCTTAGATATTATCGTTCATAAATCCTGGAAATATATAAACAACTCAAAACATTCTGAAATGTATTTGTATGTCTAGATATTATAAAAATCTTAGGATTTTATACTGATTGATCATTGCAGCTAAATAATTTTGAATAATTGGCCTCCAACTGAAAAATTCTGCCATAGCATTTGGTACAATGCCTTTTCCACTCAACTAAAACAAATGTGGAAAGTATTATAATGGGGTTTTTTTTAATAGATTTGTGTATATATAGTGTGGAAGAAACGCAGTCTTCACTCTTAGGTTGTTTGCAACATGTCAGAGACAGTTTATTCTCAAGCAATTGCAAGGGGGAGAGTGCGCAAGGACAGGAGGTCTCTGCCAGATAAACAGTTAGGGCAAGCATTTATACCTTTTGTTGCATACAATAATGATCAACAGCCGCATCTTGTTTATACGTATTCCTTCCTGATATCTTACTTTTCTCAATAGTTCCTGCTACAGTCTGCGTTCCATTCTTATCTAACACAAGGTCAAACAGCATCTCTTACAGTTTTCCCCACTCGCTTCCTGCTCGCCCAGGCCCTGCCTTAAAGTCTCGCGATATTAGAGTTAGCTTTAGCTTGACTCTTGCTCTGTTCTGTTGAAAACTAAGATGTCTGCGTCCAAATTCCCTTTATCCCTTTTTCCACTTCCACAATAGTTAAAACTCCTATAAAACCTTCCATATTTGTCTTAGTTGAATGAAAAAGGCTGCCTATGCTACAGCAAAATTCTTCATTTAGAGACCAGTTACTCAAAATGATTTCGCTGCAATGATCAATCAGTTCAAAATCCTAAGATTTTTATAGTATCTAGAAATACAAATATATTTCAGAATGTTCTGAATTATGAGCTCTCTCTACCTTCAGCTATATCCACAGTCATACCTCCATTAATCCTCTTAATAAAACTAAAGTACCTAAGGCTAGGTCCACACTACCCGCCTGATTCGGCGGGTAGAGATCGATCTTCTGGGATCGATTTATTGCGTCTCATCTGGACGCGATAAATCAATCCCAGAAGCGCTCCCCCATCAACTGCGGAACTCCTGCTCGCCGAGAGGAGGAAGCGCTGTCGACAGGGGAGCTTGCCTGCGCCGCGTGGACCTGCAGTAAGTAAACTTAGTTCGATCTAGGAAACGTCGACTTCAGCTACGCTATTCTCATAGCTGAAGTTGCGTTTCCTACATCACTCCCCCGCCCCAGTGTGGACCAAGCCTTAGACATCAATTTCTCTTTCCAGTTGCCATCTGCTGGTAGAAGGATGAACAGAAGACTGCCTTTCTACTTTAGTTTATTCCAAGTAAGAACTACTAACAGATGTTTTCAGTTTAATTTGATGATAGCTTATTTAAATGATATCTTAAAACTCAGTACTATGTCAGACAACACATAAGTTGTCTTGTCAAATATCTACTGTTACATAAAATATATAAAACTTAAAACTGTAAGACATACAACACCATGCAAGTTTTCAGTATAAACTTACCAATCTGTAACTGGTTCTGGCTTGTTTGGCTCCTCTAGGATGCTCGACACTAACCCAAACATATCTGGGCCACTGCCAGAGTAAGACAGATTTATCTGTGCCCTGAAAAATAAAACCCAGACAGATATGATCCTATCTTTAGGAGAAAAAACAACCAATGAAGAGAAAACACACAAAAGTTTACCTTCTGATTTCTTTAGCAGTAACATATTATAAATATAGGAGGGGGAGAAAAGGAAGCTTCCTCACCTGCCAAGAATTAATGCAATAATGTTCCTTGCAGATGAGAAGCTAAGTATTATCTTCTATCATATCTTTAAACAGTAAGCACATATTTGAATAACTAGCATGTTTTAAAGCACCAGGATCCTGACCCCCGTGTGCAGATCTCTGCCGTCATGCACAAAGCATTGTTTTTGGTTTCTAGAATTTTTACAGGGGAGTGGGAAGGAGAGAAGATGGATGGATGGGATGTCATCTTCCTGCTTGTCACCTTTTCCTCCCTCTTCCCCAGAACAGCCTTCTGTGGAGATAAGAGTGGATGGGGACTGAGCAGACATGAAGTGGGTTGCAATACTTCTGTGAAGAGTGGGGGAACAACACCCAACATCCTCCAACCAGCGCTATGAAAATTACTACAAAAGGATACATAGGAATTGCGATACTGGATCAGACTTAAGGTCAATCTAATCCAGAATCCTGTCTCTGACAGTGGCCAGCACCAAATACAACAAGATGTAATAACCCTACTGTAATCTGCGCCCCCACACTCCCAACTTTAGGTCTGATTGTGATCTATAATAGTCAGAGATTGGTTTAATGGCTATTCCACCAATTTTTAACCTAATTATAACTCTGGATATTCTTGATATCTGTGTATCCAATCCCTTTTTTAATCTTGTTAAATTTTTGCCTCAACAACTTTCTGTGGTAGCGACTGCCACAGTTTAATTACACATTGTGGGAAATATTTCTTTTTATCAGTTCTGAATTTCCTACCTTTCAATTTAATTGAAGACCTTGTTTTTCTGTTAGAAGACTGGAAGAACACAAGTTTCCTATCTACCTTCACTACTGAATGTATTATTTTATATACTTTTATTATGACCCCTTTTATTTATCTTCTTTCTAAGGTAAACAATCCCAATCTTCTCAAGCTCTTTATATGAGATTTTTGCAATGTCCTCGATCTTTCTTGTCACCCTTCTCTGACCCCCCTCTAGGTCTGCAATATCATTTTGGAGAAGAGGTGACCAGTGCTGCACACAGTATTCCACATGAAGCCAGACCATTGATTTATATAAAGACATTATAATATCCTCTGTATTATTCTCTATCTCATTTCTTAAGCAATCTAATATAGTTTGCTTTTTTGATCACAGCTGCACACTGAGCAGACGTCTTCATTGAACCATTTACTCTGATGCCCACATCCCTTTCTTGATTCGATACCGTTAACTTAGAACATGGTAACACATATCATTAGTTAAAATTTTACCTCCCATTTGCATTTATCAACACTGAATTTCATTTGTCATCATGTTGCCAGTTCACCTAGCTTGTTTTGGTCTCTCGAAAAGTTCCTCACAGTCCTCTCTGGTCCTGACTAACCTAAGTAATTGTGCCATCTGCAAATTTTGCTACTTCACTGCTCACCCCCCCTTTACAGATCATTAATATATTAAACAAAAAGGAACCTAGTATGGAACCTTGAGGCATCATACTGTTTGTATTTTGACATGATGAAAATTGGCCACTTAATCCTAAACCTGGCCTACACCTAAAATTTAGGTCAACCTAACTATGTTGCTTAGAGGTCTGAAAAAGTCACACTCCTGAAAAACATAATTAAGCTGACCTAAGCCCTAGTATAGACACCAACTAGGTCAAAGGAAGAATTCTTCTGTCAACCTAGTTACCACCTCTCAAGGGAGTGGATTTAAAAAAAACCCTTTCCATCGCTGTAGCAAGTATCTACACCACAGCAGCGCAGGTGCAGCTGTACTACTTGTAATGTAGACATAGCCCTTTGCTTCCTAGCTCCTAGTCAGATTTTGATCCGTAACAATACTTTACCTCTCAGTCCATGCCTACTTAGTTTCTTTATTGAGGGACCTGGTCAAAGGCCTTTTTGGTAGTCCAGATAAACATCAACTGGTTCTCCTTTATCCACTACCTCATTGACATGTTCAAAGAATTTTAACGAGGAGTCCCTGTGGCACCTTAGAGACTAAAATTTATTTGGGCATAAGCTTTCATGGGCTAAAACCCACTTCATCAGATGCATGGAGTGAAAAATACAGTAAGCAGTATATATATTACAGCACATGAAAAGATGGGAGTTGCCTTAACAAGTGGGGGTCAGTGCTAATGAGGCCAATGCAATCAAGGTGGATGTTGCCCATTTCTAACAGTTGACAAGAAGGTCTGAGTATCAGCAGAGGGAAAATTACTTTTTGTAGTGACCCAGCCATGCCCAGTCTTTATTCAGGCCTAATTTGATGGTGTCCAGTTTGCAAATTAATTCCAGTTCTGCAGTTTCTCATTGAACTCTGTTCTTGAAGTTTTTTTGTTGAAACTACAGTACCCGCCTGGTGAAGTGAAGAAACAGATTGACAGAGCCAGAAGGGTACCCAGAAGTCACCTACTACAGGACAGGCCCAACAAAAAAAGTAACAGAACGCCACTAGCTGTCACCTACAGCCCCCAGTTAAAACCTCTCCAGCGCATCATCAAGGATCTACAACCTATCCTGAAGGACAATCCCTCACTCTCACAGATCTTGGGAGACAGGCCAGTCCTTGCTTACAGACAGCTCCCCAACCTGAAGCAAATACTCACCAGCAACTACACACCACACAACAAAAACAATAACCCACGAACCAATCCCCGCAACAAACCCTGTTGCCAACTCTGTCCGCATATCTACTCAAGGGACACCATCATAGGACCTAACCACATCAGACTCACACCATCAGGGGTCGTTCACCTGCACATCTACCAACGTGATATATGCCATCATGTGCCAGCATTGCCCCTCTGCCATGTACATTGGCCAAACCAGACAGTCTCTCCGCAAAAGAATAAATGGACACAAATCAGACATCAAGAATTGTAACATTCAAAAACCAGTAGGACAGCACTTCAATCTCCCTGCACACTCAATAACAGACTTAAAAATGGCCACAATCCCCTCCCCTAACCGGCCCTCCAATCAATTTCCGAAACCCGATGTGGCTCTCAGGCCAAAAAGTTTACCCACCCCTGGGTTAGACAAACACCTGTCAGGAATTGTCTGTTATGTAGTCCTGACTTTAGTGGAGGGGACTGGACTAGATGACCTATTGAGGTCCCTTTCAGTCCTACACTTCTGTGATTCTTCCCAATATTCTCACCAGTGAAGACTGATTAAAAAAAAAAAAATTTTTTTTAACTTCTCAGCAATGCCTTTATCTTCCTTAATCTCTTCCTTTAAACCACTGACTGGCATCATCTGGAGTTCTTCACTCCCCACACAAGAAGACTCTTGGAAACACTTGAGGAACAAAGACTAAACTGGGGGAAGTGTTGGACCCACGCTAACGGGATTTCTAGCCTGTGAATAAAAGACCTGAGGATTCCAAGCTGTAAAGCAAGTTGCACTTAAAAATCTGCAGCCTGTTTGTATCATTTCTCCGGGCGAGAATCTGCTAATTCATATCCAATCTATTTAGTGCTGTATATACTCGATCATAAGCCGGTTCATTTATAAGCCGACCCCCCAAGATGGATAAGTAAAAATGGAAAAAATTTATAATCCGTTCATAAGCCGACCCTATAATTCAGGGGTCAGCAAACTTTGGCTCCCAGGCCACCAAGATAGGCCGCTGGCGGGCCGAGATGGTTTGTTTACCTCGAGCGTCCGCAGGCACGGAGGTAAACCTAAGTAAACAAAGTGTCCTGGTGCGCCAGCTGCTTACCCTGATGGGCCAGGACAGCAACTGGTGGGGAAATGTTTTGGGGGCGACAAGCTGGGGGTCAGGGGAGTAACCCCTGTGACCCCCCCCCCCATGACCCCCCCCCTATCCTGGGACCCCCCCCCACTCTCCCCATCCTATCCCTTCCCACCTTATCTGAGGAGGGCCAGGGGAGGATGTCTCTGACCTGGTTGGAGCTGCTCCGGCAGGCTGGGCAGCGTGGCTGCAGCCTGTTCCGGTGGGCCAGACCAGGCGGCGCGGACGCAGCATGTTCCAGCGGGCTGGGCCGGGCGGCACGGTCGCAGCATGCTCTGGTGGGCAGGCGGCATGGCCACAGCCTGCTCTGGGGGGCGGGGCCAAGCCGCACGGCTGCAGCCTGCCAGCCCTGGAGCTGCAGCTGCTTCGGAGGCTGGGGGGAGAGCAGCGTGGCCAGAAGCAGAGAGACTCTGGCCCCGCCTCTTCCCTTCTGGCTCTGCTGGCTGTGCTGCCTCTCCTTGCTCCCTCTGTTGGGGGGAGGGGCTGTGACCCACCTCTCCCTCGCTATACCCTTTCATAAGCCGACCCCCTTCTCTGGTGCTTCCCTTTTTTACTAAAAAATTCGGCTTATGAACGAGTATATATGGCATATTAAGGTTAGTTTGTGTTTTTTATTTATTTGCTAGGTAATCTGCTTTAATCTGTTTGCTATCACTTATAAGCACTTAAAATCTATCTTTTGCAGTTTATAAACTTGTTTTTGTTTTAATCTAAACCGGTGAGCTTTGACTGGAGTGCTTGGGGAAAATCTCTGCTTAGTTACCACAAGTGTGCGTTGTTCTCTTCACATTGAGGGAGAGGCGGACCCGGTATTAAACCCATATACTGGCCAGATTTGACCAGGGCAGGACGGTACTGTTCTGGTGTCCCAGGCTGGGAAGCTGGTGGTTAGAGAGCTTACGTGTAACTGCAGCTGGGCATGTCCCTACCTGTGTGAAATACTGGTGGACGTGTAGGACCGGGAGCGGGTCTGCAGCTTGCCACAGCAGCACAGTGTGAGAGGGAACCCAGGCTGGTGGGTACTCAGTGGGTACCCCAGTTCCAGATGGCACCCAGGGGGAATCAGTCACAGCACCTATTCTTTCTTAGGCTTCCTATTTCTGATGTAGTGAGTTATAAATACTAAAATGAGACATTTATATTGAAAATGCAAATGTCATCATGGGTATCAAGTGCCAATAAATGACTGTGGTAGTTTTAAACAACCCCAAAGTAAGAATGCATGCCATAGCCAGCACTTGGGATAGAGATGGAAAGAACACAGGGGGAGGGGGAGAGAGAGAGAGAGAGAGAGAGAGAGGTCTGCATTTGTATAACTTCTCTAATTGTTAACAGCTGCCTATATACTTCTAAAGCTACCATAAAGATACACTAAATATTTCAACAGATGCACATATTTATCTTAAGATGACTAAGATAAATGTGAGATAGCATGAGAGTGCTCATTTAAATGTCTGGTATATAAGGGGAAAGGAAATAGAACCGGGTAACAGGAATGTGAAAGAAAATGGGAGTAGACAAAAGAAGGTAACACAGGGCCAGATTAGTCTAACAGCAGGCAGCTGCAACAACAGTTTCGTAAGCTTATTGAATGACGAGGGTAGGAAAGATTAGATGGGAAAAGTAGCCCAGGCCTAGGAGTGAGTGCCCAGAGTGCAGATTGGGGTGCCCATTAAAACTTTAATTTAATAGCTAACATGATTCCTGTCTCTGGATACTTAATACAGGCTGCCCACCTTGATGGGAGACAAAGTGAATCCAGTCTCCACATGGTTTACTTGAACACCCCCTATTTCGGATCTCTTCTGCTACCAATACAGAGTTGCTCAATGGCTATCATACACCACTTGTTGAGCTAGTAAATTTTAGCTAGCATTTTAACAAAATCATCTAGCAGCACTAAATCTCTGATGCAAGTAGTAAGTGAGGGCCCTCAGGGCTGCACAGGCATCTCTGGTGAGTTATGTAACAAAGGGAGAGAGAGACTAGTCTAGACCAGAGGTTCTCAAACTACCAGTCGCGACCCAGTACTGAGTCGCGGAATGTAAGGCACTGGGTCACGGTGGCTCTGGTCAGCACCACCGACTGGGCCATTAAAAGTCCCATTGGTGGTGCTGTCCAGCTAAGACAGGCTAGTCCCTACCTATTCTGACCCTCGTGCTGAGCCCCAGAAGCAGCCACAGCAGGTCCAGCTCCTAGGCGGAGGGGGGTCACAGGGCTCCGTGTGCTGCCCCCACCCCGAGCACCAGCTCTGCACTCCCATTGGCCGGGAATTGGCCAATGGGAGGTGGGGGGCAGTGCCTGTGGGCAAGAGCCTAAAAGCTGCTTGTGTGCCTCTGCCTAGGAGCTGGACCTGCTGCTGGCTGCTTCTGGGGTGCAGTGCGGTCCACGGTGCCAGGACAGGCAGGAAGCCTACCTCTGCACCCCTGCTGCGCCGCTGACTGGGAGCCAACCGAGGTAAGTCCATGCCCCAATCCCCTACCCTGAGCCCCCCCCCCCAACCTGGAGCTCCTTCCTGCACCCCAAGCCCCTCATCCCTGGCCCCACGCCAGAGCCTGCACCCCAGCCCAGAGTTCTGACCCCCTCCCACACCCCAATCCCCTGCCCCAGCCCAGAGCCCCCTCCCACACCCTGAACCCCTCATTCCCGGCCCCACCCCACAGACTAGACGAGTGGTTTTCAACCTTTCCAGACTACTGTACCCCTTTCAGGAGTCTGATTCATCTTGTTTATCCCAAGTTTCACCTCACTTAAAAACTACTTGCTTACAAAATCAAACATAAAAATACAAAAGTGTCACAGCACAGTATTACTGAAAAATTGCTTACTTTCTACTTTTTTCTGTATGAAATTTTAGTTTGTATGGACTTTTAATGTAGCCTGTTGTAAAACTAGGCAAATATCTAGATGAGTTGATGTACCCCCTGGAAGACCTCTGCATAAGTCCCAGAAAGCTGGCGTATGCATGCTTACGTTACAGGTTGTGGTGAAGTTCCACACACATATGTCCCCTAACCTCCATCCGTTTGTACTGTTCAGTAACAAAAGGAAGAAACTGGCGTTCACTGTGCCCCTTCTGTTACAAAAAACAGCTCCCTCTGTCACCAAAAAGGGTCATAATGACGTGATGTAACAAGGAGGCCTTTTCAAAAGGTAATTTTTGGTCATTATATAAAGATCAAGATTTATCTGATACTTGACTTTCCCATTATGTTCCATAATAAGGAACTTTTATGTCACATATTTTAAAAGTATAGCCATGATTTCCACAGTTATTTGATAAATACTATTCAATTCAGGTGATTTATTGCCCATGAGTTTCTGGAGTTATCCCATAACTTCTTCCTTACAATACTTAGAAACCAAGCCCTCACACTCCTGCCCAATTAAACTTTCAGCCTTCCAGAAAAAAGCAAAAGATTATACTTATTTAATACCTTTTTTTTGTGCAGTCTTGTAAAGAAGTTGCTGTGTTGGTATCATCTCCACACACAGACCAATTACTATATAGCCGGGATGATTCCAGAGGTGGTGGTGTACTTGTGATCCCTCCTAACAACGGGGAGAATAACTGAGTGTCCATTTTTTGTTTCTTGCCGTTTATCTAATTGAAAAGAGAGTAAACAGTTTTACAATGTGAGTTTATGAAAGTGAACAATAAAGGGCACCCCTTTTGAAAAAAGGAAGTTTGTTTTTTAAAAGAGGTAATATTTTTTCTTTCTGAAAACTTTGTTTCTGCAAATCCATACATATGATTTTTTTAAAAAATCAGGTGTTATTTAAATCAGATTTTTCTTTTTAAAAATAAACCTATTAAAATAAATCTGAAATTGTGATGACTTATGTTAAGGCCAAAACTTAGTATAATCTCTCAAAATAAATTAACTAAATAATATTCAAACAGTACACTGTTTATGCTGAAATTTTAAAGAAAGTCAAACCACTGAACTGGTGGAATTCACTGTGCTAAGCACCTGGAAGTGCATTAATTGAAGCGTTAACCAGATTTTGATAACAGTAGCCTCTTACACAGCTGCAGAGAGAATATTTTCTTTATTTCAGTTTATTCAACTAGTTTGTTAAATGACTACTTCATTGAAAGTTGAGAAATGGATTCACTTTTTTTTTTTTTTTTTGTAAGGCAGGAAAACTTGCTTTCCTTTTCCAGTCTACGCATAAAAACTAGGTGAGAAAGGATGAGAGCTACTGTTTCTAAAATCTAAAGGAAATGGAAACCAGAAACAATCGGTTCAATTAACTAATTACAGATAATACTTCCTTTGTATATCAAATCAGGTTCAAATGCGAAACGTTTTGATAAACTTACATTTTAAAAAGTATGCAGCACATTTAAGGTAGCTTTATTTAACCAAAAACCAATTTTAAAATGCTGTTTTGGGCATTGTAATTCAATTCCAGTTTCCATTCTAATGCAGCTTGACACAAATCACAAGTAAAAATAAGCATGGGGCATGCCACAACCTTTCAGCTGGCTCCAGGATACTCTCACAGATTGGCATGGCCAAACAGACTTGGGAGACTGGATACAGAATATCAAATAATTTGAGAGAACTTTCCTGAATGACTTTGAGGAGTATATCTAAGGTCTCCGCCATCCTTTTAAGGAGGTCCTGACAGGCCTTGATATTAGGCTGTGGAAGGAGCAGATGGTGCTATAGCCTCATTTGGTAATGAAAATGAACTAGCCAAAAGAATGGGTTGGTCCCTCATTGTCCTCCATGAGGTTCCTGTTCAACTTCCTGGACGAACTCTGGTTAGAGAGTTGTGCTATCTTAGATGGTTCTTTAGAAAGAGGTGATCTATTCTCAGACCTGAATCTAGATGAATAAGGAGCAGGAAAATGTTGAGGATTCCATACTGACCTACATTCCAAGACTGCATTCCATACAGGAAAGGCAGATAATGCCACAAGATGTAAGGTTCCTGAAACCTGTCAGAAGTATGGGATCTATGACAAGAAGGACTTCTTCTTAGGTCTCGTTCAGGAACCAGTCTAGAAGACGGAGAAGAAAATCTACAAGAAGCACTTCTACAGTCATAAGACAAAGACAGACTAGCAGAACTCCATCCAGGATGGTACATATATCTATGGGGTTGTAACAGACTGTGGAGATCTAGACACTAGTTACTGAAAAATAGATATTGGTACCACAGATAACTGTCTCAGGGAGATTCTTTCATAATCGATACCTTTGGTTCCCATACCAGAAGGGACTTGAATCTAGTAAATATTGGAGAATATCAAAGACAGGAGATTCCGGTATTGGAGTGATCACTATGTTCCCAGAGGTTGTAAAGGCAGCCTGCATTGAGATAGGAATCAGGACCAAAGTGGACGAGCTCCGTGGTACCAATGTGGATGTCTCAGTAGATGGGGTCTTCTTATTAAGGTGTGGTACTGAAGAATCTGTGGCAGACGGCACCAATGGCATCAGTACTGAAGAAGTGGTATCGGTCACTGAGAACAGTCAACACAGTCTCTGAAGACTCACGGTGCTGATCAGATTTGGAAGGAACAAGTTTGGAGACATCAGAGCAATGAGGCTTAAACCTCTTCTTAGCTGGTGCCAGGGACGGTGATCAGTGCCAAACACCATCTGAAGATCTCTGCTCCTTCCTACCTTGGACAGGAGGAGTCAGACTGACTGACCCGAAGAGGACTGAAGAGCATGAAGTCTCTTAGAGCAGTAGGTATGCTAGCCACCATAAGTAGCATCTCTGGTAGCTGAAGCACTAGCAGCAACCAGCTTTAAAACAGCAGATTGCTTTTGATGAGGGACTTCAAATTTGGGAAAACTCCTCACTGATCTTTCCATCAGAAACATTTTTCAATGGGTATCACTAGCTCCCTTCATGCATGTAGAAAAGGATTTGCAAACTGAACATTTGTACATAATATGCAGTTTCCCTAAACAAAAAAAAGACACTTAATATGTCCATTATTTGCAGGCACAGGTGATTCACAGGCAGTGCAGATTTTAAAGCCTAAAGACAGTGTCAGCCATCAGACTTTCACCTCGATACCAGGGAAGACTCAAACAAAAAATAAATGTTGCCTTTTTTGAGGGGGCCAATGGGCACTAAATAAAATGTATAGACTACAAAGAACAGTTGTCAACTCGGTAAGTAACTATCCTAAACAACCTACGAAATTACAGGGAAGTAGAAGGACACCATGTAGCTCTGTCTTGCTGCCATGAGCAGAAAGAAGAAATTGAATGGCAGCTGGGGCTGCTCCACTCTTTATACCCTTGGGAGGGGCATGAGTACAGGATGCATGAGCAGCCCCAATGAATACAGCTGGATAAAAGATTCTGGGCTTGCACACATGGGGTACACACACCTACAGTGGGATCCATGTGGACAAATGTTTGAAGAACTTTTTGATTGGGTTCTTGGAGAAGGCTGAGGCTATACTTCCTATATGAGAAAGGGGCTAAAAGAAATTATTGTCGTTGATTGGCTGACCTCCTGCTCAGTTAATCATTTTAATGATGCTGAGATTTCAACTGCATTGTTCCTCTGTGTCATGGTGCCTAAAGCCCTGGATAGGCATCTTTTTAGCTATCATTTAAATCAAAATAAATAAGAAGTCAGTCTTCATTCCACTGTCTTTCAGGTATTGCTAGAACACTCCCCAACCCACAGGAGAGTGGGTGTTGCTATATGTTCAGCTGCTTTGAATCTCTCTCTCTCTGTTAGACACTCAAGAAACCAGAACACTAAAGCCCTCCTTGTTGCAAGACTTAGGCCTGA
This sequence comes from Trachemys scripta elegans, assembly GCF_013100865.1. Lineage (NCBI taxonomy): Eukaryota > Metazoa > Chordata > Testudines > Emydidae > Trachemys > Trachemys scripta. Next base: position 6,466,341 of record NC_048299.1, on the reverse strand, counting down.
GTTTGATTTGGTGGTAACCACCATACCTTTTTCTTAGTAGGCCTCTCTTCCCCACTGTGACCCAATGCGATAGATGTGGCTTGGCAGAAAAGGCACTTAACCTGAGTGGACTGGACAACATTTTGATATTATAGGGCACTTTAATAAAGAAAAAAAATGGTTACTAACTTATCTCAAAGAGCAACTGTCATAACTATAAAGGGATGGGTAACAGCCCTCCTGTGTACAATATATAAAATCCCTCCTGGCCAGAGACATCAAAATCCTTTTACCTGTAAAGGGTTAAGAAGCTCAGGTAACCTGGCTGACACCTGACCCAAAGAACTAATAAGGGGACAAGATACTTTCAAATCTTGGGGTGGGAAGGCTTCTGTTTGTGCTTTTTGTTTTGGGTTTTGTTCACTCTTGGGACTAAGAGGGACCGGACATCAATCCATGCTCTCCAAATCTTTCTGAACAAGTCTCTCATATTTCAAACTTGTAAGTAACAGCTGGGCAAGGCATGTTAGTTTTATCTTTGTTTTCTCAACTTGTAAATGTTCCTTTTGCTAGAGGGTTTACCTCTGTTTGCTGTAACTTTGAACCTAAGGCTAGAGGGGGTTCCTCTGGGCTCTTTGAATCTGATTACCCTGTAAAGTTATTTTCCATCCTGATTTTACAGAGATGATTTTTACCTTTCTTTCTTTAATTAAAAGCCTTCTTTTTAAGAACCTGATTGATTTTTCCTTGATTTAAGATCCAAGGGGGTTGGATCTGGACTCACGAGGAACTGGTGGGGGGAAAGGAGGGGGAATGGTTAAATTCTCCTTGTTTTAAGATCCAAGGGTTTGGATCGGTGTTCACCAGGAAATTGGTGGAGAAGTCTCTCAAGGCTACCCTGGGAAGGGTTATAGTACTTGGGAGGGAGATATTCTTGGGGGGGGGGGGGGTAGACAGAGTTTCCCAAATAACTCATATATAATTTGGGTGGTGGCAGCAAAAGCAGATCTAAGCTGGTAGTTAAGCTTAGAGATTTTCATGCAGGTCCCCACATCTGTATCCTAGAGTTCAGAGTGAGGAAGAAACCTTGACAGCAACAGTTGCAAAGTGTTGCTCATGTCCATTCCAGACTAGGTATGTGCAAGTACATGCACAGTTGCTGGAGATTTTTCCTTAGTAGTATCCATAGGGCCAGCCCAAGCACCTTCTGGAGCTCTGTGAACATGCACCGGTATAAGGGACGCCACCGATTCCACACTCTCTCAGTTCCTTTTTGCAGGTATCGCCGACAAGAGGGTAGGAGAGTGGATCAGGGAATGGACATGAACAACACATCTCAAAGAACAACTGTTACGAAAAATTGTTTTTTCTTCTTCAAGTGCTTGCTCATGTCCATTCCATGCTAGGTGACTCACAAGCAGTATCCCCTGAGGTGGGCTCCAACTTCATATATGTTCTGATTGCAAAACTGCTCTACCAAAACTAGCATTGTCACAGGCCTGTTGGGTGATGGCATAGTGGGATGCGAAGGTCTGAATCGATGACCACATCGCGGCCCTGTAGCTATCCTGGACTGGTATCTGCGCGAGGAATGCTGCTGATGAAGACTGGGGTCTTGTAGAATGAGCCATCACGATAGCTAGTGGTGGGACGTTCGCCAGCTCATAGCAAGCTTGGATGCAGGCAGTTATCCAGGATAATATTCTTTGGGATGACACTGGTAGACCTTTCAAACTGTTCAGCACAGCCACGAAAAGCTGTGTAGACTTGCAGAAGGGCTTAGTTCTTTCAATATAGAAGGCCAAGGCCCATCTAACATTTAAAGTATGTAGCCGACATTCCACAGCAGTGCTGTGAGGCTTCGAAAATAAAACAGGCAGAAACATGTCCTGGTTGTTATGAACTGCAACACCACCTTTGGAAGGAAGGTCAGGTGGGGGCGCAGCTGGACGTTGTCTTTGAAGAACACTGTGTATATGGGGGTTCTGATGTCAAGGCTTTGATTTTGGAGACCCTTCTGGCCGAGGTAATCACCACTAGGAAGGCAACCTTCCACAAGAAGAGTAGGAGAGAACAAGAAATTAACGGCTCAAAAGGGAGACCCGTGAACCTTGACAGGACCAGGTTTAAGTCCCATGGGGGAATCGGGGAAAACCTGTGGGTAGACCTTTCTAAACCCTTGAGGAACCTGATCGTCATCTCATGGGAGAAGACTGATCTGCCCTGGACCAGAGGATGGAAGGTTGAGATGGCTGCCAAGTGAACCTTGACTGAAGACAGTCAGACCCTGGTGCTTCAGGTGGAGCAAATAGTCCAAGATGGACTGCAGTGACGGCTGAGATGGAGAAAGATTCCATTCAGAGGCCCACAAGTTCAGCCAAGTAGGTAGCCCTGATGGAGTGTTTCCTGCTACCTAGCAAGACTGCTGGACCTGCCCGGAGCAGGCCCACTCCTCGGAGTTTAGCCACACAGAAGCCACACCATCAGGTGTAGGGAGACGAGGTTCGGGTGAAGCAATCGGCTTTGATCCTGTGAAATCAAGTCCAGACGTCATGGGAGCTCTAACAGACTTGCTACCGAGAGGTCCAGAAGTGTGCTAAACCAATGCGTGGCCATGCCGGAGCTAACAAGATAACCTTTGCCTTGTCCCTCTTGATCTTTAGAAGGACCTTGTGAACCAAGGGGATCGGTGGAAAGGCAAACAGCAGCCTGCCCGCCTATGAGAGCAGGAAGGCGTTGGACAGAGAGCCTTTGCTGTGCTTGTGCACCGAGCAGAACCTGCGGCATTTCCTGTTCTGTCTGGTGGCAAACAGGTCCACCTGGAGAGTCCCCCACCTCTGGAAGGTAGCATTGACTACCTCTGGGTGAAGGGACCACTCGGGATGAATGGAAAAGGACCCGCTAAGTTGATCTGCCAACGCATTCTGTTCTCCGGGAAGATGTGCTGCCTCGAAACGGATGGTGTGGTTCACACAGAAGTCCCACAGACAGAGGACCTCCTGACACGGGCCTGAGAAGCAAGCTCCCCCTTGCCTGTTGACATAAAATAATCAAGGCCGTATTGTCCATTGAGACCTGCACAACCCTGCCTGACAGCTGGGGAAAAAACACCTGGCAGGCCAAATGTATTGCCCTGAATTTAGCTCTTCCTGGGACCAGAGCCCTTTGATTCTGAGATTGCCATGGTGGGCTCACCACCCCAGTTCTGATGCGTCCATAACCAAGGTCTCTGATGGATACGGGGCAGTAAAGGGCACTCCTTTCATCACTGAACACGGATCTACCCACTAAGTCAGAGATGTTAAGACAGTTGATGGGCTCATGAGAACTGAGTCCAAGTGGTGTCTGCCTGGGGAGTAGATCGATGCCAGCCACATCTGTAGGGGTCTGAGGTGTAGCCTCGCATATTGCACCACGTAAGTACACACTGCCATGTGACCTAACAGCCTGAGGCATACCCGGGCACTCATAAGCGGGTGAGCTGTGAGACGGACGATTAGATCTGACATAGTTCGGAATCGGGCTTCTGCTATGAAGGCCCTGGCCTGGGTAGAGATGAGCACTGCCCCATAAGCTCTATTCTTTGCACTGGGACTAGTGTTAATTTCTGTTTGCTTACCAACAGGCCCAAATGCCCGACAGGTGGCCCGTACTATGGCAACGCTGTGCTGAACCTGAGCTCACAAATGGCCTTTGATCAGCCAATCATCGAAGTATGGGTAGATTCGTACACTTCGACGTCCCAGGTAAGCTGCAACCATCATCATATACTTTGTAAAGACCTGTGGGGAAGCTGACAGGTCGAAGGAGAATGCATTGAACTGGTAGTGGCATTGGCCCATCACAAACTGAAGAAATCTTCTGTGTCCATGGAAGATGGAAATGCGGAAATAAGCGTCCTTGAGATCGAGGGCAGCATACCACTCTTCCGGATTCAGAGAGGGAATGATGGAGGCCAGGAAGACCATGCGGAACCTCAATTTCTTGAGATATTTGTTGAGGAAACACAGATCCAGGATGGGACGCAGGCCCCCCTTGGCCTTCGTGATTATGAAATATCAGGAGTAGAAACCCTTCCCTCTTAAGTCTCGAGGAACTTCATCTACTGTTATGTATTGTAGCATGTTATGTGAGACCATGCAGTGCAGAAGGGAAACAGGCAGTCCAAAAACAAAAGGGGGGATGGATCCTGACTCAACTCTGGTATGCTGTCCTCAGACATACCCTCAAAAGGCCTGCCTGGACTCACCAGGGTATCTAATTGAGCCCGACTGGGAGGCTGAGGTGGAAGGTAGGGCCTGACGACACTTGTAGCCCTTCCCTTTCTTCTTATAGGAATCATGTCTGGAAGGCCCCGAGAATCTGGGAGGCAGTTGAGGCTGGAAATGTTTCCTGGAGGCCGGGGGTGTGTACAGGCCCAGGGAACAAAGTGTAGCCCTCGAATCTTTGAGACCATGCAGCTTGGAGTCCATCTGTTCAGAGAACAGAGTGGTGCCCTCGAAGGGGAGGTCCTGGACAAACTGCTGCACCTCATGCAAGAGGCCTGATAACTGGAGTCACATGTGCCTCATGGTAACCACGGCCATTCGCCATTGTTCTGGCCGCTGAGTTGGCCACATCCAGAGCTGCCTGTAGGGAGGCTCTGGCCACAGTCTTGCCCTCCTCCTGGATGGCGATGAACTCCTGCCTCGACTCCTGCAGGAGAGAGTTTCTGAACTTGGCCATTGAGTCCCACAAGTTAAAATCATACCCCAAGCAACAACTGCTGGTTAGAGATATGAAGCTGGAGGCTGCCCGTGGAATAAACCTTTCTCCTGAAAAGATTCAGTCTCTTGGCCTCCTTATTCTTTGAAGTGGCACTGGGCTTCCTCTGCCTGTCCCTCTCATTTGCAGCTAACACCATGAAGGATCCCGTGAGGGGATGCGAATACAAGTACTCGAACCTGGTGGCCAGTATATAGTACTTCTTTTCTACCCATTTTGAAGTAGAGGGCAGAGAGGAAGGGGTCTGCCATAGAGTCCTGCCCCTGACTGGTCCCACAACCCCCTCATTTACCAGAAGGGCCACTCTGGAGGGAGCCACTACAGCCAAGATATCTATCAGAGGGTGAATGGACTCCTTCAGCTCCTCTATCTCCAAGTTTGTGGTGACCCTCTTCAGGAGCTCCTGATGTGTCCTAAAATCATCTGGCGGGAGCAGGTTAAATAACCCTACTACCACCTCCAGTGGGGTCACTTCCGTGACCTCGGAGCCAGGGTCGGTGTCAGAGGACAAAGTAGTGGCTTGCCTACACAACTGAGTACGACCATTGGGAAGGGGGTACCAGGGGAAACCTCCACAGGTTCCAATACTACCACTGCACGGGCCAGTGTCCTGATGGCCAGGCGGCTGCCATGGGGCCAGTACTGAAGTCTGGTGCGTACGACAGGTACCGGTACTACTTCTGGTGGGGCGAAGAACTCCATCTCAGACTCCGACGAGGACTCTCTTCCTGGAGACCATGGGGGGGGGGCCATGCCCAGTTCTGCCTCCAGGGGGTGCCGGGGAAGCAGTGACCAATGCCAGGTCGGGGACTGTTGTGGGGGTGGGGGCATGCAGAGCTTCCCCCTGGTAGGTGCCGCTACCTTTGGTGCCGAGAAGGAGCTCTCCACTCCTTGCACCCTTCTGTCCCTGATAGCCCTGACAGGTATGGGACCTTGGGGGGTGGGCGGATCAGGAGGGACAACAAGTCTTTTGCAGCCTGGAAGGCCTCTGGAGTTGAGGGGACCTGCCGGCACACGGTACCACGACCATTCCCAGGAGTGGGAGTTGGGTCCCGAACTGGGCTCGACACAGCTCTGGGGAGGACAAGTGGCCTGGTACAGGTCTCACTACGTCCACTGCTCCCCTCTCGTCTCTCTTTGGTGCCAGGGAGTGCCCTCTTTCGACACGTTGTTTCTTGTGCTTCCTCTTTGGCACTGGGGATGGAGAATGGTGCCAAAAAGAGCCCAGTGCTGGCGGTGCACTTTGCACACAGGCTGAAGTACTTGGCACCAATTTGGAGCGGGATGGCTCCAAGGCCGGTCTGAGGGCTGCCTCCGTCAGCAGAGCCTTCAGGTGAATGTCTCTGTCTTTCAAAGTCCTTGGTCTGAAGCCCCTTCAGATTCCACACTTCTCCTTAACATGAGCTTCTCCAAGGCACTTCAGATAGGCCATATGTGGTTGCTCACCGGCATAGGCTTGGTGCAGGATGAGCATGGCTTGAAACCCAGAGACCAGGGCATACCCAGTCCCTGGGACAACATCCCTGTAAGACTGGAATAACTATCTGGACTACACTATATATACTAAGATGTGTAATTAAACTTACTAACTACAAAAATTATATACACTAGATCTGAGTCCAAATCACTGTTAGGAAAGCCTTGCAAAGCAAGAAGGCATTCCAGCCAATTAGCACAGTTCATAAGAAGGAACTGAGAGGGTATGGAGCTGGCGGCGCCCCTTATACTGGTGCATGTGCACAGGACTCCAGGGGGCGCGAGGGCCAGCCCTATGGATACCACTAAGGGGAAAATGGATGCAATCCCTAGCCCCATTGACTTCAATGTGGCCATGACTTCACCCAATCTCTCTTATCAGCTAGCAGGGGGAACATACCTCTCCTTCCCCAAAAAACAAGCTCTCTTATCCTATCCAACTGGTAAAGGAAATGTAATAACAATGCACTCTGGTGGAATACATTCTCTCTCAACGCACACCACAACAAACATTCAGCTCATTTTTAACAAGCTGTAAATACTGGGACATAATAAGAATTCTGTCCTTGGCATCACAATCAGGCCATGCATGTTTGAGGAGTCAATTTGCTCAACCATTAAGAGCCACATCCTACTCTCAGATGTGGAATCACAGTTGAAAACTAAAGGCCTTGGCTATACTTGCAGCTGTACAGCGCTGTGAGTTAAACCTGTCTTCGTACAGCTGAGTAGGGAAAGCGCTGAAGTCTGTCCACACTGACAGCTGCCAGCGCACTGTCGGGGCCACATTTGCGGCATTTGCAGCGGCATTGGGAGCGGTGCATTATGGGCAGCTATCCCAGCGTTCAAGTGGCTGCAACGTGCTTTTCAAAAGGGGGGGGTGGAGCGTGGGGGAGAGAGAGTGGATTTTTGGAGCGTGGACACTGTGTCAGCACCCTGCCTTGCAAGTTCCGACCCCTCTCCCTCCTCCACCCCTCTCTCACTCACTGAAAACAAACAGAGGTGTTTGTTTTTTTCCCTTACAGACCAGATAAGCAGCCACTTGCGGAAACGGACCCCATAAGCAGCCACTCGCCGAAACAGACCCCAGCTCCCCCCCTCGCCGCCTCTCTCTTCAAGCAAACATTAGCTGTGGGCGTTCCAAAGGGAGCCCCCCTGCCTGCCTCTACTCATTCACAGCAAACAGTAGCTGTGTTTGGTTTTTTTGATAAGCAGCTCCGAGAGCCCAGAGTTCACAACCAAACAAAGAGAGGCATCACAACAAAACAAGGAGAGGAAGCTTCACTTAAAAGGATTATGGGGAGTTTCCGGAGGTCAATCACTGCGTAATAAGCTTACTCCCCATTTACACTGGAGCACCAGCATCTCAGCCACTCCGCAGCAGCTGTTATTCCTCTAGAGGAGGTGGAATACCTGCAGCGCTGTAGCCACGGAGATACAGCGCTGCAAATGCCTTGCCAGTGTGGACGGGGAGTGAGTTACAGCGCTGGGGGTGACTTTATTGCGCTGTAGCCAAGGCCTAAGAGCAGCCTTCTGTTTTTGAGACAATAGCAGCTGTTAGCACAAAAGAGACGGCCTCCCAACCACAGTGGGAGGGTAAAAGAACCCTGCTCTTTCTGAATCCCATTAATATTGTGGCAAAAGGGATTGTTAGAAGTTATGCAGGATATCCAGACTCTGCCTACCCTCTCCTGATTAAGAGGACATTGCTGTACTATATAATGGGAGAGAAGAATAAAAAGAAATAGTTAATGGAGGTTAGGTGTCCTCCCACATAAAGGTGGGGAAAAGTATGTTGGCTATTTTAATAGATATATAATGCTAAAAAAACCCTTAATTTTTGAGATTTATAAGTAACAAATTAAAATAGAGATTACTACTAAATTTCTTCACTTCACCCAAACAATTTGAAACAGTGGCTTCTGTTGCTCGAACTGCATTAAACCTCCCCTGTAATAGCACACAAGTGCCAAAACACCTTTTGTTGGCTAAATTCAGTACAGAAACCCTGTAGAGCAGGGGTCGGCAACCTTTCAGAAGTGGTGTGCTGAATCTTCATTTATTCCCTCTAATTTACGGTTTCGCGTGCCAGTAATACATTTTAACCTTTTTAGAAGATCTCTTTTTATAAGTCTATAATATATAACTAAACTATTGTTCTATGTAAAGTAAATAAGGTTTTTAAAACGTTTAAGAAGCTTCATTTAAAATTAAATTAAAATGAAGAGCCCCCCAGACCGGTGGCCAAGACCCGGGCAGTGTGAGTGCCACTGAAAATCAGCTTGTGTGCTGCCTTTGGCACGCGGGCCATAGGTTGCCTACCCCTGCTGTAGAGTTATCTATCCTAAGAATCAGGTACTCCAACTTGTAAAGATTAGTACCCAGACAGTTTTTTATTCACAGTATCTTGGATACTATTTTAACAATACTGGGTAAAAACTTTTCACAGAAGTGTGATTTTAAGTTGATTATGTTCCTTTTCAGTTTCTAGCTCAAACGACTAAGGCAACCATTTTAATGTTATCAGAATGTAAAACAAAGGTGTGCTGCCTTTTTAAATCTGCAGAAAAATAGTTCTAGTACCTCTGTGGCCGTTGCTAACTTTCCCAGCCTGGAGCACACTAACAATGGTGAGAGTTGCCTCAGTGTTTACTGCTATTGACCCTAAGGGACAGCAGTGAAATTCACAAGAACTGTATCACTTTTACTCTACTGGCACTTGACAAACTGACCAGAAGTAGAGGTAAATAATAGAGCTATTTACTGGTCAGGAAGACCCCAAACTTAATCTGGGGGACAAGGTATGTGAGTTGAAGAGATCCTGCCCACCACAGACAGCAGCCAGGAGGATGGTAAAGTGGTAGAATAGTGGAGACTTCCTTTCCCCACACCCACCCTTGGGGCACCTTGAAGGCTCTGGTATGGTGGTGAAAGGAAGCAAAGAATGCTCCTTTGCAGCAGCCAGAGAATTGTGGACTTCTTGTTTATGGGAAGGCGTTACATTTGTCAAACATCTACTAGCCAGAGCAAGGTAAGAAAAATAAAAATACAGACCTAACCAGATGCAGGAACATCACCTTTGTAGGACTCCCACCATTCTCTGATGCCCATCTTTCCTTAGCCTTTATAACCTGATTGCCCTCAAGGATGCATAGTGTCTATTGTATTTATGATCTTTTCTATGTGGATAACAGTTAGCTGGGAAGTGGACTGAAAATAAATTAATTTCACATTGCCACTGGACATTTATCAAGTGGTAACAACTTCTTGGGACTATTTTTCAGAATATTTTGCCAAAGAAGGTCATGAGATTATCATCACTAGAGTCACTTGAGGCCAGACTAGACATGGAATTGTTGATTGCTGTAGGAATCCATGATTACTCTTCTGTATAGAGATCTTTTCCACCTCTAGCATATAAGAAACCTAAAGACACGCCATATAGGGTTTACATATACATTTCAGTCTGAAAAAAAAAAAAAAAAAAAACAGTAAGAGAATTCCATTTCTATTCATCTAAGCAAGCAATTACTTTGGACTCACCCGTGGCTCGTAATGACTGAGAGTGGCACTTTGTTTGACCATGTCCTCGCTGTCAGAATACAAATTCTCTTTTCCCAAGTTTGTTGCATTGCCAAATAAGCAGAAATTCAGAATCTTAAGCACAGGTGTACCCTATTTAAAGATAATTAAACATGAAAAGCAAAGGTTAGCAATTTTAACCGGAAACATCAGCATTTTAAGAAAAATAGTATGTATTATTCAGAAGGCCAAAAACTGAAACAACATTAAAAATGATTAACTTGTTATTAGTTGAGTAAATAAGGTTCAGGCAAAATGACAGTACTATATTCCAATCCAAGCCTTGAAAAATCCACTAGTCCAGCACAAATTGGAAAATTTCCCTGACAATTACCATAACTTCCTGCAGAATTTACAATTTCATTAAAAAGAAAAGGATACCTTCCAAATGCAAACAGAAGTTAGTAAGGCAGCACCACACTGGTTTAAGTTTTCAGGCAGACATTCCCAGTGTCTCCCTGGCTTCTCAGAGCTTCTGCAAGATGCAGAAGAGTGAAAATTGACTAGGTTTGTCAGTTTTCATCGACATGATGTCAGTGATTTCAGTGTCATTCACCAACAAACAGCAAGTGGGTAAACTGAAGTCTAATTTCAAAAGGATGAACTCAGTGATATTAGACTTCCAAGTGCTGTAATTAAATAAAGACAGCAGACTACTGAAGAATAACTTGGGCAATATTTAAAAGCTTCACATTAGTCAGATTTTTTTTTTACAAAACATCAACATTTGTAGGACCTAAAGGGCCACAAAAATAGTTCAGCATTAACAATATCCCAAGAAAAAAATGAAATCTATATCATATGCTAGTCATAGAATCATAGAATCTCAGGGATGGAAGGGACCTCAGGAGGTCATCTAGTCCAATCCCCTGCTCAAAGCAGGACCAATCCCCAACTAAATCATCCCAGCCAGGGCTTTGCCAAGCCTGACATTAAAAACCTCTAAGGAAGGAGATTCCACCACCTCCCTAGGTAACCCATTCCAGTGCTTCACCATCCTCCTAGTGAAACAGTTTTTCCTAATATCCAACCTAAACCTCCCCCACTGCAACTTGAGACCATTACTCCTTGTTCTGTCATCGGGTACCACTGAGAACAGTCTAGATCCATCCTCTTTCGAACCTCCTTTCAGGTAGTTGAAAGCAGCTATCAAATCCCCCCTCATTCTTCTCTTCTGCAGACTAAACAATCCCAGTTCCCTCAGCCTCTCCTCAGAAGTCAGCTTTGAACCATTTCACAGCCAGTTTTGAACTTTCAGATGAAGATTCCCAACAAACAAGATTTCCCAGCATAACAGTTAGGCTCTTGGAGAATGGGTGGAAAAAATTAGCGTGGGCCATATGTACATTTATAAAAGATAGAGTGTAAACTCTGCAATTATCAGCAATGAGTTTCAGTACAATTCATAGCTCAATTTATTATAGAAGTAGGACTTCTCAGTGAAGACTAAACAGGCTCAACCACAGAAGGTGACTATTAATTTGCCTCTATGCAGCCCTCTAATTTAAGTTTGCATGCTTGCCATTTCTCCAGCTTCATCCGTCTCTTGGGTTTGATACAGTAGAACAATGTCCACTAAAAATCCCTTGGAAAAGTGAAACTCTTAGGATTTATCTTCACTGACAGATTTTTGTTTAAAGCAGGATAACAAATGTTATCGCACTGTAAAATCCTAAGTGAAGACAAGTCATTTGTAGTGTTTATGCCAATGTCAGCACTATAACTTGGATGGTGGTTGACCTTGCCTACTGTCTCTCAAGCTAAAACTAAGGTCTTGTCTACACTTGAAAGTTAATTTGGATTAAGGTAGGGTGTGAATTTACAGTGCAACAGCTGTTCAACTAAACAGAATGAGTGTCTACACATGGAGTTATTCAGATCAGTTAATCAGGAACAGATGAGTTTTCACAAGAGCCATTAAAAGTTTGTTAGCCTATTCTAAAGGCTGATTCATTCAAGCTTTCAAAACTAGATTAAGGCCATATCTACACTATAGATCTTACAGCGGCACCGCTGTACTTATACAACTGCACCGCTGTAATATTTTCCGTATAGCCACTCTATGTCAAAGGGAGACAGCTCTCCCATTGACATAATTAAACCACCCCTAATGGGAGAGAGCATCTCCCGCCAACATAGCGCTGTCCACATTGGTGCTTCTATCAGTGTAATTTTTCCAATTATACAGACAAAAGGGCTAGTGTAGACACAGGAAAAGACAAAAAAGTGAAAGGTTTCAAAAGACGTTTCTTCTCTCCACACTTTTCTTACATACAGATCATTAAGAGGATAATAGTTATTTTATAATCATTTTCTTTTGACTAATTTTATTCCATTTCAATTCCTCTGTTGATTGGTATTTTCGATATACCCAAAACAAATAATTTACTGAAGCATTCTCTCCATTAAACTGCCTCCCACAGTTCCCAGTGTGGGCAGACAAGTTGCCCCACAACACCCTGTAAATGGGAACACAGAGCCATGTAGCAAGTTGTGGTGCTAGCAGTCTTGAGATATGCTCCCAGATAGATGTATTGTCTGTCATGGCCAGATACAGCACAAGTGTGGACACAAGGAGTGACAGCATAATATGTGTGTGGGTGCACTCTCATGGGTTAGGTTACCACTAGTTAATTAACCTGTGATATCGTCACTGCATGCCTACCACAGGGTAAGCAAAGACCTTACTGATCTGTTAAATAACATGTATAGGATCAATATGGCTCAGCTATTAGCACATTCATCTGTGTGTAGAAATAGACTCACTGAAAAAGACCCAACAGTTCATCTAATATATCACTACATCTATCACATTGTATTATACTGGACATTTCACAGGAATACAAAAGAAACAATAATGCATCTGACCAGGTATGCAATTATAAAGTGGGGAGGGGTAAGCCTTCTATGGCAAGCAGTTTATGTCCTAGAACAGGAGGCAACTGGGGAGCATTTCAAATCACTGGGGAACTCCATGACGCCACATATGTAGGTAGGTGTCCAAGTAAAAGTTAAAGTCTATAGCAGCTTTTTGAAAAGATTATGGAACCACCTTTGTGTCCTAGCCAACATTCCCTCTCTCAATAGAATAGATTTTCAATGACCACAGCTTTCTCTGAGCTGTTGCTGAGCACTTAATGGCTAATATGCATGCACACTCATTGCACTAGCAGTAAATAATTCACTGTTTGAAATGCATGTTGGGATACCTTAAGTATAGAAGGTGCTTCCATTATAGCTTTGACAGAAGCAAATGCTTTAGTTACAGGAAAAATGACAGCTTGCATTTTGTTTGACTAATTTTTAAAAATTCATGTTTCTTACAAAGCACCTTTAATAATATCCCCTGAATTATTTTAAATTTATTTTAAAAAAATTTTAATTAAGTGTTTATCTTCTTCCTCTGCTATTGTTTAGAAGGATTTCTCCCATCCCCATCCCCACTTCTGCTAGTGGTTCTGGTTCTTCAGTAGCAGCAACATTGAAGCAAAGTCTCTTAACTTAAAAAAAATTCTTGGATTTATAGTCATGCTGGGAGAGAAAAACCTCCTTCTTTTGCCCTCTGCCCAATTGCATCTGCTCTCCAGTCACATGGAGAGGATAGGGGCCTCCTTCTCCCCTACAGCTAAGTGCTTCTTCTGGTGGGGGAGCATATGCCTCAGGTAGTACTAGGTGATCTCCAGACAGGGTTTGAGAGTGATGGATGCCCCACCAACACTTGTTCATCCCCATCTGACCCCTGTATAGAAAAAATATTCACTAACTCCAAGACTCCAATTGCTTCCTCAGTCAGTAAATGGGTCTAGGGAGGGAAGTCATCAGTACCCCACCCCAGGTTTTAAGTCACTCCCAAGTTCTATGCAGGGATCCAGGCAAGTACTCTCTATCCCCTACCTAAGGCATTACCCGTAACTATAATAGATATAAATTTTTTCAGACAGAAGAATGATTTTCAAGTTGACAGTATCCTTTTAAGGTTGCTAAATGATTTTCATTATACCAGTTTCCCCTACCTAAGGCACAAAAAGACTCTCTTTGGGATGAAAACAATCTACGCTTTGGCTCAGTCAAAAGGTGAATGTTTTTGTGGAAATTCATTGGGCTATTGTTGAGTTACCTGAGATATGTTATGTGTGGGGAAGGCAGGGAAAAACCAAATTTCCCATTATCTTCTTGCATGCTTTAAAAAAAACCACCAAAATTCTGAAACCTCAAATTTAGCCAGTAAATAATCCTCACTGATGAATGGGAATTTGTCTAACAATGTAATTTTCAAATAGTCACTATATTAAGATTTGAAGGAGTTCTAGCATGCATATAGATATATGCTTTACTATGCCTTTCTAGTCAGATGCAGTGTGCATGTGGGTGCCACTACAGAGAAGTGTAAAAATTTCACTAGTTCTGGGGCTCTGCACATCAGAATATATCTAGTCCTCCAGAGAATAGGCAATTTGAAATAAACACTTTGAGGTGACATGAGAAAGGTTGCCAGTCCTCTTACCATGCTATCTGAAGTCCAGGAGTGAAGGCCAAATTCTACAATTCAGGTAATGTGGAAAAGGCACTGAAAAGTCTGAGGAATTCTCTTCCTTCTCAAACCACTTACTTTGAACCTCCTTCACTCTGGAGGCCCATTCTGGGTTGCAAAGCCATAGAGCATAAAAAATTGGAAAAAATGACTGGGGAACAGAGGTCTCCAATCCACACCCTGGCTAACAACACACCAGTACTTCTGAAGTATGCACTACTATAGTACTTTTCCTAATAAAGATTAAAAAATAAAAAAAATAAATACAGAAACATTAATGTTGCAGATTCAAAACTCAGACAACAAGAAATGCAAATGTTAAAGCTCTCTTGGCAACATTAATGTATGTGCAATGTGAGCAAATAAATGTGGTCATCAGAACCTTAATTTTGTTATTGCCATCTGTCAAATTCACAGCCTTAGTACTTAAAATACAGTAAAATTAAACTAAATTAAAATGAAAATAGATTACAGATAAGGGCCTTGTTTCTACACCAATTTTTTCCAATCTTTTGGAATCGGACATGCTCCCAAATACCTTCAAGAAAAAGAAACAATCTACAAATTAAACCTGTCACCTGATGCCACAAAACTTCTCTATACAGAAGTACCATTTATATAAATAGCTGTTCCGGGTGCAAAGAGTTTGGAGGATCTTGCCCCTGCTTTCAAGTTTTGGAAGCCAGTCTTTGTATAATGAATTATAAATTATTTCATAATAGTACTAAAGGGACCCAAAGTGCAGAACAGTCTTGCTGACAAAGATTATTTTACTACAGTTCAGGACTTTATAGCTCTGCTCTCTGATTATTAAAACATAACAAGTATTCCTTACTTTCAAAAACTCTTCATGAAGCATTCATATAAAGTTGTCACGTATTAGAATAGTCTGCAAAATTCAGTTTAAAAGAATCTTTTCCAAAAGGCTCTGACTCAAATTATGGTAGGTGTCTATTCAAGAATATTTCATTTAAGGGAGGGATAGGGTAATAGACAACTTTTATTGGCCCTATCAACAGGGAAACTATACAATTCCTAACATTCCTAAGTGGCCAAACCACTAATAAAGCATTTAATAACAGTCATTCATTGCAGAATCTATTGAGAGGTAATGAAGCTTGATATCAGCTAACTACACTTCCCTTCACCTTTTAATTCATACCTCTCTCACAATCCATTGTCTTCTGGTAGAGTAGGGAAACAGGAGGGACTATTAAACGCAAGTTTGGTAAAAAACACAACTCTGACCCACTAAAATGTCAACAAAACCAAGTCAGTTTAAGTGGGTTTCAATATTTTTATAAATCACATGTTACAGATCATAAGATAACCCTTTCAAAAATATTTCTTAAAAGGGACACAGTACACAACCAACAAACCTGCCATTTAAAAAAATGAAGGTAAAAGTGAAGTTACCAAATATTGTTCCAAAAGTTTTATTTAAAATAAAAAATGATGATTTGGGCACTATTTAATACCTGTTAAAATTCCATTTTTTGTCCTTCAAAATATATTCTCACTTTTAAATAGGCTAACAGATACTTATAAAAATATTCCTAACACATTAAGAAATTGACTGTGATTGAATATCTCAAAAGGAGCTAACTGCAACAAGCCAATGTTTGTTATCAAGTAAGAGAACTCTCCCCTCACCTGTGCCAAGATTTAAATGTACTCGGTAGCTCATTATTACATTCATATAAGGATTTATTTCTTATTTATATTAGCCTACTGTAATTAGATTCAGAAACTGCTTCCCTCTGTCAGCAATTTTTTAAATTCC
The DNA here is from genome assembly GCF_013100865.1 of Trachemys scripta elegans. NCBI lineage: Eukaryota > Metazoa > Chordata > Testudines > Emydidae > Trachemys > Trachemys scripta. The sequence goes on along the minus strand of NC_048299.1, from coordinate 6,450,226 downwards.
TACAGCAGGGAAACCCAGATGAAGGTCTCAAAAAATCGCAGATTGAGGTAAACATTGTGTTATGATATTTAACAATACAAGCCATAAAATACAGAAATGAGAAGAAAAATTATCTAGCTGGAAAGTTACTAAACTGTTCAGAGTTAGTTTGATTAGAGTGAAGGGGTGATAGATGGTGATCCCTAGCTGTCCTCCCTACTAATAAATTTGTCTTTTTCCCTAATAGAAGGCTCCTTTGAATGACCAATAAAATACAACTGCAGTTTGGAGTCTTGGGCTTCTGTGATAAGTGTTTATAATAGCAATTTCAGTGGTGATTTGTAAACGTTGGTCACAGCCAGGCAACTAGGTAATCACAGCTTCTTCTAAGCATGCCACCAATCTAGCTGCTTTAGAAAATATTATTCTGCAAGCAAAAATTGCTTTGTTAAACTATATTTTCCACTCACTACAACAGCCGTATTCATACAGTCTCCAAACATCCCCCTGATCTAGACAATGCACATACTGAATTTCAGGTGTGAGAATCAACTTCCACCAAAATAAACCTGCACAAACGTTACCACCAGCCGTTCCCTGAGTGCGTTCCTCCCACCGACACAAGCCACGGGAGAAGCAAAAGCAGCAGAGGTTTTAAAACATACCAACCATACGCACTACAGCACCAGCTGATCCCTGTGCCATGAAGTCTAGTGGCGTAGTCTTGTACCTTGCTGAACTTGGGCTGCTGAACCTCGTCCACCTCCCCTAAACACCGCTGCCATGGGACACACGCACATTACACACCACAGTACTCCTTGCATACAGAAACTGTTGCCAGGCTATGGCCAGCGTCTCTTCTCCACCCACTGAAGCAGCACAATACACAAACAGGGGAGCGAGGCAGGCAGGGGCTTGGTCTGTGCGCAGCGAAAAGGCCCCTAGTATGAATTCAGAAGATAAACTAGCAGCATTAGCACTAAGCACTCACTCTTCACGGCTTGCCCTAGACAGAGTCGCTGCTAATCTGCACCTACTGAGAGAAACACTGAACTGCCTGCCCTTTGATGTCACCCACCCCACAGCCCCTTCAAACACTTTCCCCCGTTTAAATGCATCTCCTGCAGCAACAGCAATCCCCTCGTCTGAACAAGGATTTCAGCTTGCCCAAGGCCCTGCTACAGGAGTAAAAGAAACACCGAGCTTACATTTTCGTTCCTCTTGCTATACAACCATTCTCAGCCCTGTCATGTGTGATGTCACTGTAATACCAGTATGTGGAAGTACTATGGGAATTGTAGTCTTCTCCCTATTGTGTAATAGCTACAAAGTACAGGGCTCAAGGTAATGTACTGCAAATGTGAGAGCCCTAGAAACAGCCTCCTTACTATAGAGGATTATCCGAGCTGCCTGGGGGAAAAAAACTAAAATCTAAACCGATACGGACCGGTGGAAAAGGGAGAAGTGCTGCAAAACTTAATTCTTCCTCCATTCCCCACTTGGGATGAAGCAATTTTATGATGATCACATGCTTTCAACAGTGATTTAAATTGTCCTCAGAACTAGGTTGACCAGATAGCAAGTGTGAAAAATTGGGACGGGGAGTGGGGGGTGATAGGTGCCTATATAAAGCAAAGCCCCAAATATCAGGACTGTCCCTATAAAAGCAGGACATCTGTCACCCTAGTCAGAACACATCACTCATTGGGAAAGTATTACTAGCTGAGGGATTTAATTAGGATTTCATTATTTTAACTTTAATGGAGTACAAGAGTTCTGATCATAAAAGTCCCATATATTACTGGGTTGTGGGGAGTAATTCTCCATGAAGAAGCAATTCACTGACCAAAGTGTTATGTTTGTTATGGTGAGTGTGACAGACAAAGAAGAAAAAAGACTATTTCCTCCACAAAGAAGTTAGTCCAGTAAAAGATATTGCCTCACCCACGTCGCTCTGTTTCTGACACGGAGAGTCATGGTTTGTGTCACCCTAGCCAGCCCACTATTGAGTAAGACTTGAACAGGTGCCTGGCATTAAATGAGGACATTGATTTAATAGGCAGTGCAGAAACTTAGTGGAATGAGAAAAATCAGTGGGATACGGTAATACCAGAGGACAAAATATATAGGAATGACTGGGTGGGACAGTGGCACTATGTTAAAAAAGTATAGAGTCAAATAATGTAAAAATGTTAAATGATTCAAACTGTACCATAGAATCTCTATGGATAGAAATTCCATGCTTGAATAATAAGAGCATAGCAGTAGGAATATACTATTGACCAGGATGGTGACAGTGACTGAAATGCTAAGGGAGGTTAGAGAGGCTATAAAAACACAATGAGAACACAATGGGTGATTTCAACCAGGGCCGGCTCCAGGCACCAGCCCACCAAGCATGTGGTTGGGGCGGCGCCTGGAGGGGGGCGGCGCGGTGGGGCACTCCGGCCCGAGAGCGGGGCCGTGACTGGGCTCGCCGCCCTCCCTGCGGTGCTCCGGGCGCCGGGGAGAGAGGAGCCACAATGGGCTCGCCGCCCTCCCCCCGGCCGGTCAGGGAGAGCGGAGAGCCGTGGCGGGCTCGCCGCCCTCCCCCCAGCGCTCTGGCCGCCGTGGGCTCTCCGCCCTGCTCCCGGCGCTCTGGCTGCCAGGGAGAGCAGAGAGCCCCAGCCAGGCTCTCCGCCCTCCCCCCGGCGCTCTGGCCGCTGGGGAGAACGGAGAGCCCCGGCCGGGCTCTCCGCCCTGCTCCTGGTGCTCTGGTCGCCGGGGAGAGCCCCAGCTGGGCTCTCCGCCCTGCTCCCGGCATTCTGGCCGCCGCAGAGAGCCCCAGCCGGGCTCTCCGCCCTCCCCCCGGCGCCCTGGCTGCCGCGGAGAGCGGAGAGCCCCAGCCAGGCTCTCCGCCCTGCTCCCGGCACTCTGGCCGCCGGGGGCTCTCTGCCCTCCCCCCGGCGCTCTGGCCACTGGGGAGAACGGAGAGCCCCAGCCGGGCTCTCCGCCCTGCTCCTGGTGCTCTGGCCGCCGGGGAGAGCAGAGCCGCGGTGGGCTCGCAGCCCTCCCCCCGGTGCTTCGGCCCGGTCGGGGATTGCGGGCCCGCGGCCGGGCTCGGCACCCTCCCCTGCCATGCGGGGGGTGGGGCGGCAGGTGGCTTTTTTGCCTAGGACGGCAAAAAAGCCAGAGCCGGCCCTGATTTCAACTGTTCTCATACCGATGAGGTAAATGTCACCTCAGGCGTGATGCAGCGATAAAACTTCTAGACACTATGAGTGACTGCTTCTTGGAGCTCCTAGTCATTGAACCCACAAGGGGAGAGGCAATTCTTGATTTTGGCCTCAGTTGAGCACAGGATCTGGTCCAAGAGGTTAACTATAGCTGAACCACGCATTAATAGCAACCATAATGTAATTAAAAGTAGCAGCCTTGTAAGGGAGAAAACACTAAAAGACACCCTGTATCACAGTAACATTTAACTTTAGAAAGGGGAACTACAAAAGAATGAGGATGCTAGTTAGATTGAAATTAAAAAGAGTGGTCAGAAGAGTAAAATGCCTGCAAGCAGCATGGCGAATACTTTAAAAAACCATAACAGAGGCCCAGATTAAATGTATACCCCAAATAAAAAAAAAAAAAAAAAGACAGTATGAGCACCAAAAAAATGCCACCAGGGCTAAACAGCGGAATAATGTAGGCCATTAGAAGCAAAAAGGCATCCTTTAAAATTTGGAAGTCAAATCCTAATGAGGAAAATAGGAAGGAAGGATCACTCATTCTGGCAAGTAAAACGTAAAAGTATAATAAGGCAGGCCATGAAAACATTGGAGAAGCAACTTGCTAAAGACGTAAAAAACTAACAGTAATTTTTTTTTCAAGTACAGAAGCACGAAGCCTGACAAACAAGCAATGGGGCCACTAGACGACAAAGGTGTTAAAGGAGTACTTGAGAAGACAAGACCATCGTACAGAAACTAAATTAATTATTTGCATTGGTCATCACTGAAGAGGATGTGACGGAGATACCTTCATCAGTTTTGGGTGACAAATCAGCCATTCCAAATACTATCCCAAATTGTTGGCCTCAATAGAAGAGGTTTTCCAAAAAATTGATAAACTTAACAGTAATAGCAAAAAAAACGAGGAGTCCTGGTGGCACCTTAGAGACGAACAAATTTATTTGGGCATAAGCTTTCATGGGCTAGAACCCACTTCATCAGATGTCTGAAGTTAAAGATACAGGAGCAAGTATAAATACATGACCCAACCACTCCCAGTCTTTATTCAGGCCTAATCTGATGATATCTAGTTTGCAAATTAATTCCAGTTCTGCAGCTTCACGTTGGAGTCTGGTTTTTGAAGTTTTTTTGTTGAAGAATTGCCACCTTGAGGTCTGTTATTGAGTGACCAGAGAGACTGAAGTGATCTCTTATTGGTTTTTGAATATTATGTTTCCTACGGTGCCACAAGGATTCCTCATTTTTTTTGCTGATACAGACTAACACAGCTACCACTGAAACCTGTTAACAGTAATAAGTCACCAACACCAGATGGCATTCACCCAAGAATTCTGGAGGAACTCAAATATGAAACTGCAGAACTACTAACTATTGTATGTAATCTATCACTAAAATCAGTCTCTGTACCAGATGACTGGGAGGTTAGCTAATATAATACCAATTTTTAAAAATAACTTGAGAGGAGATCCTGACAATTACAGTCCAGTGAGCCTAACTTCAGTACTGAGCAAACTGGTAGAAACTATAGTAAAGAACAGAATTTTCAGATACCTAAATAAACATGATTTATTGGGGAAAAGTCAACACAGCTTTTGTAAAGGGAAGTTATGCTTCACCAATCTACTAGAATTCTTTGAGGGAGTCAACAAGCATGGGGATACGGGTGATCCAGTCATAGAATACCAGGGTTGGAAGGGACCTCAGGAGGTCATCTAGTCCAACCCCCTGCTAAAGCAGGACCAACCCCCAGACAGATTTTTGTCACAGATCCCTAAATGACCTAAGAACGGCCATACTGGGTCAAATCAAAGGTCTGTCTAGTCCAGTATCTTGTCTTCCAACAGTGGCCAATGCCAGGTGTTTCAGAGGAAATGAACAGAACAGATCATTATCAAGTGATCCATCCCTTGATTAGCCAAGATGGTCAAGGACGCAACCCCATGCTCAGGGTGACCCTATACCTCTGACTACCAGAAGCCAAGAGTGGAAGACAGGAGTAGATCACTCCATAATTACCCTGTTCTGCACATTGCCCTTGAAACTCTGGTATGGGCCAATGTCGAAGACAGGATACTGGGCACGATGGACCATGGTCTGACCCAGTATGGCAGTTCTTAAGTTAGAAGCTGAAGGGGTTGGTTGACTTTTCACAATTGCACACCATACCAAACACTCCACTATATATGGCAACTTGATGCTGAATTAGCATGTTATTTTCTATGTATGGTTTGCAGTCCAGGAGGCAATAGATAATTTCTGTTCTTAATAACAAACTTTGGCAACATCTACACTAACAAGTGTGATGCCATTTTTCAGCAATAGTGCATCTGCACCAATATAAGCACTAGTGTAGATCACACTTGAGTGTTTCCAGCTTTGTGCCCTGAACCCATGGTCTGACCAAGAATTCATAGATTGTCAGGCCAAAAAGAACCATTGTGATCACTAGTCTTACCGCCTGTATAATACAGGCCTTATGACTTCCCTGAATTAATTCCTGTTTGAACTAGAGCTTACATTTTAGGAAAAAAAACATCCAATTGTGATTTAAATATTGCTACTGATGGAGAATCCACCACAGCCCTTGGTAAGTTGTTCCAGTGGCTTATTAGCCTTACTATGAAAAAAACTGCACCTTATTCATTATTTACTGTGTATTACTGTAGCTCTTAGGAGCCCTAATTCCAGTCTAAATTTGTCCAGGTTCAACTCCAGCCTTTGGCTCTTGTTATACTTTTGTCTACTAGATTGTCCATGATCAAATTTCTGTTCCCCATGTAGGCACTTATAGACTGTGATTTAAGTCACTCCTTAATCTTCTCTTTGCTCAACTAAACAGACTGAGTTCCTGGAGTCTATCATTATACAGCATTTTTTCCAATCTTTTAATTATTTTGGTGGCTCTTCTCTGAACCCTCTCCAATTTATCAACATCTTTTTTGAGTTGACACCTGCACGTGGCAGGCAGACAAGTGCCAAATATTGAGGTAATATAACCTCACTACTCCTTGTCATGATTCCCATTTACACATTCAAGGATCACATTAGCCTTTTGACCATGGTATTACAGTAGGCACTCACATTCCACTCAGTGGTTTGAGCATTGGCCTGCTAAACCCAGAGTTGTGAGTTCAATCCTTGAGGGGGCCATTTAGGGATCTGGGGCCAAAATCTGTCTGGGAGTTGGACTAGATGACCTCCTGAGGTCCCTTCCAACCCTGATATTCTATGATTATCCATCATGACCCCAAACTCTTTTTCAGAGTCTCCGTCCCCCGTTCTCTAATTAGGGCCTACATTTTTTATTCCCAGATGTATACATTTACATTTGGATGTATTAAAACACATTTTATTAATTCAAGGCACAGTTCTGCAAATTCTTGAAGCCAGTCCATATAGCACTTATATAGATACTAAAAAAACAAGCATTAACATAACTGATGCAAACATGACTGCTGATGGCTACAAATAAAGTTTGACAGCAGAATTTCATACCTGTTTGACCCCTGGCAGGGAAGGGGGTGACAAAAGACCAAAACATTAATCTACTAAAAAAATCTATTCATTCAAATGTCATAATTTCCACTGCATCATAGGTTTGAAAATAGCACTTCACAGAAATATAAGAAAATACACAGTCCCTGTTCTGAAGGCTTACAACTTATGTAAAAACAAAATCAAAACTTGAAACTGACAGAGCCATCAAAATGAAGTTTGAGACACTGTAGTTGACACTAAAAATGTGATAAACTTTATAAATTATTATGAACGGGTGGGGAGTGTATTCCTGAGTCTGTTTTTTTAAGAGTGGATACTAGATTTATTAATGACACACAGACACTCCCCATCCCAAAACAGTATGCAAAGCCCCCTGTGGTCTGCACAAGTAAGTAAACATAGCTGTGAAAAAATCAGTCAAGATATGCCAGCTAGTTCTACTCCACTAAGACCATAGGGAAGAAAAAAAATGCATGCCTGATGCAAAAGATATCTTGAACAGCAGAGAACCACACTCCCACATTCTATATATAGTAGGTTTTATAGAATGCAAGCCTCCACTCATAATCCTTTCTAGCAAGTTAGTTGGCTCAAGACTTACAAATGCTTTAGCTGAACAGTAACGGCTGACCGAAATATTGAAATATCTACAAATATCTGAAAACGCTTGTCTAGCAGCTTTTGTACCAATTTAAATCAGGGGAAAAAAACGTATTCAGTTAAATCGATTAAACCACCTAAACAATGAGGAGTCCGGTGGCACCTTAAAGACAGATTTATTTGGGCATAAGCTTTCGTGGGTAAAAACCCACTTCTTCAGATGCATTTCTTCTCCATGCATCTGAAATGGCTTTTTACCCATGAAAGCTTATGCCCAAATAAATCTGTCTTTAAGGTGCCACCGGACTCCTCGTTGTTTTTGTGGATTCAGACTAACACGGCTCCCCTCTGATACTCAACCACCTACTATACATGCAGTTATACCAGTAGAAGAGTGATCATATTGTACTCAATCAGTACAGCTCCCTATTGTGGATTCAACTGAATCGGTACAAAAGCTATGTGTAGACAGGCTTTAAGTATTACCAGCGATCCTTAGATTTTCCTTGCTTTTTTCATCATTAGAGATAACAGAATGAGAACAGCCTTCCTTTTTCTATTGCAATATTTCAAAACTGAATGTGAAGGATAAAATGCATTCAATTTTTATTTCAGGTTCAGTAAAAGCTATTTTATTCCCCTCCGCATTCTCTTAACATCTGAAATTTCAGCACAAATGACTCCTGCCTCCTTCTACTGTAGTTCAAGCTTTTGTACTTGTTTACTTCACAACTCTCCTCTGACATCCCTCTGTTCAGAAATGTCACTATTTTCTGTAGCCCACCACCTCTCACATTCTTTCATTTCTCCCTATAATCTCTTAACAAATTTCTGGCAGGAATATGTATTATAGAGATGGGGAAAGGAAGATGCTTCTTCATTTTCACATATAAATATATATAATTTACCATATAAGAACAAGTAACAACCGTCATGTATACTGTTTTGCAATATCAATAAAAAGCACTAAGGTATCCTCTTGTCCTCAAAACTGCATAACATCCTTGAATTGTTAACATCAGTTCTTCATGAAATAGATTTTAATATTTATCCACACCCTAGTGATTTTAGAAATAATTCAGAGTCTAGGCTGTCCAACCACCACTAAGTCAATTTCTACAGTAGGGGCACTTCACCTGTATAGAAACAGTGATATACTATACCAGCAAAGTGCTCTTAACTTATACAGGCAACACTTCACTTTTACTGGCACAGCTTATTCCACCCTTTGCTTCCCTGAGCAAAACAAGCTATAGCAATAAAACTGCACTTTTTGGCCAGTATAATTGCATCTGCCAGCACAGCTATGTTAGGGCTTGGCTACACTTGCAAGTTAGAGCACACTAAAGCATCCCCGGCCCCCTAGCTCACTACCCGTCCACACTGGCAAGGAACGTAGAGCGCTCTGACTCCAGGGCTAGAGCACTCCTGGTATTTCACCTTGTCGAGAAGATTAACACTTGGTGCACATTGGCTGAAACGCCAGGGCATCAGTGTGAATGAGGTGTTGCATTACTGCGCTCTGATCAGCCTCCAGAAACGTCCCATAATCCCCTTAAGTCAAGTGGCCGCTCTTGTCATTGTTTTGGAATCACTGCAGGAAGGCATATATCCCCTTTGAAAGCTCCATTTCTGACAGCCGGCTGCTTATCTGCTCCGAGACAAAGCACCCATTACTGTGGAATGCAGTGTGTGAGAGAGAGAGAGGCGGGTGTGTGTCTGTTGCTGTCTGAACTTACAAGACGGCATGCTGATATGCTCTCAGCCCCCAAAACACATTCTCTCTTCCCCCATATACACACAACACACTCCCTGTCACACTCCACTCACCTCCCTCATTTGAAAAGCATGTTGCAGCCACTTGCATGCTGGGATAGCTACCACAATGCACTGCTCTATGTGGCCGTTGCAAGAGCTGCCAATGTGGCCACGCCAGTGCGCTTGCAGCGGTCAGCGTGGACAGATTGCAGCGCTTTCCCTACTGCGCTCTACGAAGGCTGGTTTAACTCAAAGCGCTCTGCATCTGCAAGTGTAGCCATGCCCTTAGTCAGGGAACCATACCCTATCCCAGATGAACAGAGCTAGGCCAGCAGAAGTCTATAAGATAAACATGATCTGAAGGACACTTTAAAACTTGTGGCAATAGATAACTTCCCTCAATTACACTTTCAATAAGATGGGAAGATACATCAACAGTCACCCTTGTACAGTGCTTAAAGTGGTCTGAAAAAAGCCTGGGAGGGGAGAGTGTCATACTCTGGGAGCAACAGCTTTAGGAAGTGATTAAAGTGACCCGGCTTGATTTTTAATTGCTCTTTCCAGGTCTGCAAACACCACCCCCAAGAAACCCTTTAAGCACTGTGGGGGGAAGGTTTGAACACGATCTAGCGGGCACGAGGGCAGCCGCAGCAGGGAGAGTGGAGGATAGGCAGAAAAGCGGGTTACCCGTTGCCGCCGCCAGTGCTGTTGGAGGGGTCAGGCCCGTGCGGCTGTAGCCTGCCCCATCAGCAGGTAGGTACCAGTGTGGGGGGCACTTAGAAAGCCCTGAGAGGACCCCCTAAGAGCAGGGCAGGGAGTGTGTGTGTGTGTGTGGGGGGGGGGTCACTGCCCCACAGGCACAGGGAAGGGAGCAGCCCAGCCCCCCACTGCCAGAGACGTGGGGGGCCTGTCACACCTGCCCCAATATTTGAGGCGAGGGGGCACCCCCAACAGAGCAGCAAGGCGCATCCGCCCCCTGCCCTCGAGGGGGAAGGAGGACTAGGATTCACGCCTGCCCTAGTACGGAGGGGAGCACCACCCCCCCCCCCGGCAGAAGCGCCCCCCTAGACAAGCAGGGCACACCCCCCACCCCCAACCAAATGGGGGGGACGGACGGACGAAGCGACCTCCTAGCTCCGCCCACCGGGCACAGCCTCGGCGAGAGGCTCCGGTCCGGTCCGATCCCTACCCGGGGGAGGGAGCGAGTGGGGCTTGGCCTCACCTCCGGCCACGAGGCCCTCGCGCAGGGGGGAGCCAGCGGCTCGGCGCTAGTAGCCACCATCTTACACCCCCCCCCAGTCTCCACACCTTTGCCCGGGCGCGAGGTGGTGGCGCCCGCCGAGCCCACTTCCCCCACTGACAGGTGAGCGGCTGCCCCCCGCCCCGGGCGCGAGGCGAGGCGGGAGCCAGGCGCGTGGGCGGAGCAGCCAACGGTCCCCCTCCTCCCGTCTCTCCCCTCTCTCAGCGCGCGCGCTTTCCCACCCTCCGGTCGCCCAATCGCAGAGCGGGATGAAGGGCGCGCGGGAGGGGAAGGGCAACCGCCCTGACAACCAATGGGGAGGGGGGCGTGAGAGTGGGATAGGTCGCTGGGAGAAATTATTGTAGGGGGCGGGGCCTGAGACAAACAGGGTTAGGAGGCCGTGTGAGGGACCATCGACGAACCATTTCACGCTTAGACAAGGGGGGAGCCACATCAGAAGAGAGCGTGTGGGCACGGGGGGGGGGAATTACATGCAAATCACGTCAGGGGTGGGAAGGAAGAACGTTGGGGGGTTAGGGCAAACCATTTCAGCGTTAGACGGGAGAGTGGGAAAACGATTCCAGGGTTAAAAGGGTAACTTGGGGTAAGCCATTTCAGGGCTAAAAGGGGCGCAGTGTGAGGGGCCTGGGACGAACCATTTCAGAGTTAGAAAGGAGAACGGGAAGGGGGGAGATTGGGAGCAAACCATTTCAGCGTTAGACGGGAGAGTGGGAAAACGATTCCAGGGTTAAACGGGTAACTTGGGGCAAGCCATTTCAGGGTTAAAAGGGGCGCAGTGTGAGGGGCCTGGGACGAACCATTTCAGAGTTAGAAGAGAGAACAGGGGGGTTGAGGGCAAACCATTTCAGGGCTGGGAAGGAAAAGAGGGGGTTGGGGCAAACCATGTCAGGGTTAGAAGGGGCAGTGTGAGGGGCCTGGGAGGGAGCATGGGGGCGGGGAGCAAACCATTTCAGGAAGAGTGGGAGGGAAGTGAGGGTAAACCATTTCGGTCAGAAGGAGGGGGTGCGGCAGGGCGGGGGATGATGCATTTCAGGGTTAAAAAAGAGTTTGGGAGGGGGTTGGGGCAAACCATTTCAGGATTAGAAGAGAGCGTGGGGGAGTTGGAGCAAACCATTTCCGGGTTGGGAAGGGTAGGAGCAATATGCCCACACCAGGAGTTACTGTGGGACCCAAGAGCAGGACCTGGGCAATGCCCTTGCTTCCTCAGCCAGCTCCGTGCCCAACTCCTGGTATGAAATGAGAAGTTGGAGGCTCATTCTCAGCAGCCAAGTGTGTGCATGTGAAAGCCACTGTCAGTGGCTGCACTAACTGGCTGCAGTGGGGCCAGGTTCAGGGCAGCGGCCTGGACCTGCAGGCTGGGGTGATGCTGCACTCACCTGCTTACTGTAGAAAAATTACTTGGCTTTTTGTGTTTCTAAATCAAAAGCAGTCAAACCCTTGGAGGCATGTTCCACCCACATCCCACCCGCCAGACTTCCCCTTACATTCGGGGTCACTCAATGCAAAGATTGAAGGTGCAATACAGTTGAGGTCAAACTAACTGGCCAGTAGTTCACTTTTTTCCCTTTCTTAAATATGGGTACTGTATTTGCAATTCTCAAGTCATAGAGTAGAACCCCTGAGTTTAGAGATTCATTAAAAATCCTTGCTATTGGGCTTGCAATTTCATGTGCCAGTTCCTTTAATATTCTTGGAGGGAGATTATCAGGGTCCTGCAATTTGGTCTCACTAAACTATTTGAGTTTGGCTTCCACCTCCTTCTTTCATTAGCCACCTTGCCACTGCCCCCAAGACATCATTACCCTGTTAAAAACGGAGGCAAAATATTCACTTAGGTGTTGGACCATACCTAGATTATTTTAAATCTCCACACCATCCTCAGTGTTTAGCGGTCCCACTTCTTCTTTCCTAGTTTTCTTAATATGGCTAAAGACCCTTTTACTATTTAATTTCCTGTACAAGGTCCAACTCTGCTTGGCTTTTGAGAGTTCTCATCCCCCCTCTACACACACACACACACATTTTCTGACCTTTAAATGGTAGCTTTCGTTGCTGATCCATCCCTTCTTCCATTCCTTGTAAGCTTTCTACTTTTTCTTAATTAACTATTTGAGATGGTTGTTCATACAATTTCATCTGCAACCCTTCTCTACAATTTTTTCTCCTTTCTTGGGTTGCAAGTTTCTGCAACTTTGACTTAAAGCAATTCCAAGCTTCCTCCACATTAGTCCACTCCACTTCCCTAACTAATTTCCTTAATTTTCTAAAAGTTTACCCTTTTGAAATTCAGGACTCTAGTTACCAACTTATGTTTGTTTATCCTTCCATTTAAGTTAAACTGAATTAACTCATAATCACTAGGGTTACCATATTTTGTGCCTCCTAATGGAGGACACTCCGGGGGCCCCGGCCCCGCCCCCAGCCCCGCCCCCGCCCACACCCCAACTCCGCCCCCTCCCAAAGTCTCCGCCCCCTCCCCTGCTTGAAGCCTGAAGCAGGTAAGGGGGAGTGTGGGGGGGAGGAGGCGTGGCCCAGGCTGGCCCCCGGCGGCTCCAGCCTGGGTCGGCTCGGGCCCTGGCCGACCACCCCTGGCGCACCCCCCGGCTCCCAGCCCCGCGGGCCCGGCCCGGCTCCCCAACCCCGGCCTGGCTCCCAGCCCCGCGGGCCCGGCCCGGCTCCCCGACCCCGGCCCGGCTCCCAGCCCCGCGGGCCGGCTCCCCGATCCCAGCCCGGCTCCCAGCCCCGCGGGCCCGGCCCGGCTCCCCGACCCCGGC
>NC_048299.1:6386001-6437065 GCF_013100865.1 Trachemys scripta elegans | reverse complement strand
TCCCAGCCCCGCCGGCCGGCTCCCGGCTCCCCGACCCCGGCCCGGCTCCAGCCCCGCGGGCCCGGCTCGGCTCCCAGCCCCGCAGGCCCGGCTCGGCTCCCCGGCCCCCAGCCCCGCGCCCAGCCCGGCCCGGCACTGCGACCCTGGCCCCCGGCCCGGCACCATGCCCCCGGCCCCGCACAAAGAGGCCCCGGCCGAGCCTCCCGATTTTCCCGGACATGCCCGGCTTTTGGGGATTTCCCCCCGGACGGGGATTTGAGCCCCCAAAAGCCGGACATGTCCGGGAAAATCCGGACGTATGGTAACCCTAATAATCACTCTAACTAAGGTTGTCTTCTACAACCAGTTTTTCTATGAGGTCCTTGCTACTTACAAATATTAAATCTAAAATGGCATCACCTCTTGTTGGTTCGGTGATTGTTTTGTGAATAACTCTGTTGACTATCACATTGAGGAATATCTGGGCCCGACCATTATTAGTAGCACTAGTCCTCCAAACTATATCTGGGAAATTAAAGTCTCCCATAATCACTCAATTCCCAGTAGCATTTACTTCTTTAAAAATAGTAGAGATCTCTATCACATATCCAAATTGGATCCTGGGGGCGATCTGTAGGAGACCCAAAGCACTATCCCAGTAGAGCCTTTGTTATCTTTTTTCCCCATGGAGGTGCTAGATTTTAGCAGGCAAAACAATGTATTTTTCCCCTAGCATCATTCTCAGAAACGGATTAATTGTTTTGGCTGAAATTTCCCCAAAACATTTAGTCCATACCACTGGCCACAGAAACCTGGCATGGAAAATTTCAGCCCAGACAGTTAAAGTTTGCCAAAGTTATAAAAAACTGAGTCTTATAATGGAAAGTGTTGATCAATTTTAATAATAGGTGGTCCTATCAGCCCTGCCTTTAATAATGTGTTTTAGTGGCAGTGTGCTTGCAGTGATGTGTTTTTCTCTCTGTAGTGGTTGTTTTTCTTAATTTTTGCTGAGATTAGTCATTGAAAGACCTAGTGAGAAAACATCAAACATTTTAGTTCATGTGAAAAACAGTGGAAGGAAAAAGAAGTCCACTGGTTATTTTCCATTTTTTGACCAATTCAAGTTAAATTTAATTAAATTATATATCATGTCTCCATAAAATAATAGATGTATCTATTTCATTTGGATCAGTCTAGTAACTTATTTTAAGATTAATTAGATTTACTCTATTATTTACCACCTGGAAGGTATATTTCAATGCAACCTCATAACAAGCAAAGCCATTTTTTTCCTAACTTTGATGCCTAATTGGAAGTGCTTAAGTGCATGCATAAGCATCTAACTAAAGTGGTTTGATTTTCAGAAGTGCTGAACACACACAGCTCCCTTTGATACCAATGGGCATTGCTTAACACCTCTGACAATCCAGCCATTTTCAGTTAGTTGCCTATATTATGTGTTTAGGCGTCTAACTTTAGGCATCCACATTTGAAAATTGTGATCCGTGTTTATTAAAAATTATATATATATAATTATATATCCAGCCCTTGGTAATATAAAAGCCTTTCACATATTAAGAGGCAGTAAGAAATGTGTGAATGTAGCTGAAATAATAGATACAGCTCCCATGAAAAGAAGAGACAGTGTTTATTCATGCTGCATGTACAGTAGTACAGTATAAATATTCTGAGAAGAGCTTGCACAATTGGTGGCAGATGGAAAAGCTTTTCTTGACAAACCAGCATAAGCATATTCTACACAGTGTCTCGTCACATTCAGAGAATCCAGAAAGTCTAAAGCACTACAGATTAATTTCTAGTTCAAGCTTAAAAACAAAATAAAAAACTCTATAAGCAACCTAAGAACTGACGGATACTGAGGAAACTTACATAATCTAAAAAGACTCTTCAGGGACTCATTCCTATGTCAATACCATAGCCAAACAATTCTTCAATCGCACGAAAATAGCCTTGCCCCAAAAAAATGAAAATAGGCCTTTTTTCATTTTTTTTCCTTCGGGGGTAAGTAGCCAAGCATCACTTAAATGTCATATTGATGGATTTCATTACAAGAATTTCAGCAAAAATAATAGAGTGATTATTATTTGACTAAGTTTATTTGACCAAGTTTGGAAATTAACTGTTGGTTTGATCTCTCACTTTAATAGGTAAAGAAGTAGCCAGTTCTTTCATTTCAAGCTGCATCAACTTTTTTTAAAATTTAACCCTAGAAAACAGTGTCTAACTTTTGCTGACTTTATAAACAATTTTATGTAACAGGCTAAATTGGACTTTTGTTACCTTGGGCAACTTGGAGTACTTCTGCACTACAGTACCCTCATCAAGATTAACACTTGGGTTGAGTTTAGAAAAGCTTGGATGGAACACTTCAAATGGGAGCTGCCAATAAACATTTTATGAAAAACAACAACAACAAAAAGGTAACTTATTTCACAATGATCATTAGATTTTCAATCCTATATGTAACTGAAGAATACTGGGACAATTGCCGTCATTAAAAAGGATTCCTTTTATCTTTTATAGTTCCAATTCCTCTTGTGCCTTAATAGATGCTTTTATTTTTAAATATTTAACACGTGTGATATTATTTCTTGGAGGATTTTAAGAACAGGTTAGACAAACACCTATCAGGGATGGTCTCAGTGCAAGGGACTGGACTAGATGAGCCATTGAGGTCTCTTGCAGTCCTACATTTCTATGATCCTTTATCAGTTTTCTTATATCCCAAAGGCAGTTTAGTTTTGTAGCATCAGAACGATGACTGTCAGACAAACTTGGCACTGATCGTACACTGTTATTAGGACAAGTCTTCAAGATCAGTGCTAGTTAAAACACAGGTAGTTGTACTGGCATTAAGGAGGGAGGCACAACAGTGGCCAAAAGATTGCAGCCACCCCCTGCTCCTGTCCAATAGTGACAGGTAATCTTTAAAGAAAAACTGTGGGGTTTTTTTTAAATGAAGAAAAATGATGATCCCAAACGGCATGTGGAGATTTATATAAAAAGCACAAGGAACTGCTTTACTGACCACCTAAAACAACCCTTCTTGTGCACCTTCTTGCTCTTTAAGGTATTAATGATATCATCCATTGCAGGAGAAATGGCAAAAAGTGAACTCCGTCTTGACAGGTAACAAGCCTTCCAGTTCATCTTTTAACTTCACGTTCTGGTAGTTAGAGGATGCTTAATTTAACATCTTGACATTGATCCAGAATGGGCTAAGACCACATTGACTACAGTGGGCATATGGGCAGACCCCTTCTGTGAAGACAAGCACATCTGCCAAACTAACTTACTACTATCACTGACAAATAAAAGATCTTTGTCTATGCCAACTCCACCTAACCTACAGGCCAATCACACAGAAGCACCAATATTAAATCATTGACATAGCTAACTTTTAATGAGTAATTCCACAGATTCCTTTTACAGCAAGTCTGAGGAGTTTTAATGAATATGAGCATTCTTCATATACATTTCACTTCACAGTAATGGCTACAGCAAGGCAACGACAAAATGCCCTTTGGACAACGGTTATTTCAAACAAATATTAAACTGGGGTAGTTCATCATCTTGGGCCCCTTCCAGATCCAATCAGGGCCCTACTCATTCATCCCCCTCACTCCTCTTCCACACACCTCGCTTCTGAGTTCACATTGATTGATTGATTTAAAAAAAACACACACAGCTTCTATAAATTAGTTTAGGGTTAGAGGGGGGTGAGGAAGAGGAGGCCCAGAGGAGGCCAGCGGGGGTGGGGGAGGGAGTGCAAAGATGGGAAAAGTAGCCAAAGGGGCCCCAAATTATTGGGTGTAGGTTTGAGCACCCAGGAAGTCAGGTGGCTAGAGAAACCCCCGGTAAGAGCCAGCAGCAAGGCCTTATTTGTGGGCCACATGAAGCCGTTGGAGGATGGGGGCAGTAGTGAAGCAGTGAGGAAAGTGAGGGCCTGGCAAAACCCCCTAGTTAAGGGCAAAAGAGTTAGACAGCTGGGAAGAACAGGAGTGTGGGTGGCAAGCAGGCCTCAGATCCATAGGGCACTGCACAGGCTCTACTCAGCACTTTCTTATAGAAGGCAGGATTGTTACTCCCTCCTGCATATCTAGGGCACTGTCCCCCATCCCCCAGAGAGAGCCCTCTATGGGGCGGAGATTCATGTTGGCAGGGAAGGGGTGGAAATTTCACCTTGGGGAGGGGATATGTCCCTTCATTGGCTTTGAAGAGATTATGTGGGAACAGTCATACAGCCTGGAGTTTTGGCTGCCTCCTGATGGTTTTTGGCATTTTTTTTTTTTTAAAGAATCACAAGGCACATGGTCCTAATATTTTATTTATGTGTTCTTAGAACCTTTATTTAGGCTTGTCTACACATAAAGTTGTACTCTTTTAACTATTAACCATACTAGTATATTTAAAGTGTCAGCATGGATAAACTTAGGCCTGACCTACACTAAAAAGTTTTACTGGCAAAATTTTCCTTTTGGCAGCACAGTTTTGCATATGTCTACACTCAGGCCTCATCAACACTACCAAGTTAGGTCAGCTCAATTACATCACTCAGGATTGTGAAAAATGTTATGCCCTGGGCAACATAGTTAAGCCAACCGAGGCCCCAGTGTAGATCACCGGAAGAATTCTTCTGTCAAACCTTCCTACCACCTCTCAGAGAGGTGGATTTACTACGGCGATAAAACAACCCCTTTTGTCGCTGAAGCAAGTGCCTACAACTATAGTGGCACAGCTGTAGCTATACCACTGTAGCATTTCTAGCATATACATACACTTATGTGTGATTTCTGCCAACCAAAATCTCAACATTTGCCGACAAAGTTAAACCAGTTATACTGGTATAAAGTTGTTCATATCAATATAGTTTATTCCTGTAAAGGATGGGGAAGGCATCTATATACAAGTATAAGTGTGTGCAGACTAGGGGTTGTACCGGCGTACCTATTTCAGTAAAATATCACACTCCGACATGAAAGAGTTATACTGGCACAAAACCAGTGCGTAGATCAGGCCTTTATTACCAGTATCCTGGCCATGGCAGGGCAGCTCTGGGTATACCATTGATCACTGCGTTCCCTCTGCTGACCTTGCAGCAGTAGAGTGCATACTGATGTCACAGCATCTGCATACATTGCTCACCCATGTGATCAAGTATTAAAAGCAAAATCCTTATTTCAAACGCTCAGTACAAACCATTCCTCTTCCTTCAGAGAGAGTTAACAGTAATGACAAAAAAAGTTCTCATCAATCAGCAATTTAGGACCGGTGCTGAAAGCCTGATGCAAGGAACATTCACAGTAAGCATTTTGGCCAGAGTGTAGCAAAAACACATGCTATTGAAAGAAATGGGCAGCACACTCCTGTTAAAAAGCCTTACAATACCACAAAAATAATCCTGACATAAAAACATTTGACACACATTGTGATAAAATTCCTATTCCCACCTCCCGTTTCAGCATTTCAATATATGCAGCACTATATTCAGAATAAGTTTTGATCTATCCAATGGAGGGCAGACTCAGCAGGGCCCAGATCCAGCACCACCCAAATAAACACAGGGCACTCTCACATCGAGTAGGGGCTGGATTCCTTAATGGCCCCACTGGACTCCTTAATATTCCTCACCCATGCCAAGCCTCCTCCCTCTGCTCCAAAGAGACTCTTCAAGCTATATGTAACCAGCGGCGGCTCCAGACACCAGCGCTCCAAGCGCGTGCCTGGGGCAGCAAGCCGCGGGGGGCGCCCTGCCGGTTCCTGCAAGGGCGGCAGTCAGGCAGCCTTCAGTGGCTTGCCTGCAGGAGGTCCGCGGATTCAGCAGCAATTCGGCGGCGAGTACGCCAAATCCGTGGGACTGGCGGACCTCCCGCAGGCATGCCGCTGTAGGCAGCCTGCCTGCCGTGCTTGGGGCGGCAAAAAAGCTAGAGCCACCCCTGTATGTAACCATCCACTATGTCGTGGGAGGAAACAAAAACTCTCAGCAAAGTTCCCAGACACACAGCTGGGGAGCAGTATCTCTGTGACAGGCTCCTCTATGGTCCCAGAGCCCCTGGAAGTCCCTCTCTGCATAGCTGTGGGACCTTGGCTTTGGGTGAGCTAACCAGCTAGTGGAAGTCAGTATAGAGATCTCTGTACCTTGCAAATTCCCATGGGACTGATACAACCAGCAATAATCGGCCTGTCTTCACTCTCTTTGAGTGAGGGAAGTACGGTACAGGGCACAGAGGGAGCGCGTGGGCCACAAGAGTGCTGTGGCTGGGTCAAGGATCATCAGGGATGGAGCCTAGTTGCCCAGCACAGCCCAAGTCTCCTTAATCTCCCTCCCCATACACCTCTCCCTTAAGGGGAAGCAAGCGGCAGGAACTCCACAAGGTGAACTTTACAGACTTTGCTGAATATTTCTCTGCTCTCCTATGTGCTTCTCCACGTTAGCCCTTGTTTTGTCAGTGACTCGCTGATGCATCAGGTTCCTTCTGCCTTTGGGCCCAGCTCCCAAGGACCCTTCTGTAATACACCCTGCTCAAGTACTGCAAATAAAAGATAAAGACAAAAGGAAAATATGATGGAAGGGCGTATGAGAATGAATGAATTTCCCAGCTTATCAGACAAAGTTTATTAAGTAAGGCAGATGTGCTGCAGAGGATCCCTCATTTATTTGTCGGTAGTTTTTGGCCACCAGTTAGGTATAGATGCAGTAAGGTTCACACTAGTGTCGCCTGGTAAATTGATATGAAGTGGCTCATTTATGTTGGCTAATCGCAGCAAAGCTATGCCAAGTTCATCTCCACCAGCCCGGTACTTGCCAGCTGACTTTCCCGATTCAGTTACGATCGCAGCCCCCTCGGGGATGCTTCCCAATGGCAAAGGAGCTGAAAGCTGCACTGGCAACAGGCGTTTGCGGATGACACCCGTGTGGTGGGTCCTAGCTGTTAACTCCTGTCCAATATAACAGCCTTTGGTAAAGCTGATTCCATTCATGTAGGCCAGGTTGGATTCCAGTGGCAAGGCTACTCCTGGGGGGATGTCTTTTACGCCTTCAGCTATTCCTGGGGGGAAAATAGAAGTAACTGGTAAGTTTTGTCCGGCTCTCACAATGTATAGCACTTTTAGCATCTATCTTGTTCTCAGAAAACTGTAATTAAAAAAAAAAAGAGTAGAAATAGTTTGAAGTTATTGGTTTTTCAATAGGTTGGTTGGAGACCTACGTTGAAATCACTAGTCAAAACTGAGCAGAGCTAGCAAAGGCTGATTTAAAAGATGAACCGAAAAGCGGTATTCGAGCCTGATCTGACATTCTGAGCATCCACGAGCACACGACTGAAATGGAGGGCAGTCAAAACCAGGCAGGACTGGACCCAAATGAACCCATATACATGTAATTCAAAGGGCCATATCCTGCTCACCTTAATCACATAAGTAGACTTTAAGGTCAATGAAGAGCTATTTTTGGTCATAAGCTATGTAATAAACATAGGATGGTCAAATGAAAATACCACTTCAGCCATCAGCCCAATTATATTTTTTATCTTAAAAGTCAGGGCATACAGAGAAATAAAAACCATCCAATTACCGGTAGTTAATAACAGCTTTATAGAAACGTTAATATTTTATTCTTTTTGACAATAGAAATAACTTCTGATGAAGGATTATTGAAGGAAATACTCGGCGTGGATCCATTAAAAACTATGCACCCATCTTCATTATGACCACAGACTCATTGTACTATAGGAGCTCTGACTCTAATATATTAAATACTTCAGGTAAAAATATAGCTTAACTGAAGTATTTCCTGTTATTACCCAATAGTAGACTGATTTTCAGTGGGAGTTTCAGGTGCTCAGTATCTATGACAATTAGGCCGCAAGTCCCCTTCTTTATTTTTTAAACCTAGAACTGTGGTTTAACTAAGATAGGCTCTGATCCTGTCCTGCAATCTGATCTGGAAGGGCAGACCCTACAAAGTTTAAGGCCAAAAGAGGGGAAATAGATCATCTAGTCTGGCCTCCTGTATATCACAGGCTATTAAATTTCACACAGTTACCCCTGTATTGCTCCCAATAACTTATGTTTGGCTAATGTGCATCTTCCAGAGAGGCATCCAGTCTTGATAGGAAGACAGCAAGAGATGGAGAATCCAGCACTTTCCTTGGTAGTTTGTTCCAGTGGTTAACCACCCTTCCTCACTATTAAGTTTGTGCCTTATCTTCAATTTGAATTTGTCTGGCTTCAGCTTCCAGCCATTAGTTCATATTATGCCTTTCTCCACTAGATTACAGAGCCCATTAGTACGTACCTAGCATTTCCTCCCCATGAAGATACTTATACACTAATCCTGTCACCTCTCCATCGTCTTTTCGATAAACTAAACAGATTGAGCTCTAGGGTCTCTTGCTAGAAGACATTTTTCTCCAGCTCTCAAATTATGTTTGTAGCTCTTTTACACAGCCTCCCTAGTTTTTCAAAATCTTTTTAAATATGTGGACAACAGTATTCCCACATTGGTCTCACCAATGCCAGATACAGAGGCAAAATCACCTCCCCACTCCTACTCACTCACTATTCTCCCTTATACCCAAGGATCACATTAGCCCTTTTGCTAGTGTCACACTGGGAGCTCATATTTTATTTGCTTGTGTACTATAACCCCTAGAGTCACCGCTTTCCAAGATACAGTTCCCCATTTTGGAAGTATGGCCTACATTCCCTGTTTCTCGATGTCTGAGTTTGCATTTGGCTGTTTTAAAATGCATTTTGTTTGAATGTGCCAAGCTTACCAAGTGCTCCAAATCCAGTCTGTATGACTGCCCTGTCCTCATCATTATATATCTTTGTCAATCCTTGTGTCGGCCACAGCGATTTTATATTTACTTCGGATCACAGATAAAGTGTTGAATAACATTGGACTAGTACGAATCCCACTAGGACCGAACCTATTTAGTGATGATTTCCCAGTGACAAATACTTTGAAATCTGTTCGTTTTCCAGGTCTTACGCCATTTAATTATTGCTTTGTTGACATTGTATACTGCTCACTTTTCTAAATCAGAATATCATGCATTACTAAGTCAATTACCTTACAAAAATCAACCACACTTGTAATCTCATCAAAGAATGAAATCAGGTTTGTTTGACGAGACCATTTTTCATAAAACCACATTGACTGGCATTAATTATATTCCTATCCTTTCATTCTTTATCAATTGAATCCCATTTCAGATTTTCCATTCATTTCCCTAGGATTTGTCAGGTTAACCAGTCTATAGTTACTCAGATCATCTTGCTTGCCTTTTTTGAATACTGGCACAACATCAGCACTCTCCCAGTCTTCTGAAATTTCTCTGGCATTCGAAGATTAATTAAAAATTAACATCAGTGGGCAGAGAGCTCCTCATCCAACTGTTTTAGGACCCTTGAGTTCAAGTTATCTAGGCCTGTTAATATCTAGTGGATGATGTTTAACATCCTCCTTAGTTACTAATAGAATGGAAAGTACTTCATCAGACATATATGATGCAAGTACATCATTCTGCTTCTTTCCAAATACGGAGAAATATATCTATTGAACATTTCTGCCTTTTCTGCATCATTATTAATAAATTTACCATCTCCACCTAGTTATGGGCCTATACCATTTCTTGGATTTCTTTTGTTCCTAATATATTTGATTTTAAGTAAAATCTCCTTATTGTCCTTAGCCCTGCCAGCCATAGATTCTTCCCTGATGACTTTAACTCCCCTTATTATCTGCACTTCATAACAATAAATATAAATTAGAAGTTATCTATTCCTCCTTTTTCCTTTGGTTATATGTTGCTTTTTTATTTATAATTACTGTCTTTGCTCTGCCACTGAACTAGGATAGGCTTTTAGCCAAAATTGTCCTTTTTCTTGATTGTGGAATCGTGGCTTTTTGGCCATCTAATAAACTCTTCTTAAAGAACTCTCAACCTTCATTCACATTTTTCTGTCTAAATTTGCCCTCCCCATCAACTTCACTCATAATTTTCCTCAGCTTTGAGAAATTAGCCCATTTGAAGCACCAAGAATATATACTACTTTTCTCCCTTTGCCCACATTAAATGCAACTTCCTGTCCAGTGATTCATTTCATCTGATGCCTGGCTGCAGTCCCGTGGAAGTCAATAGGGCTCTGCATGGGCACAATGGTGAACCCACACACGAGACTGCAGTATCTTAGTTACCATCTCAAAGCAAATACATATCGCTTTGATCGTAAATTTCTTTATGAATCCACTCATACATTTTTACTAAACAGGCCATGTTCGTTTTTTTTTTTTTCCCCACAGCAACAGGCAAACAAACAAGCAAGCACAGTTAATATTCCAAAAATAATCAAAATGACTCAAACCACAAAAATGTCTGACCATATGGAAACCAGTAATCCTTTAGGCATGCCTACATCCATACATGTATTTAAAAAACCCAGCAGCTGGATACTGTATTCAAAATAGAGTTATAGTTACTACATCAAATGTAGTCCAAAAGTATTAAACAAGAGCTGTATTTACTACCATGTCAGCAAACACATTCAGACATCCAATACTTAGCATTTAACTTCTTCTAGTGTCTTGCATTAGATCTTGAGTATGGAGTTCTCATAGCAACATACATCTCCCTCATTTTCCTAATTCACTAGCGTATAAAACTTAAATCGGCTTTACCTTGTTTGTACCTGTGCTTATGATAATCGCTAATATTTCCTATATGACTTCCAGGGACAATTTCTAGTGGATTTTCCTCTTTGTTTGTAATCAATCTCCAACCCATGACTTCTACTCTGGGATCAGGAGTTAAAACCAAAGTTTTGTCTGCACATTTATCAAGGGTACTGGAAACATCTCCAGACTGTTCCTCTGGGATGACTGCCCATAACGAGAGATCAAGGCAGGGGGCTATGTCTACTTTCCTCCGGATCTTGTACAATTTCAAATGCTTTTGAACAGAATCCAGCACTGAGTAGTCACACTCCAGCAGGATATTTGGTTCCTCTTCTTGACTTTCATGAAGCCTGAAAAAGTAACACATACAACGTTAAAAGAAACAGAAGTAGTTTCACCAGAGTCTTTTATCTTAATCCTGAGCCAAGTCCAATGATATGCAGAATTTACTAGTGCTACTAGTGCTGATATGGGCAGTACTCAACCTTTTGGACAACTATGAAATGATTGCACCATACTCCTTTCTATTAAAACAAACAAAACAAATCAAAGAAAGCAAACAAAATTGTAAAATTATAAAGGAATGGAAATCTACACTTAGATTCACCAAGTCCCACCAAACCTATCAAAGTTATTCTATTATTGGAAGGTCAACTCCTGCCATCACTCTCAATGATGCCAGTCGTGAGCACCCAATTGTCCACTGCTCTGACAAATGTGTTTTTACCCATGCCTGACCCCGTTCAATAAGTGGGAAAACACTCCCAGTCCCAGTAAGCCATCATCTTACCCTCCTTCAGAGGCGGATTTACCATGAAACAAACAGTATAGTGGCACGGGGTCCCCAATGACGGGGGGCTCCCAAAATGCAAGACAAATCTCATCTAGCAACCTGCCCCCGAGTTCCAGCCGGTAGCGCAGCAGGGCTCAGGCAGGCAGGCTGCCTGCATTCCGTTGCCAGTGGCCTCACGCCGCTCCCGGAAACGGCTGGCTGCTGGCACGTTTCTGCGTGCCCCTGGTGGGAAGAAAGGTGGCTCCGCGCGCTGCTCCTGCCCCAGGCAGCGCATGGAGACCCACTGCCCCCCTTCCCCTACGGGGCGCACAGAGACGTTCCAGCAGCAGCACAGCAGGGCTAAGGCGGCTTCCCGCCCATGCTGCCTCCCTCCCTCCATACCATGCCACTCCTGGAAGCAGCCGGCATGTCCCTGAGGCTCCTGGGGGGCGGGATGTCTCCGCGCATTGATCCAGCCCCGAGCGCCGACTCCGCAGCTCCCATTGGCTGGGAACTGCGGCCAATGGAAGCCGTGGGGATGGCGCCTACGGGCAGTGGTGTGCAGAGATCCCCTGATCCCCCCCGCCTAGAAGCCGCTGCCAGAGGGGTGTGCCGGTCGCTTTGGCAGCCGCGCTGCCCAAGGTAAGTGCCGCCCCCCTGATCCCTCCTGCACCCCAACCCCCTGCCCCAGCCCAGAGCCCGCACCCAACACCCAAACTCGCTCCCAGAGCCCGAGCCCCACACTTCCTCCTGCACCGCAACTCCCTGCCCAAGTCAAGGTACCTCACTTTATTTTCATTTACTACCTATTACTTATAATATAGGAGGAGGATGAAGAAAAAAAGAATGAAAAATGGGGGGCGGGGAGATAAGAGAGAACATTCCTTTTCTTGTCTGGGTCCCCGGGGGGGTGGCCCCAAAAGCGAAGCTGCACACAGGGCCCGACTAACTCTAAATCCACCACTGCCCTCCTTGAAGTCCCTCCTCAAAACTTACGTCTTCTATAATGCGTAGATTAAACTGTAATCTGATAACAACTAGGAAGATGAAGCCTGTGATCGCTATTTCTGAATAGCTAAGAACTGCACACATTCTATTATATTAGTTATCCTGTTTCCCTTACCCCGGCCTGCTTGTTCACATCATCCACTTGTTATGGGCAGCAACTATGTATTTTTGTACAGTGCTTATCACAATGGGGCCTGACCTCTCTATGCCTTTTATGCACTATCACAATATAAATGTTAAGTAATAGTAACTGAGCTGAGACTATCCAAGGGCCCCATTTGTCACTACTTACGGGGAGTACGCCGGGCCGGCGGTGCTGGGCGGCCGGGGGGTGCGCCGGGCCGCCGGGGGGGGGGGGCGCCAGGCCGCCGGGGGCCAGTGGTGCTGGGCAGCCGGGGGTGCGCTGGGCCGGGGGCTGGGGCCGGGGCAGGCGGTGCTGGCCCGGGGCCGGCACCCCAGGGCCCGAGCCGAGCCAGGCTGGAGACGCTGGGGCCGGCCGCCGGAGGGGGCCAGACTGGGCTGCGCCTCCTCGCCCTACCCCCCCAGCTTACCTGCTGCCTGCTTCAGGCTTCCCGCAAATCAAATGTTCGCGGGAAGCAGGGGAGGGGGTGGAGTTGGGGCGGGGACTTTGGGGAAGGAGTGGAGTTGGGCGGGGGCAGGGGGCGGGGCCAGGGCCCCGTGGAGTGTCCTCTTTTTGGACACTCAAAATATGGTAACCCTAGCAATGTTGCCATTCTACTTTGGTAGCAGTTTAAACCAAGTTTGCACAGATGTAAATGACTGCATAAGGCAGTGGAAAAATCAAAGCCAATATGTTCATATATCATCATAAAACATTTTTAGACTTGGTGCTTCAGTACTATAGTGAGGGATGCATTAGAAATGGGCACCTTATTATCACTTATTTACATTGTGATAATGCCTACAGACTCCAATCAGCAATCAAGAGTCCATTGTGCTGGCCCTATTTACAGATTAAAAAAAGACATTCAACTACAATCAACTGCATGAAACATCTTGGGGGATTATTGTATGTGAAATGGGAAATACACAAAAATTCTTAAATAGTAGTGATAGGAATTACCTCTGAAGAACAGAAGTGAAGGGAGAACAAAACGATACATATTAATTTAAATGGGGAAAGATGAGATCTTTCAACCACCTTTTTTTATGAACAAGAAAAGCTAAACTAATGCATATTGTAGGACTGATATGGCCCTGATCCTGCAAAGACTTACACATGCGCTTGACTTTACACACTGTAAGTGGTCTCATTGATTACAGCATCACTAATGCACAAAGTTGACCATGGACAAAGGCAAGATCAGGCCCTGTAACATTAGCTATGCCTAGTTGACATTAAAAGAACACCACCATTTTTCAACAGGATTTTTCCCCAACAGTTATTCATAATAAACCACCATTGTAAACGTGAAACAAAGGCATCTCTCCCTCCATGGCATAGGCCAGCAAGTTTACTACTGTAAGGTTGCTTTCATTTGCAATGGGCTTATGATTTAAGAGACCTTTTTTAAAAATTCACACCAAATAATTTAAGAAGGCCCCAAATAAGCAAGATACTTAAACACGCTTAATTTAAATTACACCCATTTCCAGGGCTTAAGTGTTTTGCTCAATCAGCTCTTAAATTAACTTTGCACGCACCACATCTGGCCAAGTGATACAATTCGGTCCACTACATCCATATCTGACTTCACAGCTGGCAAACTCATCTGCTCCCCTATTAGCAACATAGTGGTACTGACTCTAGCAATGGTCTCTCCCAAGTCTTCCCTCCCCCGCGTGCATTGGTCTCACCTGTAGAGGAGGAGATCATAGAGGCACCGGCCCTGCACGTTGAGCGCATGCGTGTACTGAGCGCGTGGAGGGGGCGAGGGAACCCCGCCCTCCGGGGGACGGTCCGCCCCGCCCCACATCAGTCGCGCCACGTCATTAGTGAGCAGGCCCTGCAAGAACGTGTCCGCCTCGGGTCCCTGCACGCGCAGGAGCGCGCGGCTGAGCGGGAAGCACCGAACAGCCGCGGGTGGGGGAGGGGCGCCCCGGCTCAGCCGCCTCATCCCTCCGCCCCCACCTAGCCAGAGCGGGGGGCGGCGGGGTAGACCGAGCAGCGCCGCGCCCGCCCTCACCAACATGGCGACGCGAGGGAGACGGAGGCCCGTCAGGGCGGACCGACGGGAGCAACCTCGGTAGGAGTCGCAGCCGCCATCTTGCGTGAGTCAGGCTGGGGGCGAGGCGCAGCGCGGGTGGTAACAAACCGCTCCGCCCCTCCGGAGGTAGCCACGCCCAGTGCCCCTCCACAGCCCTGCGGGGTGGAGCCATGGGGCCAGAGGCGGGGCCTCTGCCAGCGAGGGACGGCCTCAGGCAGCCCTTGCCCTCTGGGCCCCCACTGGCAACTGGGGGGTGCACCCCCCCCCCCGTCAATAGCGGGCCTTGGTGGCTCCCCGTTGCCCTGGCACTGACCCCCGCCCGGTGCAGCAGCAGCACCCTGCCTATGTACCGGCTGCTGCTCGGGCACCTCCCAGAGAGTGGCCGGTGGCACCGGGAGAGGCTGACAAACATCCATCGCATGAGCCAGGGTGAGGCGAGACTGCCCCTTCCCAGCAGCTGGGGAGGCTTTCCAGCCAGAGCCCTCAAAGCGCTTTACAAAGGAGGCCAGTCCTGCCATTTTAGAGGTGGGGAAACTGAGGCGCGAGTTGCCCACGGTCACCCAGCAGACCGGTGACAGAACTGGGTTTAGAACCCAGGTCTCCCACGTCCCAGTCTAATGCTCAAACTACTAGGCCGCTAGGACCCATCCTTGTTGTAAAACTTGGCACCTGGCCCATACGTAACCTGAACAAAGCATCTGCTTGGCTTTCTCTGAATATGTTTGGTTTTGAAGTCGTCAGGGTTAAATTGCAACACTTGTCCTCAGTAGGTGCAGTTCTGACATAGATACACTATGTAGCGCCATCTCCTAACTAAAACAGCTGGGGTCATCTGTTTGTGCCATCTTTCTCCTGCTCTCTGGGAATTGATCAGCCATATGGTACGGCTTGGAAAAGGAGGATGTGTTTTGGACCTAGAGATTTTTTTTTTTTGGCAGTTATTATTCAACATGTTTCTACATATCTGCTAAGGAACTCAAACACTGCATTGCTATTAACTCTAGAGAGAGGATATATGATTGGTGGGATCACATAAGATCTACATTATCCTCCAGCCACCAAGGAACTGAAGATCGGGTCCTATTTATATGTCCTAGTGCACATATGGAACTGAAGTACGTTTTCTCTAAAGAAGCAAAGGGAAGTGCCTCAAGTAAAATCAATTTAGTATTTGTGCTATGATTCCTGTGGGGTCGGGGCCTCTCCCTGCTTGTCCATTTCCATTGTCCCTCTCTTTCTTCAATGTGTTGCTTAATCTTTTCCAGACTTCTCTGCTGTTCCTCTAATCACTGGAGCAGGTACATACAAATCTTCCTGAGTACTCAGTGGCTGGTACACTGGAAATTGCCCCCATTCAAACAGTTAAGCTTTTCCAACTGTTTTTTTACTGCTCCCTAGGTCTCTGCTGCTGCTTCCCTTCTGCTGGGGCCTCTCCTCACTATTCTTTTAAACTCCTCTTCCTTACATGCTCCCTGAGCCTTGTTTAATTCTCTTTTTGATTCTGCTTCCGGACTTTCTACTTTTTCCTGCTCTGCCAGTTGCCTTCCTGGATGCCTGACTCTTACTGCTATGCTAGTTCTCCAGCATTTCCCAAGCTTTCTGCTGCACTCTAAGCTGTTTGCTACTCCCCCAGGCTTAAATGAAAACTGAGGAGGAACATTATCAAAAGCTTCTTTGCTAACACACTGTGGTATTTGATGGTAATGTACAGAATGTTTAATAAGATTGGAATTTGAGTTATGTTACTTTGCTCTGAAATAAAAAAAGCCCTGATGGAAGCATCTTGTCAAAATGATTTGCTAATGTGAAGGTGAGAGCTAAAAATCACCATTCCCTGGCTCATTAATACTAGACTAACTCCAGGGGAAATATATGCTAAGAGCTATGATAGCCTTGTTTCAAACTCAAATTTATTACAGTGGAATCAACTCCCAGATTTAAAACATGTTATCGAGTCATCTCTAAAGGTTTGTGCTCTGTTCCTCCTCCCCCTGCCCCAGAAGCTTATTCTCTGTTCTGCATACCAAGGCTCGGAACATGTCTATGTAACTCAAGACAGCAAAAGTTATCCGACTGAAGTTTTGCAGCAAAACTTATCCCTTGGGATCTCAGCTGTATAATGAGAGGAAGACATTTCAAAACTGGGGAAAAAATTAATTTATTAGACCTGACAGAAGCAATTGAGTATAGGCTGCCACTCAGCCCTGAACTACTTATTTATATTACAGTAGTGTCTACAGCCCCAGCTGAAATTGGAGCCCCACTGTGCTAAACATACACATAGTTAAGAGAGAGTCTCTGACCTTGAGCTTACAGTTTAAAGAGACAAGACCGACACTGGGTGCAAGAGGAGAATGGCAGAGTGAGGGGAAAGTAACTTACCCAAGGTCATACAGCAGAATAGTGATAGAGCCCAGGTTTCCTGACTCCCAGTCCAGTGCCTATTCATGCTGCCTCAGAGCTTTTCTGTCCTCTACAAGGATCTCAGGACAGTAGGGGATGTTTTATACCATGTTTGGTGTCAGCAGCAAGGCACAACAATATGAACAAGAACTAAGGGCATGTCTACGCTTGCCATTTAAAGCGGAAAAAGTCCCTTTTTTTGCACAAAAGCCGTGGGAGCGTCTACACTTGCCAATGACTTTTTTTGCGGTGAGTTTCACCGCAAAAAGAAAACCACCTCCACGAGAGCTGTACAGCTCTTACCGGTGATGCTTTTGCGGCGCTGTGCAAGTGAAGACACATCCTTCCTGTTTACAGAGCTTTAGCCCCCGCAGGATATCCCACAGTGCCTAGGCGACCGCTCTGGCCAGCAGCTCTGCTGCTCTGACGTCAGGTAAACAGACATCCACCTGTCCCTCTGTAAAGCCCCAGGAACTTTGAAACTCCGCTTCCTGTTTTCTTGGCAAGTGCTCACTTATCATCTGGCCAGGTGACAATACCTGCTCCATGGAGCAGACGATCCCCTGCTTGGAGCAATGCGGAGCTACTGGGGCTGATCAGTGTTTGGGGAGAGGCGGCTGTGCAGGGATGCAGGCTGCCCCTCGATCACCCTCCACCCCCTTCCCACAAGGCCCACTGGCAAAATGGAGAGAGCTGCACTGTGGGAGAGCTGCCCTCAGGGCGCTGCTCTCATCAGCGATGGAAGTGCTGCAGATGTAAACACTCTCTGATGCCTGTGGAAGCGAGTACACAAACCAGCGCTTTTCTTTCACCGATTCACTATCACCTGTTGAAACTGACGGCGCAAAAACTTTGCAAGTGTAGGCATAGCCTAAGTGTCAGCTTCATCCTGAATTTCCCAGCTTTCATCTGTTTCAATCAACCTCTTGAGTGTGGTGTTGGCTGAGTTAATTTACATTTAAATACAAACTATCTTGGTCCCAGGGTGAATGCAAAATCAGCTTTTACAGTTACACCACAACAGCCTTAGCTCACATTGTCACCTGGGATCTTGTGGAGCTGCTAGGACAGAAGACCACAAACTGTGGGGTGCGCCCCCCCAAGGGGGAATGGAGGAATGTTCCAGGGGGGCTGGGCCCGCCCCCGCAGGGCGGGAGTGAAATGCTGAAAAATGTGGGGACCATGGTGATAGGAGACATACCATGGCTGCAGCCACTTGTGAGCTTCACAATGCTACTGTTCCACTGAAGAAGTGGGCTGTAGCCCACAAAAGCTTATGTTCTAATAAATTTGTTAGTCTCTAAGGTGCCACAAGTACTCCTGTTCTTAAAGCCATAAAAGGGGCTGATCCTGCAGGTGCTAAGTGCCTCTCCTCTCCACTGCTTGACAGGGAGCAGACCTTGAACTTAAATGGTGCATAGCCCTTGTATTGGCCCTCTGCAACAGGGGTGAATTTCCCTCTACAGTAGCTGCCATTGTGTGCCAGCATTAGCAATACATTTGTTAGTCTCTAAGGTGCCACAAGTACTCCTGTTCTTTTAGCATTAGCAGCGTAACAGAGCAACATCTCGACCATTACCACAGGCCACAGCTTTCTCTGGCACGCAGCCTTGTCCCGTTGCAACAGATTTGTAGCTACGATGGGTTTGACTCCCTTTTTAAATGACTGGCCTTGAGCTGTAGCCAGATTCCTTCCGTTGCCCACTTTTGAAGAGCATAGCTTTTTTCCTCCCTTTCAATGCAGCGTTATCTGGCTTTTAATTCTGCTTAGTGCACGGGGTGTTCCCAGATGAAAGCAGACACTTGTTAGGCAGCTGCATAAACAGAAAAAACCAATGCTGAGAAGAAAAAGAAACAACCTGCGGATGTGATTTTAGGTGACCTTGGACACTCCAACAGGCCCATTCTGCTGGGTTATTAGTATGAGTTAGCAAGGTTCTAGCCAATGTGGACATGCTAGCATTGGTAATGAGGGTGAACACTGGCAAGGAAAGGCAGAGAGGCAGGATGATGTGATTGCTGGGTGAGCTGGACATGCATGAGATTTTTTTTTATGAGACTCCTTGCCTCAGTTTCTCCACTTGTGAAATGATGTTCACTGGGGGCATTTTGAGTCTTAACTGAGGGCAAAGGTACAGATCCTCAAAGTTATTTAGGCTCCTAACTTCCAGTTGAGGAGCTGAGCCAAAGTGCTTCAGGCTCCATGAATGGAAGGTGCTAACTATGAACAAAGTGTTATAAATGTTGGCAATTGAGAATAGATGGTTCAATATGATCTTGCATGTACCCTCCCCCTTTCTTCCCCTTGGTGTGTAGTGAAATGTGTTAT
Source organism: Trachemys scripta elegans (assembly GCF_013100865.1). NCBI lineage: Eukaryota > Metazoa > Chordata > Testudines > Emydidae > Trachemys > Trachemys scripta. The sequence goes on along the minus strand of NC_048299.1, from coordinate 6,417,704 downwards.
GAGCTGCCTTTCTTTTGAAGGCTGAAGCTAGGTCTTTTTTCCCTACCTTGCACAGAGCTGGAAGAGTGGTTTCTAAAGATTTCAGCAGGCCGTAGGATGGGGAGGTACCCCCTTATTCCTACAGTTTGAGTTCTATAGTGATGATGACTTCTTCGCTGCTGCCCACAAGGTGCTTCATCTCCTCCATTGCTCCACAGCCCTCAAAGCCATCAAACAGGGCCTAATCCTGCAGGGTGCTGACCCCCTCCACCTATCACTGTTCTTGAGAATGGCAGGAGCAAATCCTGAGGAACTGCAGTGACACCTGACTCTCCAGAAGCCAGTGCAAAGGGGGAATGGCATATATTTGGAATCACAATCAGTCTTAAATGCAAGGGGTTTATTAAAGAACACAGTGCTAACTATAGACCAGGGGTCAGCAACCTTTCAGAAGTGGTGTGCCGAGTCTTCATTTATTCACTCTGATTTAAGGTTTCCCGTGCCAGTACTACATTTTAACGTTTTTAGAAGGTCTCTTTCTATAAGCCTATAATATATAACTAAACTATTGTTGTATGCAGAGCCCCCCGGACCGGTGGCCAGGGCCCGGGCAGTGTGAGTGCCACTGAAAATCCACTCACGTGCCATAAGTTGCCTACCCCTGCTATAGACGAACAGCCTTCCCATAGCTTGAGTTCCAGCATTGTCCTTGTTTACCAGACACCACACCCTGTCTGGAACACGATACAGGATTACACAGAGACATCTAGTGGCTGAACAACACTGCATGTAAACATTGGCATGGATGGGGAAGTTCCTTTTGCAGGGCCTATATCGGTGTACCTACATGAAGCCTAAAGGTTAGCGAAGGTCTACTTTTGGGTTATTGCATGATCCTAACCTTCACCCAAGCGGGATCAAAAATCATGGTACGTAAAAGGCTTTTTTTAATGGGAACAGTGAATGACAGAAACATTCTATTCAGTCAGAGAAAGCAAATGTCCAACATCAAGTGGGCTAATTTCTGAGCCTTTATTTGACTTTCTGTTTTTTGTGGCTTTGATTCATATTTTCCCGGCTTTCCCATGTTTGCATTGCAGTCAGTGAAAGCAGCATTAGCAATGTTTCTGCATTACCTTTCAAAAAGGGAAATTAAATTTACCTGCAAGATCCAAACTAACTTCAGTGTTTTGTTTCTTTTTATCCAGCAACAATTAAATATTTTTCACAGCATATCAGCACAAATAACTACAGCTCCAATTGAATGAGGATTTTGTTAAAATAACTTCTTTACAAACAATAGGACTGGGAGCCACATTCTGATCTCAGTTATGCCGTAGTAAATCAAGAGTAACTTCACTGAAGGCAACTGGCTTACTCTGGCTTGACACCAGTCTACCTGAGATCAGAATATGGCCCTAAAGGCTCAATCCTGTTGGGTACTGAGTGCCCTCAACTCTGACTGAGATCACTGAGGGCTAAGAGCACCCGCTCCCTTGCAAAATTGTCCACTAAAAGTGAGTCGGTTAAAGCAAAAACTGATCTGCTACCTTGAGACACAGGTGCCAAAAAAACTTTATTGCTGGGGTAACGCCAGAGATTTCAGTGGGATGAATTTGGCAGAAGTTGAATTAGTATAGCTGAGAATCTACCTTTCAATATCCTCTCTCGTGTCCATGCACATAAACACTAATGTAACCCTGCATTGCTCCAGTAGATTTTAATGGAGTTGCAGTGGTGAGTCAAGCCCACAGATCTTTCCCAGCCATTGCTCTCTTCCATCACCTTTCCAGGACACTAGAGAGGTAATGGGGGAATTATGACAAGCAATGGGCGAGGATTTTCAGCCAGGTGAGCTGATGGCATTTGAGTTACTCAAATGCAAAAACTACTTGCTGCACTGACCTTTATTGTCTGTTACCACTCTGACTGTTCCTCCTTCTTGGCTAGGAATGACAGAGGAGCGCTGGGGCAGTTTCCTGTCAGTGCTTGCCATCAGCTCTCATTTTTCATCCTGCAGCACGTGCCTCAGACTTTCAGTTCTTGGTGACTTAAAAAAATGTTTAATCAACTTCTTTTTTTTCCTCTAGGATCTCAGCCAGTTCTGAGGCCAGAGAGAATCATATTTTGCTAGGGAGCTGTGCTGCTGAACACTGATGTGTCTTGGGCCAGATACTGCCACCCTTACTCATGCTAAGTAATACCTGACTCTGTAAGTATGACAGCTGATGATAATATACTACACTAGGCCAGGTTTTGCCATCAGTGTAGCGTTTGGGCCTGATCCTTTATGCTTCAAGCAATAAGCATGGCATTATATAGCCTTAAAGGGTGGTCACTTTTTTCCTTGTATAAAACAAACCCATTGAAACAATTTCCAATCCTTTCTCTTTTGCTGTCTCTGAATTCACTGGTTCAACACAACATGTACAGAACACATGTCTGATTGACAAAAATGCCTGACTGTCCTATGTAGCTACAGTGTCAACCAAGTTAACAGTGTTGTTTGTTTAAAAGACCGCTGTCCTTGTACTGTGCTTAGTGTGGGGAAAAATGAAATGTACCATTTGTTGGAATCATACTGGCTAAGCCATGTCACTTTATACGCATCTCTTTAATAAAAGACAATTGGCCAAATCCATCTCTCGTGTAATTCACTGAAGTCAAGGCAAACGCATTGGGGTGAATTTGAACAGTTAGTTACCATTAAAAAATGGTGGAAATACTCCACTTTTTAGAACTCCAAACCAAAACAAATACTATAAATGCTGCAGGCTGACAGTCCTACGAGGGATTATATTGCTTTAATGGCAACCAACCTTTCCCAGTTCTCTATTTGGGTTATAATGGCTTCTGGGCTCGTAATGCCAGTACAACCGCCTGTAGCTTCAACCACCAAGGGTTCAGCCTCCAGGTTTGGTCCTACTAAACGGGCAGCTTAGTACTGGGCTCTTGACAAACCACCCTCCAGGTTTTCTACAGACAGTAGGGTAGTCTCCAGATGTGTTTGTTCTGTTAGTAAATCCGTCTCAGGCTCTGCCACCTCAAACGTGCCGCTGCTAGTTTAGACAGGAGAAGAAGGGGGCTACAGGAGTGTGGAAGAGGCCCACCATCTGTGTTTTAGGCAAATTCTGCTTAGTTATACTGGCCTAAATCAAGGATAACTCTGCCTTAACAGAGCTCCCTACTTCTTAATTAGCTGGAGGACAGTGCTGTGGCTGAATGGGAAGCTGCAGGAGCATAAAGCAGCCTGAAAAGCATCGGCTCTGTAGCCGGGGAATAGCACTTGTATGAGAATGTTTCCCTATCTGTGCTCAGGCTGGCAGAAATGCTCTAGAGCGCAGGAGTGCTGGGGATCAGAGTCAGGTCACCTGTTGACTCTCTCCCAGGCACGACACTTTGGCTGCATTGCTATCAACAGTCGTGGTTTCCTCTTTAGCCCTAGCCTGAACCATGACATGGGCAAAATGCAACAAGCACCTACAGGTCTTCCCAGAAAGTTACAATAATGATTTCTGAAAGAGCACACAAGTGGGCCATTAGCTGCAAACTAATGTTGTAGGCAATGCCTCTCTGCACAGAGAGAGAGCAGAATACAGATAACCAGCAGGTCACAGTAAGGCAAAAGTACTTTGCAAGTAAAGCACATTGGAAAAAAATAATCCCAACTATGCATACAAAATGATGGGGTCTAAATTACCTGTTACCACTCAAAAAGTGATCTTGGAGTCATTGTGAACAGTTCTCTGAAAACATCTGATCAATGTGCAGTGGGGCAGTCAAAAAAGTTAATGTTAGGAACCATTAGGAGGAAAGGGATAGATAATAAAACAAAGTATATCATAATGCCTCTGTATAAATCCACAGTAAGGCCATACCTTCAATAGTGCATGTAGTTCTAGTTGCCCCGTCTCAAGATATATTGGAAAAGGTACAGAAAAGGGCAACAAAAAGGACTTGGGTATGGTACAGCTGCCGTATGTGGAGAGCTTTAAAAGACTCGGACTGTTCAGTTTAGAAAAGAGATGACTAAGGGGTGATATGATAAAAGTTTATAAAATCATGAATAGTGTGGAGAAAGTAAATAGGGAAGTGTTATTTACCCCTTCACTTAACACACAAACTAGGAGTCAAATGATAAAATTAACAGGCAGCAGATTTAAAAAAAAAAAAAAAAGTACTTCACACAATACACAGTCAACCTGTGGAAACTCATTGCATTGAGATGATGCGAAGGTTAAAAGTATAACTAGGTTCAAAAAAGAATTAGACACGGTAAGTTTATGGAGGATAGGTCCATCAATGGCTATTAGCTGAGACAGTCAGGGGCACAACCTCCAAATGCCAGAAGCTGAGGTTCACAGGGGATGGATCACTCGCAATCGCCCTGTTCTGTTCATTCCCTTTGAAATACTTGGCACTGGCCACTGTCAGAAGACAGGATACTGGGTTGGATGGACCATTGTTTTGGACCAGTATGTGTTCTTATGTATCTACATCCATGCAAATATATGGTTGAATTGGCTACCAAATTAGATTTAAAAGTCTTTGCCATCTCTTCTCACCAACATCTTCAAAATTATCCTTGCCATATAAATATACCACACACTTTGCATACTGTAAACAATATGTATGTTTTATTCCATTTTATTAGTATTGGAAATTGAATAGCCAAAGAGCTGGGGTTTGTTTTGTTGACAAATATGTGTAACATTCTAACTACATTCCAGATGTAACATTTACACTGAAAAATATGTACAGGTTCAATTTCATACGCAAAAAGTTTCAAATACAAATACAGTTAGTACAAAACCCCCCAGAAACTCTGTAACAGCCCAGACTTGTTATGGCCTTTAGTTAAGTTCAAGTATTTTCCAGTGGAATGGAATGCAAGCAACAAGGTAATTTGGCTTCTACCTGGGACATTCCAGGCCCTGAATAAAAAAGATGAGCACTTTATCTGACACGTTTTAGCGAATATATTCAGCATTTAGGATTAAACAAACTACACAACTAAACCCATCTGCTCTGTGAATGAAACAATTAACCTGTAAAAGAAGCAAAGCGTTAAACCCATACCATATAGTGATCGCTTTCAAGAAGGATGCTGCATGGGAATTAGTTGCAATTGTATGAGCAGTTAGATGGTTAGCTCCTGATGGATTTTTACCTAATCTGGGACTCAACTTTTTGCCACATTGCTTAAGAAGGTTATGTTTCTTGTATCTCCTAATATTTCTCCTTCCCATAAAAAAAATGGGATTTCTCTTTTGAGATCGGCACAGATTCATTTGCAAGGCAGTATTAAATCCCAGTAGCCTGGTGCAATGATGACCTCTGAAGGCCTTAGAGGGTATAACCAACAAAAGCAGGAGAACAGTTTGGCAGGGCCCCAAGGGATGTGAAAGGAATAATGAGAGGGCATTCAGCAACATCACATAATAATACTAATGTATGTTTCTCCGGGCCAATTCTGTTCCTTGCTTTGGCTCCTACATGCTGCTCCCATGGCAAATAAGGGCTGTAATTGAGTCAGAGGGACTGGGGAAGAATTCCTCTAGTGTAAGAGTGTGCCTAGGCTACCCTCCTCTCAGCCGTGGGACTCTTGCTGCGCTGGCAAGAGTTGAAAGGGAATCCTGCATAGCACTGAGTGCTACAGAGATTTGGGGTTGGGATCATCCCAAAGGCAGCACCGGCAAGGCTGCTGGAGGTTAGAGACACTCTGCAGAGGTGCAACACAGAGTGTGTCTTCTCACCTGCAGGTCTCAAGGTGCTTTACCAAGGTGGGTAAACATTATCAGCCCTATGTTACAGATAAGAAAACAGAGGGGAAGTGACTCAGCCAAGGTCACAGAGATTATCAGTAGCGTGGTCGGGAACAGAACACAGGTCTCTTGATTCAGTTTTATCACCAACCACTAGGTCACGGCTACCTTACAGGCTGAATAGCTGGAAAAAAATCTCCTGACCATGAGTACTCTAAGACAGTGACATATTCTCTCAAGAGAAGTGGTGGAAGCCCCATGCTCGGATCTTTTACAAGTTAATACTAGAATGGACAGAGCCCTGGCCAATGTGCTGCAAGAAATGAGCTAGCACTGGCCCCAGATGTGACTTCATAGCTTGTTCCCAACTCTAACTTTTATGGGTGAAATGCTCCCCCACTGAAGTCACTGGCAAGACTCCTATTGACTTGAATGAGGCCAGGATTCTGCAATCTACTATTATCACATTGCCACTGCCTAGCCCCACAGGCATGCTGTTCAGCACTGCACTGTAGCTGCATGGGGGTATATGGAAAATGTTGGGTTATGTTCTGCCCCATCTTATGTCCCAGGCAACTTTACTGGTTCACTTGGCTGGGGTAGCGAATGAATCAGGACAGAATTTGGACTGTTGTGTACAACGCTGACATGCTTGCAATCATCATCTGACCCATTAAGCTCATGTTGTGGAATGGGGGGTAAGGAGAATCACACATTGAGACATTCAATAGGTACTGAGGGCCCAACTTCCCTGCCCAGTTAGTTTGGGCGATAATTTGGTGTCCCTCCAGCAGAAATACAGCTCATTGACCACCATGGTAACACAAAGTACCTGGCATAGGCTACCCAGAAGGGTCAAGAAATTCAGAGAGGCTTCTGAAATCCCATCTTTAACAAGGCATCACAAGCAAGTCCTAATTCGTGGCTCTCAAGTCATCTGCTTTTCACCACAGCAAGTGAAGCCAGGAAACCAAACCAAACCAAACCCCCCGCCCCAACACAATCATCTTGTAACAGAAAATGTTTCTACACTGAAAACTTGTATGCCACATATCGGGCTGCCTAAAACAGGTGAACTGGAGCCAATAGGTTGAACGTGGGGCTGGACACTTGGAACTGCTGCTGTCTAATCCTGTCTCTGACACTGACCCGCTGGATGCCTTGGGTAAGTGTCTTAACCATGCTGGATAAAGTGAGGTTTAATAATAGTTACCTTCCAGGCATGTTGAGGATTATTTAGCTCTTTGTACAGCATTAGGCATGGGTTGTAAGAGATTATAATTATAGACCACTCAGAAAGGAGGTTATACTAGAACCAACAAGAGAGTATTAACAGCAAAATCCTGCAATCGCTGACAGTCCTCAGCCCCAGGGATGGTGGCTGCAGGGAGGGCAGGGCTCACAAGGCCCTCACAGACACAAAGCAGTTGTGCATCCCTTCCTAATATAATAAACAATAAGGGCTGATTATACATTTATTAGCGCGAGCTCATGTGACGGACTCTGAGATGTCTGATGTAAAGCGTGTTTCTCTGCCCCTTGGGCAAATGCTTGGCATTAGCCACACTTACAAATCAAGTCAGAGCCAAGGGGCTGCCTCTGCTTCTCTGGCCGGCTATTCTCGGCCCAGCAACACCAATCAAAGCAGGATTGAATTAAACAACAACAACCGAGGCACACAGAGCACTCCCTGAAGATTAATGACTAGCTGAGGAGTCCAATGGAAACCTGGGGTCAATTACACCCAGCAGGAATTATTCAGGAAATGCTGAGGGCTGGAGGCTGTTGTTGCTGTTATAAGCAGGATAAACATACAATCCAAACTCGCCCAGGCAGCAGAGAGTCACTGCTCTGCTCCAGGGGAACACGTTTCAATGGGCCTGCTGCATTGTGAGTCATTTCTAAGGAAAAAAACATGCAACATCCAACCCTCAGTCTACTCAGAGCTTCCATCAGGGTCATCACGTTAATTGCCTGTGGGGGGGCACAGGGCCAAAGCTAAACGAGGGAGATTCACATAGATGCGCAGTATAAACGTTCACACTGGGCAGCATAAAGCGTAAACCAATACCCAGCTGACTGGGCCTGACTTCACCACGGCATCTCTCCTGTTCAGAATATGCACCAGGGTCAAGGGATCTGCGGCACATTTAATTTTTAATGGACCCCACCATTATCAAACAGCCCCTCTTGGTTTTTAGGTATGGCCCACGTTCAAGAGGAATAATTTAACTCCATGCAAAATGCAAAGTCGTTCCATGGAGCAAAGAGAAAGGACTCAGCCAGGAGGAGCAGACAGATATGTTTCTCCCACCCCCACCATGTTGTAAATATTAGGAGCCTTTTGTGCAAAACTCACAGCTAAAGTGAGATCTTCCCTAAGACAGACCCATGGAGTAATCCTGACCTATCCTGCTGAGGAAATCCACTACACATGCCCTGGCGTGCAGCAGAATAAAGCTGCATTCCTTTAAACAGAACTGATGATTTGTGATCAGTTCCTTCGAGTCGCTCAGTCATTTTCAACAATCATAGGGAGCAGATTCTGCTTCCAGGAGATGCCCTCCAATGGGAACAGGATCAAACCCTAAATTACTTTATAGGTGGCTAAGCAAAATATATTAAACCTTTTTGCCAGAAGCTCTCAGGAGCTGGTCATGGTATTCCTTTTAAAACAATTATTTGCTCTGTCACTATCCCTGATGATGTTGTAGAGCTTTCGGAAGTGCCTTATTAGGCCCTGACTGAATACAGCACTTTAGCACGAGTCGGCCCCTAGGGCTACTTACTTGCTTAAAGTTAAGCACATTCTTAAGTGCTCTGCTCATTCAGAGTCTCTAGAGGTTTATTGTGGGCTGAGATTTATGGGTCTAATCCTGGAAGCTCTTGAATGCATCCTGCAAAGCCACAGAAGGAATTGAGGACACCTAGGCACCTGGCAGGGTCAGGCTCTCCACGAGAGGCAACAGAGCAGAAAATGGGGCAGTTATTTATTTACTTTTTTACTTCAGCACATCCACTGACACCCAGGCCGATAAATCACCCAGCCATGTTCCCAGTGGTCAGGATTACATTTCTGCTCGTTACCGGAGTTAATTCACAACAAAGCCACAGACAGTCAGTTTTGTCCAAGTCAGATACATTGCCAAAGTATTTTTTACCAAGAGTGTTTGAAAAAGAGAAACCCTTCTAGTTGGAGCCACATTGTGTTTAGGGTCCTAACCCTGCTTGCCTCACTGACATGAATAGCCTCGTGGAAGTCAATGGTGGTGTCTAGACTGGGCTTCTTTTCTTAAGATTTCCCCACTTCTCCCACCATCAGTTCACTTTCTCCCACAGAACTGGAGCAGACAAGGTGCCAGCGGCCACTGGCATTTTAAGCACCATGTTGCATAGACTTGGTCTGCACCAGCGTTGCATTGTGGGTATCTCTGGTGGTAAACTTTAGCCAAAATAACCTGGTGTACACAAGTCCAGTGGAACTAGTCATGTGAGCAAGGCAAGGGGGATTTGGTCCTTAAACCGCAGACGAGTGCTTTTTGTGAATGGCCCTTCTCCTGTCCCCATTAAAGTCAAGCGGGCAGATTCTCAGCTTGGGTCAGATGACATAAATGAAGCTGAACCAACTGACACCAGCTGAGGATCTGGCCCAAGGGCTGGCCATTCGACCTCCAAGAGAGGAAAATCAGCCACCATTCTGAGCTGGTGTTTTTTTGGTGGGAGTGGGAAGTTGTAAAAATCATCGTGGGGTTGATATTATATTATATATATCTGTATCTCACACATAATATTCAGATGTGTGTGTATATATACTCAAATATACGTCTCCACACACACACGCTGTACACACTAGGCATTGATCTATTTGTCTGCAACTATTTATAAGCTTTTGATTAAAACAAAAGTACATGATAACAAAATTTGTGAGCACTGCTCTTCTGATCTCTACCAAGAGTTAACACAGACATTAGAAACTTCGAATTTCACTTTCCTGGTTGCTTAAAGGCACTTTTGCTTAAGATGTGCAGTAGCAGTGTTAAAAAACGCTAAACTGCTTCAATTCCCACCAGCTCTGGGACGAATGCTACACTGCAGCATCATTACAGTGCAAATTGACTGCAAACGCTACGTAGCATTTGATCCCGTTTGCTTTGCAGTTCAACACTGATTGGGGGGGAAAAAAGGATACAACGTTTACCTCAACGCTAATCACTCAGGGTCGCGTACATTCTTTAAAATACGGCTACTGTGCTTCTGACAGTCTTCATGTGCCATTAATGCAGGGTTAGAACTCATGGCTGCAATCTCTGTTGCGTTCATCTCCAATGACTGCTTGTTAGTGCATGTAAGAATCCAGGCAGGAAACAAGCCATGCTAGTCGATCGTGGCAGTTTATGCAACATGTCACCGTTTTCCCCTTTAACGGAGGAATTCAAATTAATTTGAGGAAGGACATTTAGTAATTAAACCGTTCTCAACACAAGTACAGTACGATAGCCTCATGATGCAGAACATGAGTTGCTCGGGGTAGTCAAGACTTTTCTTCTGAATGATCAACAGAGTCCCCTTCCTGCCAGCCAGCTCGCTTGTCAGTCCAGTCTCTGTCGCAGAGAGCCTGCAGTGGGTCATCCTGGGCAAACAGCTAGTAAGTGACATAAGAAGAAAGGCTGTTACTCCCACCCCTAAGCAGTGCCGGGGGGTGGAGGGGCACCATACAGTTTAGCTCGATGGAGGTTCCCAGAGACAATATGGACTAGGCAAGAAAGGGAGTGTCTTTGTTAACGCACCAGAAGACATTATTCAAATGTAACGTTTGAAACAACTCATCCTTCAGCTACATTTACTCCCATGTACAAATTGTGCCTGTGCTCTGTGAATTGAATTCTAGACAATGCTGGGAAAAAAACCAAACCTCTACTTACATTGCCCTGTCTGTGAGCTACGGTCAAGCACCCAATTATATCCATACAGAAGTCTTTCCATCTTTGCTGCTAGAACTACCTTTTTCTGAACTGGCTTTGGGCTTAGCGCCTTGTTTCTCATGGGCAGTATTGACCCTGTTCTGTTCTACCACAGTCCCACCTGAAGGTGGGCTACTGGTTCTGGAAGGCTGCATGTTGGCCTGAGTGGCATTGTAGCTCTGGAATGCTATGTCTAACTGCTCCTGGGCCACCCTCAAGTGTTTATGAAGGGTGGACAGATCTGGCGGGATGTTCTCATCTGGGCTTGTGCACTGTTGTTCTTGAGCAACGTTAGCCAAGTTCTGCTCATGGGCCAACAAGCTATTTGGGACCTTTGCAGGCTTCTCTGATTTCACAACCAGGTTATACTCGGGAGGGCAGGAGATATTCTTCGAGTAGGAATAGTTGTATGGAGGCTGCCTGAAACTATTAATCTTTCTGTTGCGAATGGCATCTCTAATGGTCCCAAACCCCAAGTGGAACATTTCACACATGTTGAGCAACAGACACAGGCAGCTCACAACATACATCACCAGGAGGAAGATGGTCTTCTCTGTCGGCCTTGACACAAAGCAGTCCACGGTGTGAGGGCAAGGGGCTCTGCTGCAGACGAAATATGCTTCCACCTCAAAGCCATAGAGAAAATACTGCCCAACCAAGAAACAAACTTCAAATGAAGCTCTGGCAATGAGCTGGAAGACGTAAATCTTCATCAGCCCTTCTTGCTGGATGCGTTTCCTCCCATCGTGCTTCTGCTGCTCCTTGCTCTTCTTATTTGCTTTGGCTTTCTCCTCGTTTTCCACCGTGTTATCAGAGATCATGGGCTCCTCTTCGTCTGCTTCCAAAGGGTCTTCCAAGTTACGGACAGCCTGCCAGTTCAAAGCAAACTGCTTCTTCTTCTTCTTGAGTACCTTAAGCCTCTTCTCCTCCTCGGAGGACCTAGCGATCCTGTGGATGGCATAGCCCAGGTACATGATGGAAGGGGTTGAGATCATGATGATCTGGAAGACCCAGAACCTGACGTGTGATAGCGGTGCGAAGGCATCGTAGCAGACGTTGTCGCAGCCCGGCTGCTTGGTGTTACACGTGAATTTGCTCTGTTCATCTGAGTATATGGACTCCCCTCCGACAGCCGTCAGGACGATACGGAAGACGATCAGCACGGTGAGCCAGACCTTCCCCACAAAAGTGGAGTGATTGTGAATTTCTTCTAGCAGACGGGTGAGAAAACTCCAGCTCATGTTGGTCATAAGGGCTAATCATTTATAACCTGCAAGAAAAGCAGGAAGAAAAAACATAACGTATAAGTTAATGCCGCTCTGTTTGGTCATAGCAACAGACCTCATTATAATAGTGGCATTGGTACATAGCAGGATGATATCAGAGTGAAGTTATTTTATTCCAGAGATCAGCATCACTATTATGAGAGGCTCAGTAGAAGAGGAATTGTAATTTGTACATTGCAAGTCACTGAAACAATTTATATCACTATACCCAAGCTCATTGTAAGTAGTTTCCATTATTTGCACAAATAAGTGCAGTACATTGGATATGTTTAGGCCTGATCTTATAGTGAACTCCCATGGACAAAGCCCTCAAGTCAATGGGACTCCGTGTGGGTTGAGAGGTCTGTCCATTCATTGCAGGGTCAGGGCCTTATACTACAAACAAACCGATGGCCATTTAGGAATCTCACAATTGTCACTATGCTGCATGCTACCATCACTTTAAACTTGATGACGTGGGGACAGAGATCTGATTCTCCTACTCCAATAGCACAGGTCTCCCTACCACTTGAGCTAAATGCTAGCTGAGACTCTCCGTTAGCAATACAGATCCTATGACACAGCTGAATAGCTATGATTCTATCAGTGGAGTGCCTAACATGCTAGTAGTCAATTACAGTATATAAGAGATAGTCAATAGGAGCGTAAACACTGAGAGCATAGGTATCTGTACACATTACACACTCAAAAGCTATACTAAAAGAACATTATGAAGGTTGCAAAATCAAGCAGTCAAAGGTAAGGAGATGCCAGAATTAAGGTCGCCTGTGCAACCTTAACTTGGCCCCCTTGTGCATATGCATTATGATACAATCTTTAATCACAAGATCACATACTATATTTTCCACAGAACCAGGGGTGGTGCTGGAGGCAGGGGATTTACCAAGGACAGGGGCAGCTCTATGTATTTTGCTGCCCCAAACACGGCAGGCAGGCTGCTTTCGGTGGCATGCCTGCGGGACATCCGCCAGTCCCGCGGCTTCGGCGTACCCGTCGCCGAATTGCCGCCAAATCCACGGGACCGGTGGACCTCCCGCAGGCATGCCGCTGAAGGCAGCCTGACTGCCGCCCTCACAACGACCGGCAGGCCAACGCCCCAGGCACGCCTTTGGTGCACTGGTGCCGCCCCTGACTAAGGAAATACTGTTTGAATGTAACCAGAGAAATCTATCTATGGTACCCGTAGCAACTGCCATTCTCCGACTGAAGGCAGAGCAGAGAGAGCAGCAGCTGCTGGCCTGCCCGGGCTGGGGATGGGGGTGCCCAAGAGCAGTCTTTGGCCTATGTCCCCGCCCACTGGGGCATGCTGCCCAGGGCAGTTTCCTGAAGGCTCTGACAGCCCCAGAGTTAAGTCCGCCACCGCTCGTGGTGGCTGCGAGCACTGCCCGGCGCTGGCTTCCAATGGGGCCAGGGGGCGAGGCCACGGGAGGGAGAGGAGGAGCAGAAGGTAGCGCCACGCAGAGGGATAGGGCCTCATGGCGAAGGGGGGCTAAGGCCCATCTCAGCCTCCCCACCGGGAAGAGCTGGTGCTGCCCCTGCATAGAACCCATGCCTCATTCAATGCACAGGAGGGGCCTGTTCTGGGGAGCAATCAGGGGTGAGCAGTGAAGGGTTCTCCTAGCTGTAGCATTCCTACTTCATTTACTGTGGAAGCTGGAAGGTGTGTAGTGAATGAGACAGGGGTTCCCAGCAAGAGAAAGGACAGTCACATGGTTATGGCAGCTGAATGCTGCCCTGGGGAATTGGAGTCTCTCCCTGCCTCTGCCACAGAGTTCCTCTGCAGTGTTGGAAAGTCACTTAACCCAAACTTTTCACGGGTGGTCACTACTTGTGTGTGCCTCATTTTCTGGGAGCCCAACTTGAGACCCTGAGGTCTGATTTGCGGACGTGCTGAGCACTCGCAGGTGCCTTGAACAAATAAAATGCTATTTAATGCTGAAGAATCAGGTCCTAGTCGTCTCACCCAAAGTTACACTTTTAATCTGAATCTCTCTGTGCCTCACCCTTCCATCTGTGAAATGGGGATAACACCACTCCCCCACCTCCCAGGGGTGTTGTGAAGATAAATTAATTAGTGTTTATGAAGCACTGGATACTACAGTGATGAGCACCCTGGAAAAGCTCACAAGGAAATCAATAAGAGCAAGGTTTGAATAGTGTGTGGTAAATAAGTCATGGGGCTGCACATGGAACGATTGAATAGCTGCTCACTAAGTAGGCACTGTCCAGGCTGCTCACTGAATGAGGCCGAGGTTCTGTGGAAAAAGCAGTATGGGATCATGTAATTAAAGACGGTATCATAATACATGCGTCTGAGGGAACTGAGATAAGATTGCACAGGCAACCTTAACTCTGGTGTTTCCCGACCTTTGCGTGCTTAACTTTACAACCCTAATAATGCTCTTTTGATGGGTTCTGTGTGTTAATTTCTTAGGTTTTTTAAAAGGCAAACTGAAAAAAAACAAATTCCATCGTGTGGCGTCATATTGACACCCACGCGTCCGCCGCAGGGCTGGAACCTTTAGATCCACCACACAGAGCTCTGCCACGTGAGCCCATGGAGTTGGTGACGGCAGGAGTAGGTTGTCATGCTCTGCGTGGACCAGGCTCCCAGAGGGACGAGATGCACGCTTTGCCGGTGGGCTTCACAGATACTGTGGACAGCAGGGAAATGGCGAGACTCAGGAATCTGGGTTCCAGTCCAGGCTCTGGACGGGAGTGTGCTCTAGTGGCTCGGACTCTTCTGCCCATTCCCCACAAACCTGACCCCTTCTGCCCTGTTCCTCCAACCTGCCCCAGTCCTGTCTCTTCCCCATCCCTGGCTCCTTGTCTACCCAGTCCCAACCTCCAAGTCCCTGTATCTCCTCCTCCCCACACACCCCTCACATGGCCCCCATCACTGCAGTATCTGAGCAGCCAAGAATCGTTATCCTCACAACACCCAGGTGAGGCAGAACGGTGTTGTCACCCCCATTTTACAGATGGGGAACTGAGGCACGGAGAAGCTAAGTGACGTGCCGAAGGTCATGCAGGAAGTCTGTGAAGCAGCAGGGAATTGAGCATGGCTCTCCCAAGTCCGAGTCAAGTACCCTAACCACTGGCTTGTCTTTCCTGCTCTCCCACATTTCTATCACTGGTTCCCAGACCCAGTCTCCCCCAGCCTGCAGTCCCAGTCTCCTTGCCTAACCTGTACCAGCCTCCCCTCCCTGCAACTACCAGTCCCAGCCTCCCCACCCAACTAATTCCAGATGCCTCTCCCTCCACGACTCTGTCTCAATCTCCTTTCCATTCCAGTCCCAGCCTCCCCTTCATCCTACAGTCCTCAGTCTCCTTGCACAGCCAGTCCCAGTTTCTCTCCCAGCCAATCCCAATCTCCCCCAAATCCCAGCTGCAGTACCATAGATAGATTTCTCTGGGTACATTCAAACAGTATTTCCTTGGTAAACAACCACTGCAAGCCCCTCAGGGCAGGGACTGTCTTTGTGTTCTATGTTTGTACAGCTCCGAGAGCAGCTGGGGCCTGGTCCATGACTCGGTCTCCTAGGCACTGCTGGAATGTAAACAATAAACAATAATCCTGTTTGGATGCATGTGTCAGAAGATGCAAGGACTCAGAACCAGCTGCGGTGAGCTTGGGGATTTCAGTTTATGGAGGTGGCACGCCTACTGGTTTTAACCTCATTTGCCTCAGACCAGAGTCTTGAAACAGGCTGCACGTTTTGAGATCCTATACATTACAATAGGGCAGTGGAGAAAGTGGGTGTGTCAGAGTTCCCCGTATTCTGAACTGGCAGCGATCCTACACTATCCTGCTCGCCCGTGCCACTCGGGCAGCAGTTGATACAGGAAAGAATGAATTACGGACCTGATCCCGAGTGGTGCTGCAGGGCTAGAAGATGTTCAGCGTCCTGCAGAATCCAGCTCTGATTCCTGAAGCCCGTTTTGTAAACGAGCCAAGAAACACAAAACCAGGCAAACGAGAGCAGGATTTTTTTTTTTCAGAGTAATGGAGCTTTTTAAAACCCTTTGCAAAACCATATGCTTAAGAAAGTTTAAATCAAATACAACCCCCTGAAAGAATCACACATAAAGCAGTCACTTAAAAGCATGTGAGTTTTGCAAGAGGCAGATGACTGGGAAGGAACAATATATCATTATTCTACAGATCTGGGGTTAGCATTAGCTTTATTTTTAACAGGGCCTCCCCACTTTCCCTTTTCAGAGCACAGCTACTCAGACACACGGATGAAGGCAAGGAGACATTACTGCCTGATTTGCAAGTGCACCTCATGAGTGCAAGCTCCGGACCTCTAAAATAGTAGTGCCCACAGCATCCATGTGGGGGTAGTTACAGCAGAGCACTTTGCTGTGCACTGCTATTCACCCCCCCTTGGTCTGAACTGTGAGGCAGTGTAGATGTGCCCTCCGCTGGACTCTTTCCAATTTTTCCACATATTTTTTGTAGTGTGGGGCACAGTACTCAGATGAGGCCTCACCAATGCCGAATAGAGAGGAATGATCACGTCCCTCGATCTGCTGGCAATGCCCCTACTTATACAGCCCAAAATGCCGTTAGCTTTCTTGGCAACAAGGGCACACTGTTGACTCATATCCAGCTTCTCGTCCACTGTAACCCCTAGGTCCTTTTCTGTAGAACTGCTACTTAGCCACTCGGTCCCTAGTCTGTAGCAGTGCATGGCATATTTATACCATGTTTGAACTTGTATTCACTCTGGAAGAGTCTGAATCACTTTCTTTCTTTCTTGATCTTTTTCATGGGTAGGGGGGCTGAAGCACATGACTTATGAGGAGAGGCTGAGGGAACTGGGATTATTTAGTCTGCGGAAGAGAAGAATGAGGGAGGATTTGATAGCTGCTTTCAACTACCTGAAAGGGGGGTTCCAAAGAGGATGGATATAGACTGTTCTCAGTGGTAGCAGATGACAGAACAAGGAGTAATGGTCTCAAGTTGCAGTGGGGGAGGTTTAGGTTGGATATTAGGAAAAACTATTTCACTAGGAAGGTGGTGAAGCACTGGAATGGGTTACCTAGGGAGGTGGTGGAATCTCCTTCCTTAGAGGTTTTTAAGGTCAGGCTTGACAAGGCCCTGGCTGGGATGATTTAGTTGGGGATTGGTCCTGCTTTGAGCTAGATGACCTCCTGAAGTCCCTTCCAACCCTGATAGTCTATGATTCTGTGATTCAGTTTGGCACTTTGTCCCTGCCTTGGTGGTGGTTGGGCCAGAGACAGAGATTGATGAACCAGCTAGAGCAGGGGTGGGCAAACTACAGCCTGCGGGCCAAGCCGTTTTAAGCCGGCCCACAAGCTCCCGCTGGGGAACAGGGTCTAGGGCTTTCCCTGCTCCGGCCGGGGCGCTGGGTTGGGGACCACACCACGTGGTTTGGCACCACTCCAGCCGGGGCACTGGGTTGGGGGCCACACCACGCAGCTCGACCCACTCCAGCCGGGGTGCTGGGTCAGGGGCCGCACCACGCAACTCCCGGAAGCAACAGCATGGCCCTGCTTTGGCTCCTACACACTCCAATGGGAGCTGCAGGGACAATGCCTGTGGATGGGTCAGCGTGCAGGAGACAGAGAAGGGACATGCCACTGCTTCCGGGAGCCACTTGAGGTAAGCGCCACTCGGAGCCTGCACCCCTGAGCCTCTCCCTGCACCCGAACCACAGCCCTGATTCCCCTCCTGCTCTCCAAACCCCTCAATCCCAGCCCAGAACACTCCTGCACCCCAAACCTCTTATCCCCAGCCCCACCCCAGAGCCCGCACCCCCAGCCAGAACCTGCACCCCTACCTGCACCCTTGCCCCCGCCCTGCTCCCCCTCCCACCCTCCGCACCCCTCAGTTCCAGCCCAGAGCACCCTCCTGCACCTCAAACTCCTCATCCCCAGCCCCACCCCAGAGCCTGCACCTCCCAACCAGAGCCCTCACCCACTCCCACAGCCCAACCCCAATTTTGTGATAATTCATGGCCCGCCATACAATTTCTATTCCTCGATGTGGCCCTCAGGCCAAAATGTTTGCCCACCCCTGAGCTAGAGCCTCAGTTATCAGCAATGGGTTTCGTAGCTCAGGCAGGAGCAGCCCATGCATCTCAAACCAGAGGTCTCAGATTCAATACGTTCTGCTGACGACACACCCAGGGGAGCGGCGTAACAGCTACATACCTTCATTGGTGCCTGCATAATTATACTGCAATTATTATTGACAGGCCTAAATTGAGGTGCAAGATGGGAAGCTGTTTGTTTTGTTTGCTTTTTATAAATCAGGCTCTTCTGAACCCTGCTTTTAAAACATGTAATCGAGAGCAAACTGTGATTGCTGTTTTCAGACTCCCAACGACATCACTGCAGAAATGTGCTTTGCAGGGAATACAGTTTGTATGAATTACTCTCGTTCTGCACCGAGCCCCGGCAGCGTGCGTGGTACTGTCTGCAACCCAAAGGAAGACGCTGTCCCTGACCCATGTCGTTTGCATTCTAAAGCAGGGCAGTAATCCACATCACACACACGGGGCCTGGCTCGGCATCACAGATGTCACAGATGCACTTCCATCGGTGCAGGGTCTGGCCCATCATGCAGTGAAATAAATCTAGCTCCCCTGAGCAGCCTGTGCATATTAATACAAACACCAAAAAACCGACCAAGGCAGAACGCTCCACCACCACACACACTTCTTCAACCGGGGGAGATGATGAGAGAAAGAACGAACCCATTTGTAAGACATGGGAGTTGTGTCACTTAAAGCGCTGCTGGCAGGTGCTCAGAGTTTGATGAGGAGGGCAGTATAAGGAACTATGGCGAGCAGAAGTCAATGGCAAAACTCCCGTTGACTTGAATGGGGCCAGGATTTCACCTAAGGTTATCAGAAGATGGTCTAATCCAGAGCACCGCCATCCAAACCCAGTCCACTCCCAGCTCTGCTCTGGCCCCGCCTCCCGCTGAGGCCCTGGGTCCGAGCCGCGCCCTCAGACGAGGCCCCAGCCTGTGGTCCGGCCACAGCTCTGGACCTGGCCCTAGTCCTGCCCCAGCCGAGGCTCCTGGCTGCAGCAATGTTCCCGGCTCCACTCCTGCCCCCAGCTGCAGTCCTAGCCTCGGTCTCCTTATCCCTGGCCGTGTCCTCACCTTCCCCCGGGAGCTGCGGCCCCACTCCCAGTCCCAACTCCGGGCGGGAGGGGGGCAACCTTGAAAAGTTTGGGGACTACTGGTCTAATCTCTTAGCAGTACACATGTCCTTCTGCCCTTCCCCCTCGCTCTCACGCACACGTTTCTTTTTGGAGGATTCTTGTGTTTTAAAGCCACCAGCTGCCTTCTCATTTCTCCAAAAGACCCCATTGGTCTTGAAAAAGTATTTCCGTCCCTATCAGTCATTTCCCAGGTACCGAGGAGGATTCTGGGAGGCTCTGCACCTAGACACCACCCAACATATCGCGCCCAATGGTGTGAGCACAGTGCCAAATGTGGCCACCTCTCTTCTAGTTGACTCCCACTATAAACTGGGCCTCTGTGTCCAGGACAAAGCGCCAAGTACCGGCAGTGCCTATTGAAAACAATGACAGCTGCAGGTGCTCAGAAGCATGCAGGATTTTGGTCCTATTTGGATATTCCCATTCATCCAGCAATACCCCTTAGGCAGAGCTCCTCCATGTAGATCGTTCGCCCTCCTGGCCAGGAATCATCGGCCTGGAGGGGGCAGTGCATGCAGCTGCTGCTGGCTGTAACGTAGGGCACATTAATGCTGCTGGTCAATGGAATTATACCAGAGATGACTCTGGCCCGTTTAGTTTACTCAACTAATGTATTTAAGGACCAAATCCTGAGTGTTCTCCTGCAGTAGAACACAATGCATTTTCATGCCTCTCCCATGCAGTTTCAAGCAAAGATGATCGAGCGATCCTGCTACACATGATACAAGTAAAACTGATGGACCCAATTCTGATCTCATGCACACTAGGTTTGCCATCAAAAGCAGAATCAGGCCCCACTGGTTTTGATTATTTCTTTGTAGCCAGAGGGATGGCTTGCAACTCTCAGCCCCTACACTGTACATCGGTCTGGGCTAGAATCAGCTTTCCAAAAGCTCTTATCACTTTATCCGAATTACTGATACTTTCCCATGGTCTTCCACTCTAAGGACCCAGTTCTGGATCATTGAAGTCAATGAGAGCTTTCCCTGAGCCATTTGAAATCAGTGCATGTCGGATTGGGACCAAGGTGACTTTTTTTTTATATATCTAAATTCTTCCTCTTTGCAATGTAGGAGTCTTTTTTTCTACTGATGTTTCTTAGGATATGAGCCAAATACAACACTGCTGCTCCCTCAACGAACAACCTTGATTCTCCCAAGAAGATAACAATCAGACCCAGGACTTGAAATATAGTGAAAATTCTATTATTGTCCAGAGGTCTGGTGTAAAGTCAAATGGAAATTTCCAGTGCTACTATTTTTATACATAATGAGCCCTTTATAAACACAGAACCACCAGTCTTTAAAATCCTACTGGCTGCAAGACTCCTAATAACAATAATCATCTAGCACTTCCATCAAAGAGCTTTACAAAGGAGGACAGTCTTATTATCCCCATTTTACAGATCAGGGAAACTGAGGCAAAGAGGCAAAACAGTTGCCCGTGTTTACAAAACAGGTCAGGAGCAGAGATGGGAGTAGAACGCATGTCTCCTGTCTCTCACACCACAGGTCTAGCTGTTGAATCCCAATGTCTCTCAAAAGCCTTCTTGGTCAAATGGTGTATCTCCAGCCATGAACGTGAACCAACCCAGCAAACTAAAAGGGTCGACTGTAAGCTCTTTGGGGCAGGGACCACCTTTTTGTTCTGTGCTTATACAGCACCTAGCACAATGGAATTCCGATCCATGATTAGGGCGCCGAGGCGCTCCGGTAATACAAGTAATATATAATAATTGTGTGCACAGGTAGGGGACAGAGTTCTGTTGTGAGTTAATGTGAAATGCTGCATGGTGCTTCATAAAGACTAAGCAGGGGTAATTACATACCGTCTTTGTTGGACACAAGCGTAATTAAGCTGTAACTCAAGGAAATGCGATCACATTATCCTGTGACAATGCAGAAAGCAACTCATGCCACTTCTGGATTTCCTGAGTTGAACAACAAGAGCAAGTAGGAAAAAAACCCCAAATTCATTACATAATTTTTATGTGCAGTGTTGATGTAGCCATGTCAGTCCCAGGATATTAGAGAGACAAGGTGGGTGAGGTGATATCTTTTATAGGACCAACTTCTGTTGGTGGAAGAGACAAGCTTTTGCGTTTACACAGAGCTCTTGTTCTGGTCTGGTTTGAGAAGGATACGCAGATGTACTCCCTTAGACTATATGTTAACTACTTATGCTAAACAATCTTGTATTTAGCTGTGACACTCTGAGTACCTTTCCCAGACCTGACGAAGACCTCTGTGGAGCTCGAAAGCATGTCTCTTCCACCAACAGAAGTTGGTCCAATAAAAGATATCACCTCACCCATCTTATCTATCTTACCTGATTTTTGTCTGCTCTTTAAACTCTAAGGGTTACAATTTTAAAGGCTCTTTAACACAGCATCTAGTTTTGGGTCCATTGTCGATTGTGGGCAAAATTACAAGCTCAGTTATTTGCAGGCATAAATTCCATGTATTCAGTCAACCTTTAATGGAGGGAGGGTAGGAAGAAACTTCCCTTCAGAGCAGGCTGTGCTATAATTGACCACTTTGGGGTTACTTGTCTCTTCCTTTAAAGTATCTGGTGCTGCCCACTGGTGGTGACAGGATACCGAACTAGACGGAGCACTGGTCTGATCCAGCTCATACTTAGACATCATTTACCTCTGCAATTCATTGCAAGCAGAAAATTAGAGGCTACTTCAAAAACCTGGCCCCAATTTGGATGGTCCAACCTCTTCAGTGACGTGGGCTGCATGCGCAGTTGTGTGGCACCTCCGCAGCCCACATACAGAAACAAAATGGCGTCCTCCATGCGGCGTATCCTCACACGCATCGTATGAGAGGTCACGTCGTGCGGAGGACACCATTTTGTGGTGTGGGTCTCTGGCACGTGCCGCATTTCACTGAGATGTTCCCTGTATTCTGGGTAGTTGCCACTAGGGGAGTAGATGCCTTGAGGACTGGAAGGAATTGTCCTGTGGGCTGGATGCGGCCGGTGGGCTGTCAGTGGGACTGTAGAGCATTCCCTTTTAGTTCACTGTTCATTAAATGGGATTCAGACTTCCAGTCAACTGTGGTTTACCATCAACAATATTCCTTGTGCCCTTCCTCAGTCAAATACACACCCTTCCTAGGAAGAGGGGACCAAATCTCACAATGACAACTGAGGCAAAATTCCCATTGACTTCAGTGTTGTCTCAACTGGGAGATTTGCATGAGGAAGGCTATAAGGATTTGACCAGTATGGTTACACGGTCAGATTGCAAAGCAAAGATTTAAGGAATTGATTCTGCTCTCACTGAAGTCATTGGCAAATTCCCATTAACACCAGTGGAAGCAAGTTTGGGAGCCTTAAACTGTTTTAAATGTTCACAAGCCAAATTGGGAGGGGAGGGGGACGGGAGAGATTGCAAAGTAATTGGATTAATTAAGGAATAATGGCTTCTGACCACAGGCAATTAACCCTCTTATTTGATTCCTATAATAGTCAATGTAAACTTTTAACAAACTATTCACTTATCAGTGGAAATTAAGCCCAGTGTACTTTCAAGCTCCTGCAAGCCCTTAAACCCGTGTTTAAATGTATGCGGGATTAGGAAATAATTTTGCCTGTAGTAGCTTCTTTAATTCCCAGTGCAATACTTTTGCCTCCATCGTTCTGGGAGAACCAGGCAAATTCATACATCTTAACAGCCATGTTATAATGCTATGAGTCCACCCACCTTTCCAGGCAAAATAGCTGTGAGTAATATAACCAGCCCAGGAGACAATGAAAAGAGACACTTGGAACATTTGATCTCCAGTTATAATGCTCAGTTTAATCTGGGGGCGCTTTTTGCAACTGCTCAACTATTTATCTGCCAAATATAATTGTGAGGGCTTTAATTATAAGGTTTTTCTTTTAAATATTCCCTTTATATTTTCAAAGAACTTATAAGATAAACCAAGTTTCCATTGTAGGATATGATCACATCAGTTTATCTTAACCCACAAGACAATATTCTGAAAATGTCATGTACCGTCTCCCAGTGATGCATGCTGTCAAAGAACAAAAAAGAAAAATGGTATGTATTTTCCATATAGGCACCTATGTCTCTTCACTGTACAATATAAGACCCTATGTAGTCCACTTACACTGGACAAAAATAGTAAGGAACCATTCTGCACCGGTGGGTAGGACGGCTAGATTATATCGCTTCCCTACCATTGAACTCAGACTAGATCATCGAATGGTCCCTTCTGGATTTAAAATCTATGAATCGAAAATCAAATTCAGCCTACAACATGCACACCGAGTAAATGTTTCATTCCTAGATAATTAAACACAGACTGGGGGGGTCAGATTTTACTCTCTTTAGGGCCTGATCCAACGCCCATTACAACCAATGGGAATCTTTTCACCAACTTCACTGGACTTTGGACCGAGCCCTTATGTGGGTGAAAAAGTAACTGAGAGCAGGAGCTGGCTTGAGGGTTCAGATTCTCTTCCCGTTTACACCAGTGCAGGCTACACTGGGGTCATACAGTGTAACTGAGAAGAGAATTTGGAACTAAAGGAACTCTTAAAATAGATGGTAAAAGAAGTGAAATAAGACAAATGTCTGGGCTAGCCAGAGTTCTCTCCTGATTTGCCAAGCCAATCTTTTCACCCTCTTGCTCTGTTCTCATACACAAAGCATTGTACAGTCCTTTAAACTGAAGGGAAAGTGCTATGGAAAAGCTACTCACGGAGACATTGTGTTTCTTGCTGAGGGCTCTCCCACCAACCAAGCATCAGAAAGTTTCCTGCTATCAGTGTCCTTTTCCTTTCCGTAGACAAACATACCGATGTCTCCCCAAACCCTTACCCTGCCAGTTTGGAAGGAGACTTTATGGTAAGTATTTAAACATCCTGTTGGTCTCCGCCTCTCTGACAGCTAAGCGCCCATCCCCCGAGAATCCTGCCTGGACGTGTCAGGAAAACGGCTAAAAGCAACGTCCCATTTTCCCTCCTCCCCTTTCTCTAATATCTATAGAAAGGTCTTGGAACAAAGATTGAACAGAGCATGTAGGAACGAATTCCAGTGTCCTCATTCATCCAAAGGTGCAAGGAGGTGGAACATGCCACACAAGCGGGAATAAAAACATTTTAAATAACCCATCGCCCAGGGCTTTCCTAGGAATACTGCCTGGAATTTTGCTGTGTTTTTCTTAAGCAAGTTAATCGCATAAGTTCATGGCGTCAGTAACAGATCTGTGAGATAGAAAGCATGCCTAATAAGGAACATATGGAAAGCATATGTCGATGAAAGATCCGTGTGTGGAAAACAAATAGACTAGCACCTTAAGAAGAAAAAAACCATTTCAGGCTATTCTGCACCGTGCTAATGACTTAGGCTTCCTCTGAAATGAGCACTGCATTTGTCTAAAAGCTCACGCTGTTTGAGATCTCGGTATTCAAGCAGAACGCAGACTTTTTCCATTCCCTTTGTAGGCAGTGCCAAGGATTCTAGGAAACGTTGAAAACTATGCCTGGCTTCTTGGCTTATTCTCAGAAAGGGGGAAAAAAAAGAAATCTGAGTTTATATGAACTCCAACAAAAAGCTCCGAATTAAAAAGAAATCAAGCCCTGAAATCCACCCTACTGCCCATCTCAGGGCTACATCCTTTCCCCACTGAAGTCAATAGGAGTTTTGCCATTTTGACTTCAATAGGATCAGGATTTGGTTTCAATATAGTAGCTAAGAATAGACCGAAAGGTATGGCAGAAAGTTTGCATAGGAGGTAATTCCTGTGCAGAAGGCAGGAAGCAACAGTGATAGAGTCAACAAAGAATTAGAGAGGGGAAAAGACACTGCAAAATGCAATGCTAGCCAGAGAGGGACATGAGTAACCATGGGTACAACTACACAGCTTTGTAAATCCAGGTCTGTGGGATCCAGGCTTGTGGACTCTGTTTCCACGCCTGCGCTTGAGTGTCCACACTGCGATTTTACAAAGCCCACAAAGGGTTCCATTTATGTTAATACATTCTTTGAAAGTAACAGCACCTTTTGGAACAGTTCAAGGAGATGGCATAGCAGTTTCAACTGATAATATTAACAGTACAATGCACTGGCTAGCATATATGTGCACCATGTCCCTCTACTGTTTGTCATAAGCCCTATACTGCTACCAGGGATTCTCCTTTAGCTCTTCTAGGCACCTGTGGTTTTGCAGCTGGAGAATGTAGAGTCTTACAGCATCTTACAGTGATTTTCATGCAGAAGGTCTCAAAGTCCTTACAGTTAAAATGATATACAAACTATACACAGGGATCATTTTAAGCCATCACTCAAATGTCACCATCTCCAGGGACAGGAAGTGAAAAAGAACTCTATATTCCATTGACAACACAGGGGAAATGTGAGCTATGTGAATGTAAATATGGGACACTGGGGTAAACACACTTAACTTTGAGAAAAAGTCCATGGGATCTTTAATGACCATAAGCAGTCAGGGCCTTTGGTTTAGGTCTCATCTGGAAGACAGCACCCCTAGAAGCACATTGTCTCCAAGCATCGTGCTGAGATATTGGGTCAGTTTCAGAAGGAAGAGTGCCACATACTGAGTCAACCCCCGAAAGCACCTCACATTTCCTTGGATCACCCATCCAAGTACTTATCAGGCCAGCCGTGCTTAGCTAATGAAATCTAACAGGTGCTCAGACCAAGGCTGTAATGGCTACCAGGATCCAGTCTGGATTCTGGATTGTCTGCAGTCACCTGAATACAGGAGTCTGTGGGCTGATAAATGCTGCAAATCACTGGTGATGTGGCCGGTGGTGCCCCCAATAGCTAAGTTGCCAGGGAACAGAAATGAAACAGGCCTAAGCAGCTAGAACATAATGCTGCTTTGATTCGACGGCCACCGCACCCTTCCTTACGGAGGCAGAAGTGGGGCTACATTCTTTGTACTGAACAGCAATGCTTCCAACAATACAATGACACCTCATGTCTTAACAGGCACCAGAGAACCTCTGGTGACAGATCTGACATGCCTGGATAGGAGCTCAGCTGAAAGAACACGAACAACACGACAAACCCACTTTGCAACATGCCTACGACCAAATTCTGCCCTTGAATCTGCACATGCCTGGTTCCCAATGAAGGCAATATGGGCAACAGCAGAGTGAAATCCCCCCTGCCCTGGGCTGACTCAGGGTGGGGTGTGTGTGTGTGTTTGGCCTGCTATTATGTTTGCTCAGACTCTGTTGCTGACTTAGCCATTTCATGGTTATTACATGTTTTGATTGACCACCTCCCAGCGCATCTTGCTTCAATTTCCTTGTGTTTTGGGATTGCCGTTTTGGGGTGCATCAGAGCGTAACATGTCCCCACTGCTCTCTGAATGTGCCTCAGTCCTGAGCTGGCGGGACCAGCTCTAAGGATGAGATGGGAGTTCAGTCCTTGGCCCACATCCTCTGGCACTGCCAGGCAATGTGCCGATCATTGGTAAGTATGGTGGCATGGTGGTACAGTTACAATGGGACACCTATCCACTGCCGGCTGAACAGAGACCCCAAACTCACTTCACACAGACCATCAAATACTTCTCTTCATTGAGTGCTTTGAGATCCTCAGATGAAAGGAATGATTGGCGTTCCCACTCCCACTAAAGACAATGGCAAAACTGCCATTAACTCCACTGGAGGTAGGACTGACCTGTACACAAACAAAAAGTATTATTAGTTATAAATACCCACCAGCTGAGTATGACTTCCAGTCACTACAGATCCTGTTGGAGTTGAAGCAGTGACCTAGAGACAGGGCCGGCTCCAGGCACCAGCCGAGCAAGCTGGTGCTTGGGGCGGCAGCTTGTAGGAGGCGGCATTCCGCCCAATCCTAGGGCGGCACGTCCACTTTTGTTGTTGTTGTTGTTGTTCCACTCCGGCCGCCCTGTAGGGGGCAGCGGCGTGGAGGACAGGAGCACCCTGCAGCAAGCCCGGCAGGGCAGCCCGCGTCCTTCCCTCCCAGCCGACTGGAGTGGTGTGGAGCCCTCCCGGCAGGGGGCACGGCAGGAGGGGCCGCGTGGCAGCGCCCCGCTGAAGCCCTGGCGGCCCCCTTTCTCTCTCCCCCCCGCTCGCCGGGGCACATCTGCAGGGCAGGGAGTCCCCCTGCACCCGCGCTCCGGCCGCGTCGCAGGGTTTTTTTTGCTTTGCTGTTCTGGCCACCGCGTTTTTTTGTTTTTTGGTTTTGCTTGGGGCGGCCAGAAAGCCAGAGCTGGCCCTACCTAGAGATGAAAGGCCTGATAGCCTGGCACCAGTCTTCTGTCTTTTCACCAGATTAGTAGTACTCCATCAATTTATACTAAGCCTTTCTGTGCAGTATGTGTTGCCATTTACAAATCGAGTACAAGATAGGTGTAAAACAAATCAAAATGACAGTGTTTTATACCCACTTTGTACTCACATGGCACAAGAATACATGGCTACCCAACGTGCATGGCAATGGAAAAATCAAGCCATTACGCTTCCACTCAATTCATATCACCAAAAGCAACAGGTCTTGCGAATGCCAGTGCTTTTCTGCTTCTATCCAGAGATAAGAACAGAGAATGCCAGAAATATACAAACTGCTGTAAACAGTTTGTGTTTTTGTTCGTGCAAAGCAGAAAGCAAACACAAAACAATGCAGACCTGACGCCACAAGGCATCACTTTTCTAGCACGGGGTTGAATCCCTGACCATCTTGGCTAATAGCCATTGATGGACCTATCCTCCATGAACTTATCCAGTTCTTTATTGAGCCCTGTTATACTTTTGGCTTTTGCAACATCCCCTGGCAATGAGTTTCACAGGTTGACAGTGTGTTATATGAAGAAGTATTTCCTTACATTTGTTATAAATTTGCTGCCTATTAATTTAATTGGGTGATCCCTGGTTCATGCGTTATGTGAAGGGGTGGATAACACTTCCCTATTCACTTTCTCCACACCAGTCATGATTTTGTAGTCCTCGATAGAATTCCAATGAAACACGAATAGTAATTCAACTACTATTCTCTAGAGAAGAATAAATCTAATTCTATGTCCTGGTATTATGCTAGAGGTCAGAATAATGATCATAATAATCCATTCTGGCCTGAAAATCTATGACTCTCTATATCACATAGCTCACGTTAGAAAAATATATTAATTGTTAGAATCTTCTCCTTCTGGGTTTTCATTCATTCCAGTTACATGTGTTAAGGGCCCTTTCATCAAATCTTCACTCAAATAACAATCCTACTTAACAAATGAAACCCATAAAGTTTCACCAGTTTTTTGGGGGGGAACTGGATCAGTTTCACAAAATCAAAATGAAATATGAAAAACTCAAGTGTGAAGGTTTGTTTTAATTTATTTTTGACCAAGGCTTAGGTGACAGTGGGATTTTATGGCAGTGGAACAGGTATGCTTGAATTCAGACAATTGAGACAAAAGGAAAAAAATTGGCTAAGATTAGAAATTTCCCGACCGGCATTTTATTCTATCACTGGCCTTTACAGGTATGTCTACACTAAGCCCAACCTCTGACTCAGGTTTGAGCCCATGCTTCCCTTCTGTCCGCACACAGCCTGACTCAGGTCAGCAAGCCCGCAGGCCCCAAGTTCTAGCACCCTGCTAGGGGGATAGGTAAGAGCTAAAGTCCCACTGGGAGTCAAGTCCTGTCATTCTGCAGCATGGATGAAGGGCATTCTGTCTGCCTGGAGAGAGAGACAAGAGAAATTGGTGTTTGTATCGTAACATGCTCTTGGAAGAGTCCTTTGGCAGAGCAAATGTTTTGCACAGAGGCTGCTACTGTCCCCTCCAGGTGCAAAAAAAGGCGAATATTCTGAGGTGTATTAATAGGGGTGTCATATGTAAGCTGGGAGGTAATTGTCCTGCTCTACTCAACCCTAGTGAGGCCTCGGCTACAGTACTGTGTCCGGTTCTGGGTGTCACACTTTAAGAAAGATGTGGACAAATTGGAGAGAGTCCAGAGGAGAGCAACAAAAATGATCAAAGGTTTAGAAAACCTGACCAATGAGGAAAGATTTAAAAAAAGGACATTTTAGTCTAGAGAAAAGGAGACTGAGTAAATATGTAAAGGGTTGTTAAAATGAGGGCTGAGGTTCAATTGTTCTCCATGTTCACTGATGATAGGACAAGAAGTAATTGGATTAATCTGCAGCAAGGGAGATTTAGGTTGGATATTAGGAAAAACTTTCTAACTCTAAGGCAGTTAAGCTCCAGAACAAGCCCCCAAGACAGATTGTGGAATCCCCGTCATCGGAGGTTTTTAAGGACAGGTTGGACAAACACCAGGCAGGAATGGTCTAGGTTTACTTGGTCCTAGGCAGGGGTGGCTCCAGACACCAGCGCAGCAAGCGCGTGCCTGGGGCGGCAAGCTATTTATGGGAGGCATCACTGTTCTAAAAATGGCTTTTAAACAGAGATTTTCTTCAGACGTAAACATGTGCTTTAGGGAATTGCAGTATCTTCCTGAAATACTTCCTACTTTTCCTGAACTCATCTCTTCCTGGCAGTATCCTTATTGTCTTGAAAACTGCTTCTCATGCAAACACAAAGGGGTATGCACGATTCATAGAGTTTAAGGCCAGATGGGACTATTGCCAGGGTGGGCAAACTATGGCCCGCTGGCCATATCCAGCCCATCAGATAATTTAATCTGGCCCTCAGCTCCTGCTGGGGAGCAGGGTTGGGGGTTTGCCCTGCTCCGGCGCTCCAGCCAGGGAGTGGGGTTGGAGGCTTGCCCCGCTCTGCGTGGCTCCCAGGAAGCAGCCAGCATGTCCCCTCTCTGGCTCCTACATAGTACATGGAGGAGTGGCCACGTGGCTCTGCGCGCTGTCCCATCTGCAAGTGCCGCCCCCACAGCTCCCATTGGCCACATTTCCTGGCCAAGGGGAGCTGCAGGGGTGGCGCCTACAAACAGGGCAGCATGCAGAGCCGCCTGGCCACACCTCAGAGCTGGAGGGGGGACATGCTTCCAGGAGCTGCTTGCGGTAAGCGCTGCCCGGAGCCTGCACCCCTGAGCCCTCCCCACGCCCCAATCCCCTGCCACAGCCCTTATCCCCCTCCCGCCCTCCGAACCCCTCGATCCCAGCCCAGAGCCCCCTCTTGTACTCCAAACCCCTCATCCCCATCCCAGAGCCCTCACCGCCCCCACCCCCAAAGCCGGAGCCCCCTCCCGCACCCTGAACTCCTCATTTCTGGCCCCACCCCAGAGCCTACACCCCCAGCCGGAGCCCTCACCCCCTCCCGCACCCCTGCCCCTAATTTTGTGAGCGTTCATGGCCCGTCATACAATTTCCATACCCCGATGTGGCCCTCAGGCCAAAAAGTTTGCCCATTCCTGGACTATCGGGTCTGCTAGTCTGACCTCTTGCATATGACAGGCCACAGAATTTCACCTTGTTACGCTGGCACTGAGCCCAATAGCTTCTGTTTGGTATCTTCCAGAGAGGCATCCAGTCTTGATGTGAAGACATCAAGAGATGGAACATCCACCACTTCCCTTGGTAGTTTCTTCCAGTGGTTAACAATCTGTGCCTAATTTCGCCTTTGAATTTGTCTGGCTTTAAATTCCAGCCATTGGTTCTTGTTCCGCCTTGTCTGCTAGATTAAAAACCCCTTTAGTGCCCAGTATTTTCTCTTTGAAGGTACTTATACACTAATCAATTCAACTCTCGACCTTCTGATTCATAAGATAAACAGATTGAGCTCCTTAAGTCTCTCATTGTAAGACTTTTTTGTGGCTCTTGTACACCTCTACCCCGATAGAACACGACCCGATAGAACACGGGTTCGCATATAACGCGGTAACTCTGGGACTGCGGCAGCGGGGGCTTAGCCGGCGATTTAAAGGGCCCAAGGCTCCCCGCAGTGGCCGGAGCCAGGGGCTCTTTAAATCACCGCTGGAGCCCTGCAACTGTTACCCCGGAGCTTCGGCAGCGGGGCTCCGGCGGTGCTTTAAAGGGCTCGGAGCTCTGGCCGCTATGGGCAGCCCCGGGCCCTTTAAATCACTGTCAGAGCCCTGCTGCTGCTACCCCAGGGCTCCGGCAGCGGGGCTCGGGTGGCGATTTAAAGGGCCCGGGGCTCCCCACAGCAGCCGGAGCCCGGGGCTCTTTAAATCACTGCTGGAGCCCTGCCGCCGCTACCCCAATATAATGGGGTTTCACCTATAACGCGGTAGGGATTTTTGGCTCCCGAGGACCGCGTTATATCAGGGTAGAGGTGTATCTCCAGTTTTTAAATATCATTTACAAATGTGGACACCAGAACTGTACGCGGTATCCTAGTATTGGTCTATCCAATGCCACACACATAGGCAAAATCACTACCCTGCCCCTACTCTATACATCCAAGCATAGATGCTGGAACTAGGGTGCTACCACACCCCATGGCTTGATGTGGTTTCCATCAGATAGAGGGTTTACAGTTTGATTCAACGGCTCTCAGCACCTGCACTATACCAATTGTTCCAGCACCCAAGGATCACATTAGCCTTTTACCACAGCA